>NC_133130.1:144668265-145002015 GCF_048418815.1 Hemitrygon akajei
GTGAGTTGTGGGCACCACAGGTTGGCACTGGAAGCCAACATATTAAAAATAGTTTTGTAATATGAGTGGTGGGGTGGAGATAAGTCTCTACTAAAGGAAGTGTAAGGTGCTCCTTCCCTCCATTAGCCTGTTGGCCACCCTCGGGCAAGGTGTACCACCCGCTTAGCCCCCAACCCTGATCATGGTCATGTGAAGCCATGGGAGTAGGTGGTGGATGGACGATCATGTGAGCAGCTGGTGCATATCACAAGACCAACTATGGAGGTGCAAAGGAACTCCCATAAATCACGACTGGCTGCATCACGGTCTAGTACAGCCTTTCCAATGCCAACGAGTGCAAGAGGCTGCAAAGAGTAGTAGTTTCATCCTGGTCCACCATGAACACAGCCCTCCCCACCATTAACAACATCTACAGGAGGCACATGAAGTACTGGGGGAGCTCAGCAGCTTAGGCAGCATCTATGGAAATGAATCAACAGTCAACGTTTCAGGCCAAGATCATTCTTCAGGAGAGGGGACACAGCCTGAAATGTCGACTGTTTATTCATTTCCATAGATCCTGCCTGACCTGCTGAGTTCCTCCAGCATTTTGTGTATGCTGCTTTGGATTTCCAGCATCTGCAGACTTTCTTGTATTTACAGGAGACACTGCCTCAAGAAGACAGCATCTATTATTGAGGATCCCATGCTCTCTTGTTTTTGCCACAACTGGGCAGGAAGTCCAGAAGCCTGAGCTCCTGCACCACCTGGTTCAGGAATGGCTACTTTCCTAAAACCATTAAGTAGTTGAACTGATCTTCACTACCTAAATCCTCCTTTATCAGCGGACAGTGGAACACAATGGACCATCTCTTGCACTACTACGGACTTGTCTCTGATTGTGGTTTTTATTTGCACTAGAGTATTGATTTTGCACAGTCTTTTTTCTCGCTCTCTTGTATAATTTATGTAAAATTTACGTATACTTTATATTCTTTGTGCTGTCTGTACCGACATGCCTGTGATGCTGCTGCAAGTAAGGTTTTCATTGTGCCTGTATCTCACTATACTTGTGCACATGACAATAAACTTGACTTAACTAAAAGCACAATGGTTTGACACAACTGAAAGTTATGTATGGCAGCTTTGAATTTGTCCCAGCAATGCACCAAAATTGTGGCTGTTTCTATGTGGCCCCAGCTCTTAGCTGAGTAATTTTCCTGAACTACATTTTAATCTTCTTTATCAGTATTTATTTTCCTGTCATATTCACCATTTGATTAGCTTATCCCAGACTGGACCTTCAGAACAGAATCACAATAACATCCCATGCGACAAAATGCAATAAATGACAAAGGCATTTAAGAATGCCAGCATACATTAGCTACATGGAAGTGAAAGACTGTATCTTTGAACTGACTGGGTCATTAAAACATCGCAGGAAGTTGACCACATTCTTTCATTTTTCAAATATTTCTCTACTTACTTTTCAACAGCTACAATGGATTCTACATCCACAACTATTTCTGACAAGGAATCTTGAGTCCCAGCAGTCCATTGTGTAAAAAAGAAGTCTTCATTCTTTAGTGGTGATGCTATATTAATACTCCAGTTATCCCTTGATCATTAGAAATACATTCTTGCTGAATTCACTTTATTTTGAGCACCTTTATCACAGTTTTTAATTTCTGACCTAGCTCTAGTTTCTTTGATTACTGCTCCTAACAATTGTGCACCACCTGAAGCATTGTTGTGCTGCCTAGCGGTTTTGAGACCATGATAGCCGAAACCTGAAGATCACCAAAGATCATTCAGGCTTCAACCAAAGAAGTACGATCAGAGTTTACACCATTTTAATGAATCTTGTCAGTGCTTTCTTTGTTCATCATGACATTTACACAATGTCAGAAGCTACGCTATTTAATAGCTAAACCCGCTAAACCCCAAATAAAGCAATTTGGCATTCATGCCTTTGTGCAATGAAGCAAGGAAAATCATCTAATTTTCTGACAGTGTGTTTGTTCCCTTGCACTTTCTCTTCTGCACAAAATGAAAAGCAGTAAGTTCATCTGCAGTGAGATTTTTGCCAATCTGAAAAACAACAGTTCTTATTTCTATGAAGGTTCTCAGTCATCCATGACATTGTATATTAGGCAGTAGTAAATCAAGGCTTGCTAGGTTGTGTCGAAGATATTTCGCTACTCATCCGAGAGGCTTCTTCAATTCTAGTCTATGGTGGGTAGTTTTCCGGTTTTTAAACTCTGTGAATTGTTTAAAGGTATTGAAATCGCAGGAGGGTCGTTAAGAGTTGTAGAGGTAATGAGAGGGTCATTAGTCTTATCTTTGCATGAATGGAGATGTTAATTGTTGTGGAAACGCCAGAGTAGAGGTCAAACACGAGGAAATCTGCAGATGCTGGAAATTCAAGCAACACACACAAAATGCTGGTGGAACGCAGCAGGCCGGGCAGCATCTATAGGGAGAAGCACTGTCGACGTTTTAGGCCGAGACCCTTCCTAACTGAAAGGAAAGATAGAGATTTGAAAGTAGGAGGGGGAGGGGGAAATGCGAAATGATAGGAGAAGACCGGAGCGGGTGGGGTGAAGCTGAGAGCCGGAAAGGTGATTGGCAAAAGGGATACAGAGCTGGAGAAGGGAAAGGATCATGGGACGGGAGGCCTAGGGAGAAAGAAAGAGGTGGGGGGAGCACCAGAGGGAGATGGAGAATAGGCAGAGTGTTGGACAGAAAGAGAGAAAAAAAAGGAGGGGGAAAAAAAACTAAATATATCAGGGATGGGGTAAGAAGGGGAGGAGGGGCCATGGTGCATCGATAAAAAATAGTAAGCATCACTGGGGACATTTCCTTAGCCTTCTGAGGAAGTACTCTCTTGGTTGTAGCCTCAATGTATTCTGAATGGTCATACTTTCTTGGTCAGAGCCTGAATGATCTTTGGTGATCCTCAGGTTTCAGCTTTCATTGGCCTCAAAACCGCTAGGCAGCATAATGATGCTTCAGGTTGTGCAACTGTCTCAGTCAGTCTTCAACTCCATCTGTGTGGAGTTTGTACAATCTCCCTGTGATTGGGTTTCCTGCTCCTGCTCTAGAAGTCGTGCTGATTATTAATTCACTATTGTAAAGTGCCCCTGGTATATGTGGCTGGTAGGGGGTGGGGGTGGGATAAGGAAGGTGTTGATGGATGTATGTAGAGAATGGATTGTAAGGAAATAAGTGGGAAGTAGGATAGCTTTGAGAACTGGTGAGCGAAAGGATGAACTCCAGATCATTCAGGAGGCTGAGGCGGTGATAGATAGGAACATAGAAAGGTAGTTACACCCAAGGAGCACTACACAGGAAACTGGGTGACAGTCAGGAAGGGGAAAGGGGTTAAGAAGCCAGTGCAGAGTACCCCGGTGGCCAACCCCTCCCCCCTCAACAACAGGTATATCACTTTGGATACTCTTGGGAGGGATAACCAGGCAGAGGAAAACTACAGTGGCCAGATCTCTGGCACTGAGCCTGGCTTTATGACTCAGAAGGAAAATGGGAAGAAGAGCCAAGCTGTGGTGATAGGGGATTCATTAGTTAGGGGAACAGAAATGAGATTCTGTGGACTAGAACAAGATTCCCAGCTGGTACATTGCCTCCCGGCTGTCAGGGTCTGGCCCATTCTAGATTGAGTACTCAGCATTTTTAAGTGGGAGGATGAAGTGGTTATTGTCTCAAGTAGGGACCAATGATACACAGTAGGTAGGAAGAGTGACGAGGTTCTGCAAAGTGAGTTCAGAGAGTTAGATGTTAAGTTAAAGGGAATGATCTCCAGGGTTGTGATCTCAGGACTGCTGCCTGTGCCATGTGCTAGTGAGACCAGAAATCGGAAGATCATACAGTTTAACATGTGGTTAAGGAGTTGGTGTGGGAGGGAGAGCATCAAAGTTTTGGATCATTGGGCTCTCTTCCAGGGAAGATGGAACCTGTATAGAAGGGGTGGAAAGGTTTGCTGGTGCTGAATGGGAGGGTTTTAGACTAGAGTTACAGAGAGATTGGATCAAAAGTGCCAGAACAGATAGTGGAGAGCTTATAGAGACTGATGTTGTTAAGACTTCAGACCAAGTCAGGAATCAAAAGGCTGAGCAGGGTGTGACTAATGTTCTGAGTTGTGTGTATTTCAATGCAATAAGTATTGTAGGAAAGGCAGTTGAGCTCAGGGCATGGAATCATACCTGGAATTATCGTATTGTAACCATTAGTGAGACTTGGTTGCAAGAAGGGCAGGACTGGCAGCTCAATATTCTGGGATTCTGTTGCTTTAGATGTGACAGAGCCGGAGAGATTAAAGAGGGAGCAGTGTCATTACTAGTCAGGAAAAAGTCATGGCAGTGCTCAAACCGGAGAACTCATCTCATGAGACTTCATGGGTGGAATTGAGGAATAAGAAAGGTATGACCACGTTTAATGTGGCTATATTGTAGACCACCCAACAGTCCATAGGATTTAGAAGAACAAATATGTAGAGAGATCAAGAGACATAAGGTTGTTATTAGTAGGTGATTTTAACTTTCCACTTATTGACTGGGACTCTCATACTGTAAAAGGACTGGATGGGATAGAGGGGGAATGAGACAGGGCAGGTGACAGAAGTTTGTGTAGGGGAATCCATCTAGTGATCATAATGCTATTAGTTTCAAAGTAAGTATAGAAAAAGATAGATCTGGTCCATGGGTTGAGATTCTAAGTCAGAGTAAGGCCAATTTGGATTGTATCAGAAAGATTCTGGCAAGTGTAGGCAGTTTTCTGGCAAAGGCGTATTTGTTAAGTGGGAGGCATTCAAAAGTGAAATTTTGAGAGTACAAAGCTTGTATGTGCCTGTTAAGATAGAAGGTAAAGACAAAAAGTATAGGGAACACTGCTTTTCAACACATATTGAGGCCCTGGTTAAGAAAGAAAAGGAGGTGCATAGCAGGTTTGGACAGGTAGGTACTTATGGAGTATAAGAAATGAAAGAGAACACTGAAGAAAAAAATCAGGAGGGCTATAAGAAGGAATGAGGTTGCCCTAGCAGACAAGGTAAAGGAGAATCCTAAGGGATGTTAAGAGCAAACGGATTGCAAGGGACAAAATTGATCCCCTGGAAGATCAAAATGGTAATCTATCTGAGGAGCCAAAAGAGATGGGGAAGATCCTAAATGGATTTTTTGCATCTGTATTTATTTAGGAGACGGACACAGAGTCTATAGACGTGAGGCAAAGCAGCAGCGAGGTCATGGACCCTATACAAATTACAGAGGAGGAGGTGTTTGCTGTCTTGAGGCAAATTAAGGTGTATAAATCCCCAGGATGTGACAAGGTGTTTCCTTGAATCCTGTAAGAGACAAGTGCAGAAATTGCAGGGGCCCTAGCAGAGATAAACCATCCTTAACAACAGGTGAGGTACCAGAAGTTTGGAGAATAGCCAATGTTGTTCTGCAGTTTAAGAAAGACTCTTAAAAATAAACCAGGAAATTATAGGCCAATGAGCCTGATATTAGTAGTGGGAAAGTATTCTTGGATATCCCTGTCATTCCGGCTGCAGCAATACAGCTTGCCGGCTTCCCGATTCACCACCAAGACAGGACTGCTGAGTCTTTCAAAGGCAGAGGAGGTGGAGTTTGCTTTATGATTTACTGCTTGTGGTGTACAAAAATGGCAGTTCTGTCCCAGTCCTGCTCATCCCACCTGGAACATCTAGCGATCATGTGTCATCCATTTTATTTGCCGTGGGAGTTTTCAGCTCTCATCTTGGTTGTGGTTATACTACCATCAAGCATGCGTATTGTGCCATCCCACACCCACAGTCTGGAACATCTGATCACCTGGCTGTACTTCTCCTTCGGCAGCATAGGTGGAGTCTGAAGACCCAGTAGAGAGGACCAAGGAGGTATGGGTGAGGGAGGCCCAGGTGGGCTTACGAGATTGCTTTAAGCCAATGGATTGGACAGTATTAAGGGATTCATCTTCAAGTCTGAATGAGTATGCTACAGTTGTCATTAACTTCGTTAAAACCTGTGTGAATGAGTGTGTGCCTGTGAGAACATACCGTATATACCCGAATCAGAAGCTGTGGATGTACTAGAAGGTTTGTAGTCTGCTGAGGGCTAGATCTGTGGCATTCAAGTCTGGTAACCCAGGACTATACAAGAAGGTGAGGCTCGACTTATGTAGAGCTATCTGAAGAGCAAAAGAACAAGTCTGATTGAGCTTAGAGACTGAATGGGATGCATGTCAACTCTGGCAGGGTTTGCAGGCTATTACTTCCTACAAAGTGAAATCTATCATCACGAAGGGTATTGATGCTTCATTCCCAGATGAGCTCAATGCCGTTTATGCACACTTTGAAAGGGAGAATAAAACTACAGTTATGAGCATGCCTGCATCTGGTGATCCTCTGATCTCTATCTTGGAGGCCGACATCTGAACATCATTCAATAGGGTGAACCCTCACAAGACAACAGCCCTGGTGGTGTACCTGGTAGGGTTCTGAAAACCTGTGCCCACCAACTGGCAGGTGTGTTCAAAGGTATTTTCAATCTCTCTTTGTCACCGACGGAATTCCCACCTGCTTCAACAGGGCAACAATCCTACCAGTACTCAAGAAGAGCGGGGTGAATTGCCTTAATGACTGTTGTCTAGTAGCACTAACATCTACGTTGATGAAGTGCTTTGAGAGGTTGGTCTTGGCTAGAATCAACTCATGCCTAAGCAAGGACCTGGACCCAGTGCAATTTGCCTATCGCCACATAGGTCTACAGCGGATACGATCTTCTTGGTTCTTCATTTACCCATGGATCACCTGAACAATACTAATACTTAAATCAGGCTGTTATTTATTGACTACTGCTCTGTGTGTAACACTATCGTTTCCACAGTTCTGATCAAAAAGCTCCAAAATCCGGGTGTCTGTACCTCCCTCTGCAACTGAGTCCTTGACCTCCTCAACAGAAGATCACAGCCTATGCGAATCGGGAATAACATCTCCACCTCACTGATAATCAACACTGGTGCACTTCAAGGATATGTGCTTAGCCCAGAGCTCTACACTCTCTATACCCGTGATGATGTGGCTAGGCACAGCTCAAATGCCATCTATAAGTTTGCTGAGAGCACAACTGTTGTTGGCAGAATTTCAAAAGGTGATGAGGTATGTAGGAGTGAGATAGGTCAGGTAGTTGAGTGGTGTTGCAGCAATAACCTTGCACTCAGCGTCGGTACGACTGATTGATTGTGGACTTCAGAAGGGCAAAGACGAATGAACACGCACCAGTCCTCGTCGATCAGAAGTGGAAGTGGTGAGCACTTTCAGGTTCCTGTGTATCAGTATCTCTGAGGATCTATCGTGGCCCTAACGTATTGATGCAAAGAAGACACAACAGCACCTGTATTTCATTAGGAGTTGGAGGAGATTTGGTACAACACCAGAGGCACCTGCAAATTTCTGCAGATATACTGGGAAGAGCATTCTAAAAGACTGCATCACCGTCTGGAATGGGTGGAGTGGGGCACTGCAGAGGATCGAAATAAATGGCAGCAAGTGTAACTTCAGCTCCATCATGGGCACTAGCTTCCACAGCAATCAGGACATCTTCAAGGAGCGATGCTTCAAAAAGGCACATCCGTCATTAAAGATCACCATCATCCAGGACATGACTTGTTCTCATTGCTACCATCAGGGAAGAGGTACAGGAACCTGAAAGTGCACACTCAATGATTTAGGAACAGCTTCTTCCCGTCTGCTATCAGATTTCTGAATGGACATTGAATCCATGAACACTACCTCACTACTTTTTTTCCTCTTTTTGCACAACATTTAAGTTAACTTTTAATAAATATATATATTTACTGTAATTTACATTTTATTATTATGCATTGCTGCTGCATAACAACAGATTTCACAACATGTGCCAGTATAATTAGACTATTTAGGTAAAGAATTATTATGCATCTGGAGATATTTGCAACAGCTTTGCCAACCCCTGTTTCACAAGGGGTGCCCTCAAAATTCCAAGATGAATTCTCTCTATTTTCAGAGATGAATACAATTGAAATAAATGGGCCTTTTGAGGAATACAGGGTTCCCCGGATAACAGATTGTGGTTTTGTTTTTTTTGCAGAGCTCAGGTGGATACTGGGTATGTTCAATGCCATATGAGGCTTCCTGGCCAGTGCAAGTTAAAATTCTATTTGTGTATTACCTTTCACTTTCCCCGACTATCCTGTGAAACTTTACAATTGGTTGAGGAGAATACCGCTATAATGTAGAAAGCATACAGCACAACGGTATAAGGCTGTGTGCCAAAACAGTAATGGTAATGAGCATATCTAATGTATTTCCATGATATTGGCTGGGGTATAAATAAAATTACAGTCATACAACATAGAAGTAGACCCTTTGGCCCAACTAGTCAATGCCAACCAAGATACTCATCCAAGCCAGTCCCATTTGCTTGCATTTTGCCCATAGCTATGTACCTATACATGTGTTTTTAAATGTTGTTAATATACCTGTCTCAGCCACTTCCGTGGTAGCTCATTCCATGTATGAACCACCTTCTGGGTGAAAATGTTACCCTTCAGATTCTTATTAAATCTGTACTTTCTCACCTTAAGCCTATGCCCACTGGTGCTTGATTTCCCAACTCCTGGTAAAAGACTGTGCATTCACCCTTTCTGTGCCCAGTATTAGTTGGGGCTTTGGGATCCCTCCCTTTTCATTGATGTAATGACACAGAAACATTTGCATTTGAGAGAGGGTGAACAACATCTCTATAAGTGCAGCATCGTCTCAGAATTGCATTGCATTTTCAAGTTTCTGGAGTGGGACTTCTGCCACAACAAAATGACTCATGAGGCTGCTGTGTAAAGAAGCCACTGGATCCACAGTAACAATATCAATCAGTGAACACTGATTGCTTAACGTCACTGCTGCAATATCAAAGAGTGCAAATGCGTTTTAAAATAAAAGCAAGTTTTGACAAGAGAAACTGGCCTTAACTAGAAGATAAAGAACTGCGCAAATGTGATTGAGTGATTAGAACAATCGCTCAGGGGAACAGGGGCAGATCCAACGTGCAGGGCACTTTTACCTCCAATTTCCATGTGCTTTAGAATTTCTGACACTTCATTTTTCCATGTGACTATCGGAAAAAATGATTAAAAGGTTAATTTCATTGCCTTGCTCATTGCCTATTGAGGTCATTAGTGACAAACTTTAAACTGGTTCCAAAACTCCTCTGCTAATTTGAAATGTGAGCATTTTATTCCCTGGTATCAGTGACTTTAATGAAGGCAAAGAAGTTGAATCAATGCCATGGCAATTAAAAAGAATGACTCATGCCGGGAAGTTTTCTTCATTACTTTAACAGCAGTTTGCAGCTTAATTACAGTGAAGTAGTTAGAACTGGAGAAAGTGGAGAGTTTTGTATATGTGTGACTAACGTGGGGAGAGAGTTTGACAGATTCAGATGTCTTTTCACAGTAGAAGAGGGATCTTGGACTGTGATGGTATTGAGTTCACTGTCTGCAAAGCCCTCAACTCAAGGAAATTTAAAGCCTTATCTGATATAGATATCCATGGGTACCCTCACTCTAGGGAGGTTATACTGTATCAACCAGCTCTTTAAAGACTAGTTTACTTCCCAGTTTAGTGTCTGTGGCAAGGTCTAGCTGCCATTACCTACAAATTGAGTGGTGGATTCCTAACAAGGAGGAGATACACCCAGTTATTTTTAATGACATATGTTTAAATTTAGACAAATAGTTCATAACACACATTAAAACTCATAGAGGATTTCTGATTTAAAAGATTTCTGAATTACAAGCAATTTATAAACTACAAAGGACTTCCAAACACAGGTGCAACTCTTATGAACTAAACAAAAGCCACCAGTGAGTTGCAGACGAATGCGTTGTCTGTCGCAGAAACTGGAGGTTGAGGAATGAATTCTAGTTCTTCTTTCTGATACCTCATCTCTCTGTCATTCTCCTTGAATTCCTAGCAATCTCAAATCTTTCTAATATTTATGCTATTTTGCTACTAGTTGATATTATTGGCATGAGACGTTTTTCAGATACCTTTGCTGGGACAAAGCAGTTCATAGAGATGGTCTAAATGCTTCTAGGGACAGAGATTCCAGACACCCAAAATTAATGCTGTGAGGGTTGTCTCTCTGAGTACACAAATATTGCAACTATTGATTGATCAACTATATCTGTGATCCATGTGCTAAGTGACAAAATAAGACTGGTCTAGAACATTTCCTGATCTCTATCACAAAGATGCAGATAACTTGACTGTAGTTGCCTGGTTTGATGTAGGCCATTTAACATAACCCTATTGTCGATGATTATCTAATGTAGACCAGAACATCTCATGGTCACTTCACTTTGTAAACCATATCTCTCGAGCAGCCAGTCACCTGCTATGGGGCAGCAGCCTGTGCTCTGTAGACAATGAAAGATTTTTGCAAAGCAGTCCTTTTAAATTCAGACTTTTTATTACTTGGAATTTACATTAAGAACTGAAGACTGGTTCTTGTTTATGACAAGAAGTTGAGCAAGAATATTGTTAGAAGTTTAACTTTGTCTACAAACAACTTGGACACTTTGGAAAGGTCATGCTGCGGTGTTAGAAATCTGAGGTTAGCATTAAGCCTCTCAGGCATTGGAAAGTGAATATCCATCACAGGACTTGCTAAAGAAGAAGAACTTATGGTCCCTTTATGGTCTTAAGATGACTCAAGTCTCTTTACAGCTTTTGATGCATTTTTCTACTTATGATGTGGGAGATAAGTCAACTACTATTTTGTCTCCCCTCCCCTTTTTACCTTCACCTTCTCACCCTCCCCTACTCACCCTCACCCTCCTCCTTTTCCCCTTCTCCCCCTCCTCCTTTCTATCTCTCAATCTGTGCCTCTCTCTCTCCATCTGTGCCCCACTCTCTCTATCTACTATGTATAGTCAATGTTATTTCTGCTGCTCTGTAGGAAGATGAAGCTAGTTTTGTTTTGTTGGGACATCTTCTACAACCTTCCTCTTCCCCCTGCTCCTTTTGCACCTGCTGCTATTCAACCTGCACGGCGTGACCTTCAGACTCTGGATCATGTACATCTTGCTCTTCCACTGGCACCATCTGAATCCTTTGGGTGATGTGTCTGCACCTCCTGGTTTATAGTGCTGGTCTGATCAGACATACTGGAATCTGATTTTCAGATAACTACTACTTGCTTTGCTCTCAGTGTGGCAGCACTGAACAACCAAAGTAGGACTACAAGTTAATGTCCACACCAGTATAGTAGAGTGTAGTCTTTGCCCACCCCCTGGTCAGTGCTGGCCACTGAAAATATCAAGCTGTGGGGTCTCCAAGAGCATGTGTGCTTCCCTGAAACATAACGTTCACCTTCAGGCAAATCTATGAGCACCAGTACATTTAGGGAATAGAAATCTTTTCAGTTGATGAAATGGCTTGAGTTATAATGATCACATGATTATAGTTAATGCTGCTTGCACTCATGGGAAGCCTGCAACCTTTGGCAAATCTCAGTGCTCAAGATACCAAGTGGTTGTTATTGAAATCAAAGTAGATGAATATATTTCTTTGCATGTACTGTGCTTGATGCGAGCAAGTTGGGAAATTTGACTGCATTCTGCCACTGTTGCTTTGTATGATCTATTGGCATTGAGAGTTGAGATGACCTTTATCTCCAGGCATAAGAACTTGACCTACGTTTTTCTTCCCCCCCCCCCCAACACCATTTCACATACTGTATCTCTTTGATGATATTGTTGGATAAAGTGAAACTGTGATGCTTAGTTTTTCAGATGGGACCAGAATGGATGTGGTGTCTCTGCAGTCTCTGTGGAAGTAGGCTCTTTGCAATTGGGCAAGTCTTTGCCTCCTACCCATGGTACCTTGCTTGGCCAGTCTGACACCTTCTGCAATGGATTTCTGTAATCAAATCCATTTAGTAATTTAGTACATGCATCTTTTAGTTTAATCCAGCTCTGTGAAATTTAGATAAGGATTGAGAAACTTGTAGTTTGTTCTGAAGCTGCCCGGTTAGGTTCCTCAAGTCAGCAGAATCTTCCTCTAAGGACACACAAATGAATCAATCCAGTGCTAATCGCTCCCCATTGTGCTATGAGTGTTCAAGTGAAGATTCTACGTTGGACTGCAAAATTATGCCATTAAGGGAGTCAGTGCATGCTGTTTGTGACTAATGATGGTATTGGATGTGCAGCTGATGCTGAAGGAAAGTCAGATGTGTTGCGGAGAACTGCACATTGAACCGGCTGCTTGAATTTTTTGATATGTTTCTGTCACCCAGAAATGATTTGCTAGTGTGAACTAAACCAGGAAAATTCATTTTATGTATGATCTGTTCATAAAGAGAATAGGCACTAATGAATCTAATTTCTAGGCAGTTACCTCTACTGCACTGAAGAAGCAGCAGAGATTTTCTTTTGTATAACGTTTTCAGTACGTTTTTCTGCAGCACCTTGCAATTTTCTTCTTGTGAATGTATTAAAATATGATAATCAGTGCTTTTTGATATGCACGTACTTTAAAGAGTTTAGATAATTCCATGAAATTAGTAGCCAGTCAGCTGTCACAGATGAGTCTATCTGGGAACAGTGAGGATGGGGAATAAGGAGGAACTTAAGAACACTTTTAAATTACTTCATGCAGTGTAAGCCTTTTAGGAACATCCTGTGGCCATGAAAAATGATACACAGGTGGAAATCTTTCTTTTATAAGTTTTGTATAATTTGTTCTAATTATTTTGCTTGGTGAACCACTTTTTATTTGTCAACATGTTTGGTTAGACTAGAGTCTAACCAGTTCTGGGTTTCAGATGGACTAACAACTATGCACTACAGGAGGCAATTGACAATAATTGGGATTCATCTTCAGAAACTTTGTTGGCAGCAATGGAAAAAAATACTGTCTATCTGCCTACGGAAACTCTTCTCAAGATGTTAACAAAGGAAAAAGCTGCTGGAAAAAAGCAAAAATCATAACAATTATTCTTGAACCATGACTTCATACACAAGTGCATGTGCTGTTAAGTCAAAGCTGTACAGCACACATTTATGCTTTTTTCCCCCCACAAAATGCACCTTAGTTTTCCTTGGTCAAGTTTGCACATTAATTGAGATTTCTGCAATTTCTTTCATAATAAAACCATGTTTTGTATATTCAGGGCTTTCATCTAAAATTATTATTATAAACATCTGAACTTTTCATAATCTTTGGATATTTATTCATTTATTTAGCAATACAGCACAGAGTAGGCCCCTCTGGTCCTTTGAGCCATGCTGCCCCAGCAACCCCTGACAACCCCAAATAACCCTAACCTAATCATGGAACAATTTACAGGCACAACAGCCAATTAACCTACCTGGTACATCCTTGGATTGTGGGAGAAAACCAGAGCACCTGGGGAAAACCCATGTATTCTACTGGGAAGACGTACAGAGACTCCTTACAGATGGCACCAGAACTGAACTCCGACCTCCGAGGCCTGAGCTGTAATAGTTTTGCGCTAACAGCTACGCTACTGTCACGCCCAAGCAGAGTCCTAGTAACATTCAATCAGACACATTCTGCAGGCTTTGCTCTTTGCATTCATGATACTGGTTTCAAAAAAATAGCACTCAATCCTGAGAGTACCAGGTTTGGACAAGAGAAAAAAAAATTCAAGGATGTACTAAACACCATCTTGAAGAAATACCACATCCCCCACTGACTCCTGGAAGCCTCTGATCTATGAACTTTCAAAGTGGCGAAGAAGCATTCAGGAAGGTTTTTATGGAAGTCAAGACCATTTACCAGAAGCACAAGCTACCTCATATGCATCTTCTGCCTCATCAGTGAAAGTGTTTGTAGTTCCCATATGGATTCATTAGCCACCAAAATGTTGTCTTGGGGCTGGTGTTAAATCAGTTAATTTATCACTTTCGGTATTCATTGTGTTTTCCATCGGTAGATTATGGCAATTCAGCTGGTGGTACTTTTCCCAGATTCATTTAAATTTTAAGTGTAAACAAGCCCATTAAAGCTGCTGCCAAGGCATGAATGAGCCAACTGACCTTTTAAAAAAGTCAGTGGCTGGATGACAATTACTTTTAGTGAGCTGTGTCACATCTGGCTTTCTTCATACTGTTAACTGTATTTCCAGTACTCCTGTGTGCTCTTACACTCCTTTATAAATTGCACATACTAATTACTGTTTCAAGCAGTCCAATCAGTACAATGGGAACACTTAAAAAGTGCTGGATTGTAACGTGCCACTTTGTGCATTTGAGCTCTTCTTTGTTTGTAAATGGGAATGATCTAAAATGATGGTAGAAGCTGTTTACTTTGCTCCATGTCTCATTGAACTGAACAGCGATTCATTCAAAAACACCCTGTTTTAGGGCTCAAAATGTTTCTGCTTGTATCTCTCTCTTTCTGTCTTTGCGCTATTTGATCCTGTATCTGAACTAAAAATAGAAAATGCTGAAACCACTCAGCAGGTCAGGCAGCATCTATAGAGAAAGACATGGAGTTAACGTTTCAGGTCAAAGACCCATTTCAGTCCTTCTCTGACCTTGCCTACCTTTCATAACCAGCTGATGTTGCAAAGCATTTTACAGCCGTTGCTTTTCCATTATAGTCATTCAGAGAATTAAAACGGCCAACTTGTGTCAAGACAGATGGAAAACAGATCAGCTCTGTAATAGAGGAACAAGAAATTTACTGGTCTCCTGAAGGCTTCTCCAAGATAAGTGCTTACAATTTTCTTAATTTTACAACAAGACACAATATATTAATGATACTTTAGCAACATAAAGCAGAAGGCTGAATTGGACAAAGAAATGAAGAGATTTCAGTAGGACGATTTAACAATAGTCAGATAAAACCCCATCAGTGCTGGTTAATTATTGTTGAAGCTTCAGACACTACGTATAAACAAAAATCACCAAAAAAAAACATTTTTAGCTTAATTAGTGATTGCAAAGCATCAGCACCATTATGAAATTAGATGCATTATATTCAATAAAAGTTCATTTCTTGTTTCTCCAAATTCCGGCATGATACAAGACCAGCGAAGTTAACTAACATGAGAGTCCAGCTGAACAAGGGTGAGAAAGAAATGTTTGATGGGACTGTAGAGAGGAAGATGCAATATTTGTACTTTTTTCATTCTCCATAGCTGCTACTTGACCTTTCTCTTCTTACTTCAGATCTCAGCATTTGCCACTTTTTGCTTTAAGAAAAATGCTTGGTCTGGATGGATTTCATCCAAGAAGAAAGATCCATGGCATGAATACACATGTTTAATAGTTTGTTAAAAAGGCGCATTGCTAGAGGACTGGTGGTTACCTTCATTAGGAAGAGACATTCCAGTAAGCTGTAGATAAGTTAGTCCCGTAAGGTGTAGATAAGTTAGCTTAACTCAGCTGCGAGGAAGTTAATGGAATTCGTATATGAAAGGAAAAATAATAGAATCCACAAACATGCCTGGATTTTAATTGAGCAAGCCTTCTTGCCTTCTTTGACTAAACTTTGTTCCAGAGTACAAAATGTATGAGAAATGTATAAAGAGGCCTTCAGGGTAGCAGAGCAATGAATAAGTCTGGGAAGTGCAGAATCAGAGAACAAGCAGCAGGAAGAATCTCTGGCTGGTTGAAGGACAGCAGACTGTAAAAGGTAGTGAGACTAAAGATGAAAAGTGATGTCCTATAAAGGACAACTCAGCCTTCTCTGGGGATATTAATTGCTTAGGTTCCTCATTGTCTTTTGCACCTATTATTTTTGGTAGGGTTTAGTATCTGTTTCTTGGAAGATAAAGACACCATTTTTGTTTAGCCTCTCTCCTTTCCTGTCTCTCTATTGCACTGGACAATAAATCTTTTCAAAAGTGTTACTTACTCAGAATTTTTTTTGTTTATGATAGACCACTTGAAGCTGAGCACAAATATAATTTCAGACCACTTGTATCATGTAGGAATGTGGAGAAACAAGAAATTAACTTTTATTGAATATATTGCATTTAATTGCGTAATGGTGCTGATGCTTTGCAATCGCTCAACTAAGCTAAAAAAATTTCTTTGATGATTTTTGTTTATACTCAGTCAGCATTGATGGATTCCAGTTGCCCTGATACCATTTCTCCATGACCACAATGCCCTGATGAAACCTTTCAATATGCTCGTCATTGAAAGTGCTAAGATTTGCAGGGAAGAAGTCAAAATGGAAATGCAGAAAGTGAATCTTTAGTGACATGTTGCACATCATAGTTTTGTATGCTTGAAGCATGTTGTCAACTAGCTGCATGTAATTTAGAGCTCTGTAGTTGCCAAGAAAGTTTTCAACAAATTCCTTAAATGCCTTCCATGTGATTTTTCTCTGGTCCCTCTATAAGCTCTTCGGATTGTCTGTCTTTGATGACCTGTTTGATTAACCGGCCAACAAAAATGCTTTCCTTAATCTTGGCATCGGTTATTCTGACTTGAATTTGAATTGAAATAACAAATATAGTTGATTTCAAAAAAATATGCATGATAGGGAAATTTCATGGTGATTTTCACGATCAGCAGCCCAACATCCATAAGATACACCTAAAAATATTCAGGAAGCAAAATCTTTGTTGCCAATTCACTGCTTTGTGTTATTAATTCTCTGCTGTGCTTTCTAAGGGTTCAATTGATGTTTACTGATTTTTTTCCTTTTATACATGGAAGATCTTATAATCCTTTATGCTGACACCACACATTTTTCATCCTATTATTTTAATTTTTTTTAAAGCCTATCAATGGTCTGTGACGATTCCTTTAAACCTTATAATCTTTTCCTTTTGATGTCAGCCTTAAGTTCTTTAGTTAGTCTTGAATGGGTTATCTTCCCTCTGGTGATTTTTTCTTAATTATGTATATTCTGTGAACTTGAAATTGTTCACTCTCTCCACTTCTGATCCCTCTATGAAGATTGGTTTGTGTCCCTCGTCTTACCCTTCCTGAAGTCCACAATCAGCTGTTTGGTATTGCTGATGCTGAGTGTAAGGTCATTGCTGTGACACCACTCAACTAGCTGGTATATCTCACTCCTGCATGCCCTTTCATCACGATCTGAAATTCTGCCAACAATGGTTGTATCATCAACACGTATTGGTGAGGCTAGAATTAGGAAGTTTAGTACATGGCTAAGGAGTTGGTCTAGGAGGGAGGATGTAAGATTTTTGAATTATTGAGCTCTCTTCCAGGGAAGGTGGGACCTACACAGAAGGGTTGGTTTGCACCTGAACTGGAGGGGGACTAATATCCTAGCGGGAAGCTTTGTTAATGCTGCCCAGTGGAGTTTCAACTAGAGTTGCGGGGGGTTGGGAACCAGACTTCCGGAACAGTTAGTGGAGAGGTTGTGGAGGCAGATGTTGGTAAGACCTCAGACAAAATTAGGAATCAAAAGGTTGAGCATGATGTAGCTGTTGTCTGGGCTGTGTATGTTTCGATGTAAGAAGTATCTTAGGGAAGGCAGATAATAGTGCTGAAGGTGAGGTAGCTGGTTTACAAACAGAGGCAATGTGTAGTGAGGAGAAGCTATTGCAGTCAATAGGATGAGTGGCAAAGTTAAAGGCCGACAAAAAAGCATGAATACAGGACTGAAGGTGTTGCTTCTGAACGCGCGCAGTAGACGGAATAAGGTAGATGAACTTGCAGCACAGTTGCGGAATGGCAGGTATGATGCTGTAGGCATCACTGAATCATGGCTGAAAGATTATAGCTAGGAGTTTAATGTCCACTGATACCTATTGTATCAAAAGGATAGGCCGGAAGGCAGAGGGGGTGATATTGCTCTGTTGGTAAAAAATGAAATCAAATTAATAGAAAGAGGTGACATGGGGTCAGAAGCTGTTGAATTGTTGTGGACAGAGTTAAGGAACTGCAAGGGTAAAAAGACCCTCGACCCTGATGGGAGATTTACACAGACCCCCCCCCCCCCCAAACAGTAGTGAGGATGTGGCCTACAAATTACAACAGAGGTAGAAAATGCATTCCAAAAGGGCACTATCACAATAGTAATGGGGATGTCAATATGCAGGTAGCTTGGGAAAGTCAAATTGGTGCTGGATCACAGGAGAGGGAATTTCTAGAGTGCTTACAAGATGGCTCTTTAGGACAGCTTGTGGTTGAACCCACTAAGGAATCAGCTATTCTGGATTGGGTGTTGTGCAATAAACCGCAATTGATTAGAGAGCTTAAGCTGAAGGGGACTACAGAGGCATGAGAGAAGAGTTTGCCAGAATTGATTGGAAAAGAACACTGGCAGGAATGACAGCAGAGCAGCAATGGCTGGAATTTTTGGAAGCAATTAGGAAGGTGCAGGATATATACATCCCAAAGAGGAAGAAGTATTCTAAAGAAACGATGACACAACCATGGCTAACAAGAGAAGTCAAAGCCAACATTAAGCCAAAGAAAGGGCGTATACTAGAGTAACAATTAGTGGGAAGTTTGAGAATAGGGAAGCCCTGAAAAACCAACAGAAGGCAACAAAAAAAAGTCATTAAGAAGGTAAAGATGGAATAAAAATGGAATGTAAGTTAGCTGATAATATTAAAGAGGATACTAGAAGTTTCTTCAGATATATAGAGTATAAATGGGAGGTGAGAGTGGATATCAGACTACTTAAAAATGATGCTGGAGCGGTAGTTATTAGGGACAAGGAAATGGTGGATGAACTGAATACATTTTTTGCATCAAGCTTTGCTGTGGAAGACACTAGCAATATGGTGAAAGTTCCAGGTGTCAGGGATCATGAAGTGCGTGAGGTTAACTAGAGAGAAGTTTCTTGGGAAACTGAAAGGTCTGAAGGTAGTTAAGTCACCTGAACCAGATGGTGTACACCCCAGGGTTCTGAAAGAGGTGGCTGAAGAGATCATGAAGGTATTATTAGTTTCTGAAATGGTTCTGGATGACTGGGAAATTGCAAATGTCACTCCACTTATTGAGAAGGGAGAGAGACAGAATAAAGGAAAATGTAGCCCAGTTAGTCTGACCTCAGTGGTTGAGAAGATCTTGGAATAAATCATTAAGGATGAGGTCTCAGGGTACTCGGAGGCAAGGGTACACAGGCCATAATCAGCATTGTTTCCTCAAGGGAAAACCTTGCCTGACAAATCTGTTGGAAATCTTTGAAGAAATAACAAGCAGGATAGACAAAGGAGAATCAGTTAGTGTTGTGTACTTGAATTTTCAAAAGGCCTTTGAGAAGGTGCCACACATGAGGCTGCTTAACAAGCTATGAGCCCATGATATTACAGGAAAGATTCTAGCATGGATAAAGCAGTGGCTGATTGGCTAAAAGGCAAAGAGTGAGAATAAAGGGAGCCTTTTCTGGATGGTTGCCAGTGACTAGTGGTGATTTACAGGGGTCTGTGTCGGGACCAATTCTTTTTACTTTATATGTCAATGATTTGGATGATGGAATTGATGGCTTTGCTGCAAAATTTGCAGATGATATGAAGCTAGGTGGAGGGGCAGGTAGTTTTGAGGAAATAGAGAGGCTACAGAAGGATTTAGACAGATTAGGAGAATGGGCAAAGAAATGGCAGCTGGAATACAGTTTTGGAAATTGTATGGTATGCACTTTGGTAGAAGAAATGAAAGGGTTGATTATTTTCTAAATGGAGAGAAAATACAAAAATCTGAGGTGCAAAGGGACTTGGGAGTCCTTGTGCAGGATTCCCTAAAGGTTAATTTGTAGGAAGAGTCTGTGGTAAGGAAGGCAAATGGAATGTTAGCATTCATTTCAAGAGGACTAGAATATAAAGGCAAGGATGTAATGTTGAAACTTTATAAAGTACTGTTGTGGTCTCACTATTGTGAACAGGTTTGGGACCCCTTAGAAATGATGTGCTGAAACTGGAGGGTGTTCAAAGGAGATTCACGAAAGTGATTCCAGGATTGAATTGCTTGTCATATGAAGAGCTTTTGATGGCCCTGGGCCTGTATTCACTAGAATTCAGAAGAATGAGGGGGGTGACCTCATTGAAACCTATCAAATGGTGAAAGGCCTTGATAGAGTGGGTGTGGAGAGGATGTTTTCAATGGTGGGAGAGTCTAAGACCAGAGGACACAGCCTCACAGAAGAGGGGCATCCTTTTAGAATGGAGATGAGGAGGAATTTCTTTAGGCAGAGAGTGGTGAATCTGTGGAATTCTTTGCCAAGGGTGGCTGTGGAGGCCAAGACTTTATGTATATTTAAGGCAGATGCTGATAGATTTTTGATTGGTCATGGCATGAAGGGATACAGGAAGAAGGCAGGAAATTGGGGCTGAGAGGGAAAATGGAACAACCATGATGACCAAATGGCCTCATTCTGCTCCTATATTGCTTATTTAAATTTAGGCTTGGGTAAGTTTTAAATTTTTGTTTTTATATTTGTCTTTTAAACTGAGTATGATATGCTATCATGTTATGATGATTCTTCTCTAGAGGATATTTAAGTATGTAATTGTTAATTATTCCTGTTTATTTGACATGGATTATAAATGTTAAATAAACTGGGCCAACAACATATTGCTCTAAGAAACTGTCTTGAATATGTTCCATGAATCAGTCCTCAAGGCTATCTTTGCCAATTTGACTTGCTCAATTGATATAAAATTCTCTATGATTATTGTTATACTTCCTGATTTCTTTCCCAAGATCCTTTCCTAATGTTGTTCTAATGTCAACTTCCATTTTAGAGCTTTTGCATTATGCTTATCTTTCCAAAAAGTTAAGTACTTTGGAATATCTAGTTTCCAGCCTTGGCTTTTGTAATAGTATGTGTCTGCAGTGTTTATTATATCAAATATTCATCTCTTTTTATACCACTAATTCATCTGTCCTGTTATGAATGCTTCATAAATTCAGGTAAAGAGCATTTAGAGTTGACATTTTACCATTTTCCCTGATGAACCCTTACTGTTGCATGGTCCTGTTCTTATCATTGCCCATATCTTAACCCATACCCAGGCAGCACTTGTACCTGTCACTTTTCTTTACATCTCTCAATTTCTCTTTATGTGAACTTCCCATCTTGTCTGTTCCCTTCCCACACGAGGCAGGTGGTGGCTTCAGGAAGGGTAAGGCGTGGGAACACAAACCAATCCTCATAGAGGGATCAAAGGGAGAAAGAGTGCAATTTCAGGTTCCTGAGTGTTACTATTTCTGCGGACCAAAACCAGTCGTAACACATTGATGCAGCTATAAAGAAGGCAAGACAGCGGCTATATTTCATTGGGAGTTGAAGAGATTTGGCTAGTTACCTAAAACGTTCGAAAACTTGTACAGATGTACTGTGGAGAGCTTTCTGACTGGCTGCATCACCGTTTGGTATGGGGGGGAAAGTGGAGGGGGGAAGCTACTGTACAGGATCGGAGTATATTGCAGGAAGTTGTAAAATTAGTCAGCTCCATCATGGGTACTAACCTCCATAGTACCCAAGATATCTTCAAGGAGTGGTGCCTCAGAAAGGTGACATCCATCATTAAGGTTCCCCCATCACTCAAGGCATGCCCTCTTCTCATTGTTACCATCAGGAAGGAGGTACAGAAGCCTGAAGGCACACACTAAGCGACTTAGGAACAGCTTCTACCCCTCTGCCATCTGATTACTAAATGGCCACTAAACCCATGAACACTTCCTCATTACTTATTTATTTCTGTTCTTTTTGCACTACTTATTTTAATTTAACTATTTAATATACATATATAATTACATATACATATATATGTAATTCATTAAAAATATTTTTACCATGTAGTGTTGTAGTGTTGTTGCAAAGTTAACAAATTTCACGACATATGCCAATGATATTAAACCTGATTCTGATTCTGATGGTGGGTTTGTGAAGCCGTCTGTTCCTAATGCAATTCAACCAGAGATTCCATGCTTCTGTCCTCTAAAGGCTATTTCTGTGCTGTAAGTGATCATGGGCAGGGATTCTGAGAAGCCAGCAGGGAATTTGCATATCTTCAACAAGGCCTTAAGCATATCTTTGAATCTTTGCCTCTCATGTGACTGGTAATGGCCTTCTATGAGATGGGATTAGTTTAAATTGCCATCATGGTTAGCACAGAAGGCCCTGTTTCTGTGCTGTACTGTTCTATGTTGGAGCTCCTATGTCCTATGACAGTATCTGAAATAGAGGCCTTTTTTTGCGTGTGTGATGCCAGGCATGTGAATGATGTGGCCTGACCCCATCAGCTCTGGGGACAGTGGCATGGAAGAAGATACTGACATTGGTTTAATTGTGCTTCCAGGATTTTATAGAGGCAGAGTTGGTTGTATCTTTCCAGCACCTTGGTATATCTATTATAGGTCTCAAAGCATGTGGGAATATAGCATCACTGATTCTGGATGGACCATGAATTTTGTGTTAGATGTAAGGCCTTGGTCTTCAAGTCCTCCTAGCTTCGATAGACCTAAGTCAGTGCTGGTGAATTATGGAAGTGGTGCATTTCATATTGATGTCTGTTTACACTAACGGATGGCTCCCAAGATATAGGAAGTAATCCCTGTTTTCCAATTCCTTGTCCTGACCTTTATTGCCATGAGGTCAGGTTAGAAGAGGATCTTTGTTCAGAGTAGGGTCCCTCATGTTCTCAGATGTTTCAGTTGAAGCATTGATGATGGCTGAGAGCTTGGCCTCTGAATTCACACAATCATTATCTGAATATCAATTGAGAAAATCTGCAGATGCTGGAAATCCAAGCAGCACACACACAATGCTGGAGGAACTCAGCAGGCCAGGCAGCATCTATGGAAAAGAGTACAACACAAAACAAGAGGCAATCTGCTTATGTTGGATATCCAAGCAACACGCACAAAATGCTGGATCCTGATGAAGGGTCTCAGCCCGAAACATCGACTTACTTTTTTTCCCTATAGATACTGCCTGGCCTGCTGAGTTCCTCCAGCATTTTGTGTGTGTTGCATTATCTGAATATATTTGGATCGAGTGTAATCGCTATAGTCTGAATTTACTAATTGCATTAGAGTAACTGTAGCCCTCACTATGATACATGTTTTGTTGGTTGATGATCCACCCAAGATTCAGACTTGTGGTAGGTGTCCTCAGGTTTCTCGCTTGCAACTTGGCTCGCTACCACGTGAGCTCATAATGTTATACTAGTGAAGTTTAAGAGACTACTAGACAGGTATATGGAGGAATTTAAGGTTGGGGGTTATATGGGAGGCAGAGTTTGAGGGACAGCACAACATTGTGGGCCGAAGGGCCTGTAATGTGCTGTTCTATTCTATGTTCTATGTTACCGTCATAGGTCTGGATAAAAGCATTCAAATGATTCATTCCTGAAGCATTTCCTCAGTGACTCAGTAAGGCTGGAATTCTCTGTCTTGTCTCAGGTTGACAGCATTTTTGATCTGACCAATGCCTCTCTTGCATACTGCCCAGTCCAGACTTCAGGCTCATGCCAACAAAATACAGTCTGAGCTTGGGCATGTTCTACATTCAAGGCCATCTGCACCATCCAGCATTGAAAGTCAGCACCTTTGCATCACTCAGTTGGCAGCCACAGGGGCTTGCAACATTCGGGAAATCAGACCACTGTTGCTTAAGGTTGAAAATGGCCAGACTGCTTATTCTGAGGAGAGCAAAAGAGGAAATGAAACAATCTATCTAACATAATTTATTATAAAAGACAAGGTAGAGCCATCCTGAAGTGCTTTCGAGCCAGCATAGAAGATGTAGTCAGTTTGTTTATGGCTTTGTCCCACAAACTAGATAAACTGCTTTCACGCTGTGTTGTTGCCAGATAAGAAAGGAGAACAGGTAAATTGATCTGCATTTTTGAATAGTAGCTTAGGATCTTTTGCATCCATTTGAGTGAACAAACCAGCCCTCAACTTGTCCAAACAATGGCATTTCTAACAGAGTTCGTACATTGTACTCATTTCTGCCGTGAAGTATGATTCAAAATAAGTTTCTGGAGTGGGATTTAACCCCACAGTGAAGAGAGTGCTACTAAACCAAGGAGTGACTTTATGAGGAGAGCAGTCCCTATAACTACCCCATCCACATGGCTTAAAATATAATGTTTACGTACATTTGTGAAAACATGGATCTTCAAACAGCAAATGTTGCTCGCTTCAAGCCGTTCTTCACCAGAGCAAACATGGAACACATGGAGAGAAATGCCTGTCTCTAAGCTCATGGGAGACACTCGCTGAGGTTTGGAGCTGGTTCTGGATTCCTACTAGACAGACTCTGGGAAGATGTAAATTGTCAATGACCAGCTGCTGGAAGAGCTGTAAGACTTCAGAACCGTTTCCAAGGGATAATTAAAAGCAGGTTAGGTAGCAGTAAAAGTTCAACTATTAGATAGTTGTACAGCAAATCTGAAGAAGCCCCTGATGTTCCTGCCCCTGTTCTCTAATACGGCTGCCAGGCAAGGATCATTGCTTTGGCGCGTGCCTCTTGAGATTATGAATTCAAGGTTCATTCCAGGGATCTGAGTACAAAATCTAGGCGGCCACCCAGAGCAGCACAGTTGGATGGTCCATCTTCCAATGAGATTTTAAATCAAAACTCCAACTACCTTCTAAGGGTGAAATTGAAGAATTCTATGGCATGAATTCAAAGAAGAACAATGAGTTCTCCAGGGTGTCCTGCCCGAATTTTATGATTCAGTCAAAAGCCTGCAGGAAAACAGATTAACTGGTGATTATCACATGGGTTTTTATGGCATTTTACAAATTGGTCACCTCAGTTTCTAAATTACAATAGCAACTGCATTTAATAACTGAAGTCTTGGTGTTCTTTCACTTATTTGCTCCATGGCCAGAAGTTAAGTGCAGATAGCTCTCTTGACCACTTTTATCCAGACCCATGATTTAGGGTCGACACACACACAAAACAACAGGCATGATATTCAAAATGGGTATTGTTTACTTGCAATTCTTGGATTTTCAAAGGGTCTTTCAGCATAAAATATAAGAGCAGAATCAGGCCACTCAGTCCATCAAGTCTGCACCACCATTTCATCATGGCTGATTTATTGTCCTTCTCAACCCCATTCTCCTGCCTTCTTCTCATAACCTCTGACTCCTTGACTAACCAAGATTTATCAACAGCAACACGAGTGAATCTGCAGATGCTGGAAATAAATAAAAACACACAATGCTGGCAGAACTCAGCAGGCCAGACAGCATCTATGGGAGGAGGTAGTGACGACGTTTCGGGCCGAAACCCTTCATCACTACCTCCTCCCATAGATGCTGTCTGGCCTGCTGAGTTCTGCCAGCATTGTGTGTTTTCAAGATTTATCAACCTCCATTTTAAATACACTCAATGACTTGGCCGTCTACAGACATCCATGGCAATGAATTCCACAAATTCACTGCCCTCTGGTTAAAGAAATTCCTCCTCATTTCTTTCCTAAGGCTGTGTCATATGGTCCTAGACTCATCCACTATAGGAAACTTTCTCTCCACATACATTCTATTTAGGCCTTTTAGTATCGGATATGCTTCAATGAAGTTCCTCTTCATTCTTCTAAACTCCAGTGAGTACAGGCCCAGGGTCATCAAATGCTCCTCATATGCTAAACCTTCCATTCCCAGAATCATTCTTGTAAACTTGCTCTGACACTCTGTAATGTCAGCACATCTTTTCTTAGTTAAGTGCAATCCAACCAGTGCCTTATAAAGCCTCAACATCACATTCTTGCTCTTGTATTCTAGTCCTCTGGAAATGAAAGCTAGCAGTGCATTTGCTTTCCTTACCACCAGCTCAAGTTAACCGTTATGGAATTCTGCACAAGGACTCCTAAGTGCCTTTACTCCCTTGATTTTTGAATTTTCTCACCATCTCAAAAATAGTCTACATCTTTATTCTTTCTACCAAAGTGCTTAATCATACACTTCCTAACACTAAATTCCATTTGCCACTTCCTTGCCCATTCTGCCAATTTGTTGAAGTCCTTCTACAGACTCCCTGCTTCCTCAACACTACTTGCCCCTCAACCTATCTTTGCATCATCTGCAAATCTGGCCATAAAGCCGTCCACTTTATCATCCAAATCATTGGCATATAACTTGAAAAGAACCGGTCCCAATACCGACCCCTGCAGAACACCACTGACAGTCAACCAGAATAGGCCTCCCTTTATTCTGACTGTTTGCCTCCTGCCAGTGAGTCAATCTTCTATCCAAGCTTATATCTTTCTTGTAATTCCATGGGCTTGTTGCTTGTTAAAGCAGCCTCATGTGTGGCACCTTGTTAAAGGCCTTCTGAAAATTCAAGTGAACAACATCCACTGATTCTCCTTTGTCTATCCTGCCTGCTATGTACACAAAGAATTCCAATAGATTTGTTAGGCAAGGAAACCTTGCTGACTTTGACCTACTTTATCTTGTGCTTCCAAGTACCCTGAAACCTTATCCTGAAAAATGAACGGACTCCAGCAACTTCCCAACCACTGAAGTGAAGTCAGGTTAACTGAGCTATAATTCCCTGTCCTTTGCTTCCCTCTCTTCTTAAAGAGAGAAGTTACATTTGCAATTTTCTAGTTCTCTGGAACCATTCTAGAATCTAATTATTCTTGAAAGATCATTACTAATGCCTCCATAATCTCTTCAGCTACCTCTTTCAGAACCCTGGGCTGCAGTACATTGGATCCAGGTGACTTATTTACTTTCAGACCTTTCAGCTTCCCAAGCATCTTCTCCTTATTTATAGCAATAACACTCACTTCTTCCCCATGACACTCTAGAATTTCTGGCATACTGCTAGAATCTTCCACAGTGAAAACTGATGCAAAATGCTTATTTAGCTCATCCGTCATTTCTTTGTCCCCCATTACAACCTCTGCAGTGTTATTTACTTTGGTTTAATATCTATCCTTGCTTCCTTTTTGCTCTTTATAAATCTGAAAAAAATGTTTGGAATTCTCTTTTATAGTATTGGCTCACTTACCTTTTTATTAATTGCATTCTGTTGGTTTTTAAAAGCTTCCTAGTTCTCTAACTCCCTACTAATTTTTGCTCCAAGATATGCCCACTCTTTTGCTTGTATGCTGTCTTTGACTTCCCTTGTCATTCACAGATGCCTCATACCCCCTTTAGAATACTTTATCTTCGGGATGTTTCTATCCTGTGCCTTCCAAGTTGCCCCCAGAAACTCCAGCTTTTGCTGTTTTGCCATCATCCCCGCTAATGTTCCCTTCCAACCAAATTTGGTCATCTCCTCTCTCATGCCTCTATAATTCCCTTTACTTCACTGTAATACTGATACATCTGACTTTTATAGTTTGCATGATTTGTGTTTTTTTTGCTCCTTCTCTGCGCATTGGGGGTTGCTATTTATTTTTTAATTGGTTTCTTTCAGGGTTCTTGTTTTGCAGCTGCCAGTAAGCAGACAAATCTTAAGGTTTATAATTTATACACTCTTTGATAATAAATGTACCTTGAGTCTTGAATCCTAGTTCAATAGGACATTTTCATCGAATGGAGTACAACCTAGAAGTAAGTCCTTCAGGTACAATATCCGAGCTGAGCATTAAAGGCCATTTATCAGCACTTGCTCCACAGCCTTCTATGTTCTGATGATTCATTTGCTTGTCAGATGCTTTTTAGACGTTGTGAGAAAAATCTGTCTCCACCACTTTTGTTATGCTCTGTGTTTCAGGCTGCACCCACCTTTAAGGATACCTTTCTTCCCATCTTCTCCAACCCTCTCACTTTTCACCTTAAAACTATGCCCTCTGGTTTTAGATGCATATTTTTTAATGGGAAAAATTCTCACTGTCCATCCTATCTATGCCTCTCATAACTTTTTATATCTCTATTAACCCCCCCCCCACACACACACATTTACTTCAAAATCAGGTTACTCTGTTCCTTGTGAAGCAAACCCGGCTTGTCCAGTCTCTCTTTGTAAGGTAAACATTCCATACCAGACAAATACCTGGTAAATCTCCTCTCCATCCTGTCCAGTGAAAGTGTTCACCTCTATATCTTCCAAAAGGCAATTAAAGATGGGCCATGTATGAAGCCCTTACCAGTGACACTCACATCTTATGATTAAATATATAACAGAATTAAATCTAGAATTCCCTGGAGTGTAGGTACTGAGGGGTGACTTTGAGGAGGTTTATTGAAATATGGGAGATATGGATACGGTGAATGGTCATCGTCTTTCCCTTGGCAAGGTAGTCTAAAACTCGAGGACATAGGTTTAATGTGAGAGAAAACAAAATTAAAGAAGATTTGAGGGGCAACTTCTTCATATAAGGGGTAGTGAGAATGTGGAATATGCTACCAGAGGAAGTGGTAGAGGTGAGTACAGTTACAACATTTTAAAGAAATGCAGACAGATACATGGATAGGAATGGCTTAGAGGGATATGGCCAAACACAGCCACATGGGACTAACTCAGGTAAGCAATGGTCAGCATTTATGAGTTGAACTGAAGGGTCTGTTCTGTGCTGTATAACCATGCCAATTAAAATTAATATAGAATTGCAGTACTATAGGGCTGAGTATTTGCCAAATGGGATATCAGTGTCATTTAAAATCAATTGGTAACAAACAGCCTTCATCTCAGATTAAGTTTGATAGCAGCTTACTGTGAACCTTTGATACGTCCACAGCAGCAGCAAAAACAAATTCAGCTGGTGCCTGAGGAGAAGTGCATTTCACAACAACTCCAAGACCTGAAGGAGTAAAGTTTCAATTGATCGTAAATCACTGCTGACATTTTGGAACAGTGCTTGTCAAGTGAGAAGACACACAATATCCTTACTTTGGCCAGAACAAGCTTACACACAAATATATTTACAATTATTCTGAAGATTTCCTAGTGTTTTGACTGGGAAACCAGTTCATTTTCTGTTTGTCACTATCACTCCCTAATTTGACAGTCATGGATTGCTAGTAATAACACCTTCTTCAAAATTGTTCTTGACACTAAAAGGGCTATAATTCCTCATTTGCTTTGGCTGTGTTTATTTCTGATATTTGCTATTCATCAAATTTCTCTGAAAAGTTAAGTATGAAATAGCTTATTTTGCTCTTTGAGCTTGTGTTGGTTCTTTGAAAGAGGTATCCAAGCGTATCCACACATTGGTTCTGATCAGAAATCATTGATCTGAAACATTATCTCTATTCCTCTCTCCACAGAGGCTGCTTGACTTGCTGAGTATCCCCAGCAGTTTTTGTTTTTATTTTAGATTTACAGCATCTATTTTTATTGCTTTTTAATTGTACTTTTACCCTATTGTTTCCTCATAGCCCCACAGTCTCTTCTTTTCTTTTTTGATATATATCTATTGCTATTCTTAAATCCATAATTGAACCTGCTTCCACAGGCATTTCAGACAATCTAATGCAACACATAATACATTTTATCCTGCAATCCTACAGGGCACAAGTTAAGTATGACAGTATACACTCAATGGCCACTTTATTAGGTAAACTGACTCGTTAATGAATGATCTAATCAGCCAATCATGTGACAGCAGCTCAATGCATAAAAGCACGCAGACATGGTCAAGAGGTTCAGTTTAAACCTGCACTTGATTTGAAATTATATGGTCAAATTCATGAAGAAGTGTCAGTGGTAAGATCTCTCAACGTGTGGCTGGATAATATACTGACATGGAAGCACCATATCAGTAAAATAATTGATAAATGTAAAACAACATTAAATATCTATGTCTATGTCTATGTGAGTATTCTTGGGATGCTACATGAAAATCTTTGTTGACCATTTAGATCATAAGCTGTGTGGCTTATGGATCAGCTTCATCTTCAAATTTAAAATGTTTGGATGTGATACAAGAATAGGCTTTAAGACGGTTGTGGTGCAGTAAGGTCATCTCCCGTTTTGGCTTTTCTTGTTTACCCTTAAGGTTGAAGCTGATGTTAACATACTGGATTAATTTGAGGGGAGAGAGAAATGATCACCCTGTTAAAAGTGTGTGGAAAGACTGTTGGGAACATCACAAGGAGAGTGTTTTTAGTTTTGGATGGCTGGGTTCTTATCACACTAGCAGTATGGGTTTGCTGGATTATGCAATATGTCCCACTGTAGCTTATTCAGTAGCCCTACCTTGGGTTTTCCAATCAGTTGATTTTAAGTTACTTGACTTAATAAAGTCTAAGGATCCTGATATGCATGAGAGTCTGTTGGTTCATCAATATGTTAAGGAAAATTATTATAATATGTTAACCATTTTTGCTGATGGGTCAAAAGATAATTTAACAGGGAATGTTGATGTGGCTGTTTTTGTGCCTGAATTGCAGGTAACAATAAAGAGAAACACCTTATTAATCACTTATCACTATATACAGCAGAGTTGGTTGCCATCATTTTGGGCTTACAGTGGGTGGAGGAAATTTGTCCTTGCAAAGTTGTCATTTGTTCAGATTCTTGTTTTGGTTTTGATTAGTCTTAAAACAAGTCATTCTAGCAGTAGTCCAGATTTACTGCTGGAAGCTCTTCAAACTTCCAAGTATGGGTATACATGTCTTCTTATGGATCTTTGCACATCAAGGTGTTGAGGGTAGTGAGCAGGTTGATTGTTTGGCCAAAAAAGCTGTTAAAAGTTCAACTATGGATCTAGACCTTCCACTTAGCAATTCAGAAGCTAAGTGATTGGAGTGGTTAAGAATCGGGGGATTACAGCAAGACTTTTGGGATAATGGGCATAAGGGGCAACATCTTACAGAGTACATAAAACTGTTGGGTAAAGTAAGAAGGGAAGGAATTATATTGACTCAACAGAACTGGGCAGACTATGCTTAATTGTTCCTTATACCTTGTTGGAAAACATCACTCTGGGTTGTGTAGATTTTGTCGTCATTATGAAACAGTTGAAAACAATGTGAAACATATAAGGTTGAAAGAAAACAAATGCAGGCTTCACTACTATCTTTGGGGGTTGATAGTTTTCATTTAAAAGCTTTAAGTTATGGAAGTGACTTTAATTTAATTCACAATATTGTCTTTCATTGTTTACAATGTACAGAACTTTTTGGGGTAACTTAGTTTTCATTTGATAAAGATCTAGTAGGTATTTTATTTCTCAACTCTCTACACCACACTCCAGTCCAGTTGGTGGCGGTAACACACCTTTAAGTTGGACTGCCAACCGCCATTAAAAGTTGGAAGAGGAAGAGGAAGAATAGTTGTTGTTCAGACCAAACATCAGAATGGAGAAGTTAGATCTAAGTGACTTTGGTGTCAGATGGGATGGTTGAGTAACTCAGAAACTGCTGATCTCCTGGGATTTTCATGCACAACAGTCTCTAGAGCTTACAGAGAATGCTGCAAGAAATAAAACACGCAGTAGGCGGAAGCTCTGTGAGCGAAAACACCTTGTTAATGAGAGAGGTCAGAGGAGAATGGTCAGACTGGATAAAGCTGTCAGGGAGTCAACAGTAACACAAAAAAAACACGTTTAAACAGTGGTGTGCAGAAGAGCATCTCTGAAGCAAAACACATTGAAGTGGATGGACTATAGCAGCAGAAGACAACAAACATACATTCAGTGGCCACATTAAGAACAGGAGTTTACTAATAAAGTGGCCGCTAAGTGTACTTTTCACTGGTCTGGGTAAGTGCAGCTCCAGTAACTCTCAAGATGCTTGACACTGTTCAGGAGAAAGCACTGCACTTAACTGGTGGCCCATTAACTCAACTAAACATGTATTTCCAGCAAAAAAACAAACTGCTGGAGGAACTCAGCAAGTCAGACAGCAGTGGGGAGGGGAATAAACAGTTAATGTTTTGGGCTGAGACCCTTCATCTACATTGAAGGGGGAGATAGATGGTATGAAGAGGTGAGAGGATGGAGTGGGATGAGAACTGGTAGGTGATAGGTGAATCCAGGTGAGGAGGAATAATAGGCAGACAGAGGAGCAAAGATTGACAGAGACTTGCAGTTGATAGGTGGAGGCTACAAAGGGCTGTGAATGATGGAATCTGTTAGGAAAAGTGAGTGGACCATGGATCTGAGTAAGGGATATGGAATAGGCTGATGCAAACAGTTTGGGGCAGGGACCAGTAGGAGGAGTATTTGGGTGATGGACAGATGGAGTGGGTGAAGGAGGGGTAAGAAACCAGGTAATGACGCTGGGGGTTTAGCTGTGTGTTGGAGGAACTGGGTAGACCAAGAGAATAGAGAAAGAGACTGGGAGCAGATTATCGGCAAATTAGAGAATTCAGTCTTCTATCCACCACTGGAGTACGGTTGCTATATCGTGTTCCATCTACAAAATATACCGCAGCAGTTGCCTAAATTATTCTAATAGCAACTCTACCGGGTAGTAGGTGCATGGAATTGCCATCAACTTCAGGTTCCCCTCCAAGTAACACACTATGCTGACTCAGAAATACATCGCTGTTCCTTTATCATCGTTAGATCTTGATACTTCCTACCCAACAGCACAGTGATACTTCCTTCACCAAATGACTGCATCATTTCAAAGAGGCAATTTACCACCGCCACCTCAAAATGGGACACGTGCACGCGCACGCACACGCACACACACACACACACACACACACACACACACACACACACACACACACACACACACACACACACACACACACACACACACACACACACACACACACACACACAATGCTGGAGGAACTTCAAGTCAGGCAGCATCTGTGGAGGGGAATAAACAGTTTACGTTTTGGGCTGAGGCCCTTCATCAGGACTGGAAAGGATGGGGACAGAAGTCAGAATAAGAAAACCGAGGAGGGGAAGGAATACAAGCTGGCAGGTGATGGGTGAAACCAGGTGAGAGGAGAAAGGCAGGAAGGTGGTGGAAGGGGGGATGAAGTAAGAAGCTAGGTGGTGATTGGTGGAAGAGGTAAAGGGCTGAAGAAAAAAGACATTGAACAATGGAATAACGGGAAGGAGGAGGAGAACCAAAGGGAGGTGAAGGGCAGGTGAGAGAAGAGGTGAGAGGGTAACTAGAATGGGGAATGGAAAATGAGAGGAAGAAATAAATACAAGACATTAGAGAAATCAATGTTCATGCCATCAGGTTGGAGGCTACCCAGACAGAATATGAGGTATTGCTCCTCCAACCTGAATGTGAGATCATTGTGGCATAGAGGAGGCCATGGGTAGACATGTCAGTGTGGAAAGTCAAATGGAAATTGTTAACCGCCAGGAGATCCTGCCTTTTGTGTCTTGGTTTAGTGGTAGACAGTAAATGCCTGCCTTGTGAGAGTTGCCTGGCTTTTGAGAATGAATAAAAGTTAACTTAAACAGAGTTAAATTAACAATTTGTTGGATCCTGACAAGCTGGAACACCTCCTCACAGCCAACTCAACTGAAATAAAAATGTCTGGGTAAATAATTGAAGGTGCAGGGTCACTGTTATGATTCATGGAATTTTTGTATGTGGTGGTATTTTTTATTTATTAAAAATATTTTCTTTGCCTCTTTGATTGCTCAGATCTGAAGTGATGAATATTTTACTAACTATGAATTGCAAAGATGTCAGTATTTCTATTATAACTGATCTGTCTACACTGCCTCGCTGCATTCTACTGCTGTCACTGAATGTTTCTGCTGTTTGGGGAAAAGGTAATAAAAATAAATGCAAGAAATTGATGAAGTTGTTGTTTGTTGTATTCCCTTTTCATTTTTTTTATGGCAAGCATTACTGGAGCTTACCAGTCTTCCACTTCTCAGCCCCCAGGGTGAAAGTTTGAAGTACATTCCATTGAACTTATTTATTAATTTGTCTTGAGTTTTAATTATTCCCCAAACTACATTGTGCTCTGTAAATATTGAAAAGAAACAAAGTTAGAAGAAGCAAAGGGAACCAATGCACATCAAAGAAATTAACTTGATTTGTGAAATATATGCTTGTCGTGTCTATTCTGGGGCAGCTCACTCACCTTCGGTCCCCACTGGACACTCAGCCCTCACCTTTGGCTCCAAGTAGCTGTTTGCATGCAACAGCAGCCAAACTCTCGTACACTGCTTCGACAGGTGGGCTGAACCAGGTGAGGATAGCCGGTGGCCTCATACTCCAGTGAGATAGGGACATAGCGTGCAAAGTCAGCTCCGGCAGACAGGGTGAATGAGATCTAAGTGAAATCCAATGGGTAGGAAGGTTATCTACTGCAATCAAGGAAGACCCCAGTTTGTGACATTTGTTCTTACCACTGGACCCAGCCTTCTGAGGTTGAGAGAGTGGAGCTGCCCCAGTGCAACAGTTTTTCCACTTTAAAAACTCACCTGTCATTGTTGGACATGATGGACAACCACCACATTAACTATATTCTAAGGTGGAAAAGGAAGCACTCTCATTTGGTTACTGATTTGTTGTTCAAGAACTTCCATTTCTGCTATTGCGTGGGTTTATACAGAGTATAGAGTACATTCTGCTCTGTTCAGTTAATGTTGAATGGAGAGATACACTGGGCTGAACCTATTATGTCGACTCTCACTGCAAGTCCAATACGAGCTGAGTGACAGATGTCACTACACGGTTCACTCTCCTCCATCACTCGCTCTGAGGTGGTGCAGTTGCGGAGCCTGGATACATTGAGGAATCTGCCTCTGTAACAGGGTGACACCCAGGTTTCTTCTACTTATTTCCATTTTTTAATGTTTTAAATTATTCATAATGCACTATTGAGTTTTTGAAGTTGCTTTTGGTTTCAAAATGTTAGTCATCTTCTTAGTTATTGTAATGTATTTAGATGTCTCCTAATACCAATAACATTTTAAAAACTGTAGCAAAGCTTCAAGCCTGCCTCTTGTCGAAGGGTGTCAGGGAGCTCCGATTTGGGGCTTCAGCAGTGTGCAGGCTGAGGTTCAGGTACCAGGAGAGGTTTTGCTACACTCCACCATCTTACCTCTACAGGTCAAAAGATAGCAAGCTTGGGGTTCCACATCTGGCCTGGGTAGTGGAGGCGTCTTGGAACCAGGCACAAGAAGTAACAGCTGATTCCACCTCCATTTGGGCCATTGTTTCCATATGCCGATCTAGTCAACTGCCTATGTAAATTCCTTTGCCAAACGGAGGTGTTTTGCACTGCCAGCACATGTTTATTTGGAATCAGGTAGCTGGCAATCCAAACCTATTCCATATTAGTCACTGAAGAAATATTTAGTTCCTCAGATTGTTGTGAGCTGAAGCTTGCTCATGGGGCAAAGGTACAGAGTGAAAAAGAACTATTCCCACTATTCTCAAAATGGCAAATTTTATCGTACTCTGTTAGGAGTGTGAAGCTTTAATCTAAGAAATGTGCAGTGATTATTGCAGTCACAGTGCAGTGAATTACATAGGGCATACCATTCAGTGACAGGCCATTTAGCCCAGAAAGTCTATGTCTGGCCAGTACTGATGTTCCACCTGAGCTCCCCATGTTACCGGTACTCCCGTCGCACTTGTGTGGAAACGTACGGAGTTATCAGCGTATTCACGTCCTCGGGTACCTGAAAAGGTTCATATTCTCTCAGACTCATACAGATGTGCTGTAGAAAGCATCCTGACAGACTGCATCCCTGCCCTTTACGGCAGCTCCTCTGCTCTGGACTGAGGGGACCCGTGGAGAGTGGTAATCACCACTCAGTCCGTCGCAGGCTCATCATTTCCTTACACCCGGTCAATCTTCATGGTGCATTGTTTCAGAGAAGTTAGTAGTATTGTCATGGATACCTGGCCACCCCTGCTTTTCTAACACTCTACTTTCTGGGAGAAGATCCAGGAGCTTGAAAGCCCTGATGACCAGACTCAAGAATAGCTTCTTCCCCAGTGCTGACAGACATCTGAACCAATCAGCTCTTTCACATCCTTTTCCATGTTAGTGCTGCCACGTTCTAGTACTCTTAACTCCACCTCTCTTAGTTATTCTGCCATTCAGTATCTTTTCTCTGCATTACTCCAGATTGCACTACAATCTTTGCACATTCTGTTCTTCCTACTTGTTATCGTATAGTTCATATTTATGACTATCATTATGTGTATTGTTTACTGTGAGCTTCATGCATACAAGGAATTTCTTTGCACCCTAGTGACAATAAACTCATCTAATTTGTCCTCCTTGCTGACTCCTTGTCCTCCGCTCTGAGCCTCTCTCCACCAACTCTTGTTTTTATAGACTCACAGAACTTCTGTGTTAATACACTGTCAGAGGTTTTCTCTCCTGTTGTTTTTGAATCTGCAGTTTCTCTCCCAGTATGGCTATGTGACATACCCTATGTAATTCGCTATTATTCCAGTAACTACAGCACATTTCTTGGATTAAAGCGTCACTGAGCTAGGTTTAATTTGTCACTATGAGAATAAAGTGAACAGTCTGTTTTCACACCATACCTTTGCCCCATGAACAAGCTTCAATTCACAGCCATCTGAGGGAATTGAATGTTTATTTCTTAAGTTGCTTGTAAGTGGAGCTTCCGACAACGACGGAGGAGACCATGATGGGCAGGAGGAAGGTCCATAGATCCACAGACTAATTGGTCGGTAGGTCTAAATGCAGGAAACCTCTCTCCTTTGCAGTGGTTACACTTACAGATCCTCTCTCTGCCCAGTCCTGAATCTGACTTTAAATACTATAAGTTCAGTTGTAAAACTCCATTGTCCAACATGGTTAGCCACAGCACATTTAAAAAGTTAAAGTTGTTAGGTGTATTGCATCTTGGTTTATGTATAATCACAGAATATGTGTGGTTTCCAGTTTAGTTCACCTGTCCTTTAATCCCTCACTTTACTTTAATCAATGAAGGTCATGAGTCCTTAAAGGCCCCATTACAACTGTGTGGCATTGTTATATAATGTGGCCACCAAGGCAGACCAGTTCTGATGGAGGGAGAGCTTGCAGACATTTTCTGAGGGGAAAATGAGGGACTGGACCCTCAAATCAATGCAGATTTGGTTGGATATATTGGACTCGCTAGAGGGGCAATTTGCCTACCATTCTGCCCAGAGGACTCAGATGAGGCTCTGTTTGGGATGTTGTCATACCGAGGTTGATGCAGGTGTAATGAGATGGTAAGGCAGCTGGTCAGGATGGAGGGAAGTTACATGTGAAAAGTAGTTTTGTTCATCGAGCTTTGAGAGATGTTGCATTTCAGAAGGTGATTGTCTGAGGTCAGTGGAGAGATAACATTGGGGTTGGGAAGCAGAGACATAACTCCTCTCCCTCGATCCAGCATATCTTTATCTTGAGTAGTCCTGAGATAGCACAAGCAATTCAGTTGTATTCAGGTCTAAAAAAAACAAATGGTAAATATTACTGGAGACACAAGATACTGGACACTGGACCAAGAAATAATCAGCTAGAGGAACTGCATGTTGAGCAGCATCTGTGTGTGAGGAGAGGAATTTTAATGTTTCAGGTCAAAACTTTGCATCAGGACCCGAAACACGGACAATTCTTTTTCTCCCAAGTTTCTGCTCGACCTGTTAAATTCTTCCAGCAGAATGTTTGTTGCAATAAATACAGCTCTGCCCAACAACAGCTAAGTCCCAGGAATTAATAATAATTAAAGATAGTTGTACAATAATGTTAAAATATGCTGCTTGACATTGGTGACTTGCTCTCACCGTATGTAAAAGAGCAGTGTTAAATCGGTTGTGTGTATGCTAATGTCACGAGCTCAGATATATCCCATAGGAATTCTAAACTATTTATATTCAATTACAGGTTACAGAAGTGGCAAAGAGAACTAGACTTTCACAAACATGCACTGTTCTAGATAGAACAGTGTTACCCTCATATGAAGCTTATAATTTGACCCCAAGATGTACTCTATTCTTTTGTAAATGTATCCCAAAGGATTTAAGGTATTAAAAAAATTCAGCACACAGATGCTTAGTCCTTTCAGAATTCTATCCCCAGGTGGTCTGAATATAATTTTTAGTCTCAAACTATTACAGCAATAGAGTGAGCAAATACTACAGACTGAATTCAAGGATTGTATTAAAATCTGTCAGTTATTCCATACTGCTTTGGTTAACATTCATTTCAGTTTTAATTTAGATTAGAAGTAGGGCACTAACAGAACAGCTTGCTCATTCTGGCTGGATACACGTATGGAGGTTTCAGTAAATAACTTTCTGTATACAACCAGCCCGCACTCTCAAGCAGCCTCTTCTCCACATCTCCAATCTTTTTGTAATCAGAACCATTGAAAGAAAACAAGAACGAGGGAGGCTTGTTAGTCCAGAGAGCAGCTTAGGTCGATAGGGCAGTGTGTGAAATAGAGGGAATTTGTCTGATGGGCCGAAGGTATGAGGGCAGGTGGGATCAGCTTAAACAACCATGGCTGTGATAGTTTGTTGCTGGGACATGCCTGGGAGACTAGACTGTACACAGAATTGAATTGACTTTATTTCTTTCATCCTTCACCTACATGAGGAGTAAAAATATTTATGTTACGACCATCTAAATGTGCAATATGCAATCATAATAAGTTATAATAATTTTTAATAAATAGAACGGTCAATGTAATATACAGTATGCTCAAATCAGTGTGAGTTAATCAGTCTGATGGCCTGGTGGAAGAAGCTGTCCCGGAGCCTGTTGGTCCTGGCTTTTATGCTGATGGTAGCAGCTGGAATAGATTGTGGTTGGGATGGTTTGGGTCCCCAATGATCCTTCAGGCCCTTTTTACACACCTCTCCTTGTAATATCCTGAATCATGGGAAGTTCACAACTACAGATGCGCTGGGCTGTCTGCACCACTCTCTGCAGAGTCATGCGATTAAGGGAGGTACAGTTCCCATACCAGGCAGTGATGCAGCCAGTCAGGATGCTCTCAATTGTGATCCCACAGAAAGTTCTTAGGATTTGGGGCCCATACCAAACTTCCTCAACCTTCTGAGGTGAAAGAGGTGCTGTTGTGTCGTTTTCATCACACAGCTGGCGTGTACAGACCAAGTGAGGACCTCGGTGATGTAGATGCTGACAAACTCGAAGCTGTTCACCCTCTCAACCCCAGATCCATTGATATCAATAGGGGTTAGCCCATCTCCATTCCTCCTGTAATCCACTACCAGTGACTTTGTTTTTGCAACATTGAGGGAGAGGTTGTTTTCTTGATACCACTGTGTCAGAGAGATGACTTCTTCCCTGTAGGCCACCTCGTTATTGTTTGAGATTAGGCCAATCAATGTAGTGTCATCGGCAAATTTAATTAGCAGATTGGAGCTGTGGGTGGCGATGCAGTTATGGGTGTATATGGGATAAAGGAGGGGACTCAGTACACAGCCCTGAGGGGCTTCTGTATTGAGAGTCAGAGGGTTGGAGGTGAGAGAGCCCACTCTTACAACCTGCTGGTGATCTGACAGGAAGTCCAGGATCCAGCTGCACAAGGCTGGGTCAAGGCCAAGGTCTGTGAGCTTCTTGTTGAACTTGGAGGGAATTATGGTGTTGAATACTGAACTGTAGTCCAAGAACAGCATTCACACATAAGCATCCTTCTTCTCCAGATGTGTAAGGACGGTATGTAGAGCAGTGGCTATTGCATCATCTGTTGATTGGTTGTGTAGGTAGGTTAGCAAGCTACAGATGTAATCCTTGACCAGCTTCTCAAAGCATTTGCTTATTATTGAGGTGAGTGCGACAGGACGCCAGTCGTTCAGGCATAAAGAAGGATGGCCCAGGCAGTCCTTCCAGATGAGGTAACACTTCACCTGTGGATCTGCCGGGGTCCTCTGTTGTGTCTGGTGCTCCCGATGCAGTCTCGTCTACATTGGTGAGACCCATCGTAAACTGGGGGACTGCTTCATCAAGCACCTCTGCACCATCTGCCACAAGTGGGACATCCCAGTGGCCAAGCATTTAAATTCTGATTTCCATTCCCATTCTGATGTACTGTCGGTAACTCCAGTTGAACTCTGTCTTTTTGTGTGTTTCCCCCTGGCTGTCAGTCCGTTGTTTTGTATTGCCATGTGCTCTTGTTTGTTTTCATGCCCCATGTTCTCCTGCTCCTGCTCCTGCTCTACTCTGGCCCCTGTATTACTGAGTACTCTGTCTCTCACTTGTTTCTCATTATTACCTGTTTTGCTGCCACTTTTGTCTCATTGTGCTCCACCCTTCATCTGTCTCTCTGTTTATTGTTCAGTGTACTGTAGTCCTGTGTTTTCACCTGTTTGTTGCCAGATTGTGCCAGTGAGTTTTCCTGAGCCTTCCAGCATTTGTATCTGAACTCTGTCTGTCTGAATATCGACTCTGCCTGTTTTGACTGATTCTAGTTTTTGCATTTCTCTGGAATTTTTGATCTCCACCTGAACTTTGACACCGACTTTGTTGCCTCTCTGGATTTGCTACTCAAGAAATATCAGTGTGCACAGTACTTGGTCTGCGATTGGGTCCCTGCTTCAGAGTCCTGACCCGTGTCAATCCACGGCCTCCTCTTGTACCAAGATGAAGCCACCTTTGGGGTGGAGGAGTAACACCTTGTATTCATTCTGGGTAGTCTCCAACTTGATGCTCCCACCCCCCCGTTCCCCACCCTGACCTTTTACTACTTCTCACCTGTGTATAACTTCACTCTGGTATAACTCCTGTGGTCCAGTCACCTCTCCAATCAGATTGTTTCTTCTCCTGCCCTTGACCTTTCTCACCCATCTGGCTTCACTGGTCACCTTCCAGCTGGTGTCTTTCTTCTCTTTCTCCCCAACTTTTTATTCTTGCATCTTCCCCTTTCTTTCTCAGTTCCGAAGAAGGCTCTCGGCACAAAATGTCAACTATCTTTCATTTTTTATAGACCTGCTAAGTTCCACCTGCATTTTGTGTGTATGTTGCAGGGAAAAAATGTTCTTAGGTAGATAAGAAGAAAGAGTATATTATCTAAAGTTGGAGAATTTGATATTGAGCCCCACAGGCTGCAGTGTACTCAGGTGAGGTGTTGCTCCCAGTTCATGGTGTGTATCACATTGTGGCAGTGCAGGTGGCCATAGACAGAAAGATCAGAGTGGGGATGATCTAAGATGGAGGGAAACCAGAAGTTCTGGTTCACTCTCATGGATGGAGCCTAGCTGCAGCAAAAAGCAGTAATCCGTTCTGTTTGATTTCTCCATTGTGGAGGAGGCAACATTGCAAACACTGAATGCAGTACACTGCCGCGCTTGGAAAGATTGTGCAGGTCGCAGGTTGGAAGGGAGGAGGTAAAACGACAGGTGCTGCAGCTCCGATAGCTGTAGTGAAAGTGTTGTTTGATAGGGAGTGGTAGGCAGGGTGAAGGCTTGTGAAGGCTTTGGGGGTGCTATTAAGGCCCAGGGAAGCTCTGTCCTTGCTCTGCCCAGGAGCAGAAAAGCAGAGATGCAGGGAGTGGTGAGATTATAGTCAAGAGTTTGATCCGTTGTGGCAGAGGAGGAAGGTTGACATTTCCAAGGCATCTGTGTGGAGGTCTCATTGTGGGAGTAAACATGGGAGGAGATGCATGGATGGAGAGAATGGAGTGAAGTCCTACATGTTGGGTAAGAACATGTATAGTTCAGGTAACTGTGGGCTTATAGTGGACATCTGTGGCTGGTCTTCTCTCTGAGATGGAGACAGAGAGCTTCAGAAAGGATTGTGGGAGTGTCAGAAAGGATCAGGTGATGGGGAGAGCTATGTGGAGGGGATTTTCAATTACTGCACAAGTGCAGGAAGTAGCACCAATGCAAATTCCAAATGTACCAGAAAAAGAGCTGAGGTACTGTGCTGAATAGGACTGAAGCTAAGACCATTCCATATATCCCACAAAAGGACAGGTACAGCTTGGGTCTGTGTGAGGACTTGTTAGTTACACTTTTGATCTGAAGAAAGTGAGTTTAAAGAGAAGTTGTTGAATGGGAGGACAAGGTTAGCCAGGTGAATGAGTATTAGTGGAGTGGAACTGGTTGGCTGTCCATTTGAGGGAGAAGCTAAGAGCTCTCAGACCCTCCAGATGTGGACGGAGAGTGATTGTACATCTATGATGAAGATGAACTGATGAGAAGGGAATTGGGGAGTGTCAAAGTGGGAGATGGAATTCTAAGTGTTGCAGATGTGAGTGGGAATGGATTAGATCTAGGGGAAAAGAATGGAGAAAAGGTCAGAAGAAATAAGCTCTGTAGAGCTCTGCAGGCTCAAGGAATGCTTCTATCCTGCTGTTAAAAGACTACTGATTGGTTCCCTGGTATGATAAGAATGGACTTTTGACCTCTCAGTCTACCTTGTTATGACCTTTCACCTGCACTGCTTTTCCTCTTTAACACTTTAATCTGTACTCTGTTCTTGTTTTACCTTGATTACATCAATGCACTGTTGTAATGAATTGGTCTGTATGAACAGTATTCAAGGCAAGTTTTACACTGTACCATGGTACATGTGACAAGAATTAACTAATTTACCAGCCTGAAACAATAGTCTTTCTGGACTGTCCTGTTTGTGATGCTTGGGCAAAAGATGTAAGTGGACTGTGCAGGACTGGAGCAATACAAAGTTGGAAGCTGTGGAAGGAAAGTTGTGCGGGAGACATTGGCCTGATGTTGAATGTTGGGAATGTGGTCCAGAGGAAGGTAGGATGATGTGTCTGGAAGTTGACAATTACTCCTGTGTAATAATTCACCAGTACAACAGCACCTCAGCATAACATACTATTTCCTCTGTGACTCTCCGGGAAGGTCTCGCCCCTGAATTCCGGTACTCTCCAGTGACCCCCTCTCCCTTTGTATCCTGCTATTGTTAACTGTTTAAACAGCCAGCATTGATGCTCCCAGCATGAATCATTTTGTACATATTAAATTGCAGTGTTGCAACACAATAAAATCCGTCCCATTTTCTTCCTTTTCATTATTATAAAGCAATTAGATGCGGAGTGGTATTAAATCATGTAGAGGGCATAGACAGTTCCTGTTAGTTTCTCACTGTCTGTTCTCCACTACCACATGTACCTAGTTTAATGGATTTTAAAGCACTCTAAGATATCAAGTTTTATTTGATGCTCTATCTGGGAACTTGTGAGGCACTTTTCAAATCCCAGCATTCTCATATAAATGTGGATTTTGAAACAAAGTGCTATTTTAACCAGGCGATGGAACTAAAATGTGTCCTGGCCATAGTACTGTGAGATAAATACTGTTGTAATGGGGTCTGAAGCTAGTGCTTTAACAGTTCTGTCAGAGCTTCCAGCTGACTGATGTTAACAGCTGTTGCTTGCATCAGACATTCTTTTGTCTTCAGTCCATGATTTGCACGTCATGTTGTGATGCATCGATCAAAACACACCAAATACTTCCACACCAGACCTTACATTTGTCAATGATCACAAAATACCTCAGTTTATTCTGGGAATTTGACAAACTCTGGACTCATCGAAGCACTTTAAAAATAATGAAATACATTTTATTTCACTGTTACAATGTAGGAAACACAGCTCCTAGCTTGGACAGAGGGTAATCTCCAAAGTAGTAATGGATTAATGACCAATAATAAGTGTTTTTTTAGTGATGTTGGTTGAAGTGTCATGGTGTGCACTTGCATGACTGGACCCAAGTGCAGAGGAATGGCAGGCTCATTCACAGGATGTGCTGACAATGACTCGATCCCCGGAGCGGAGGGTGGCTGATTCCCCATGAAGACATGGAAAGAAGAGGTTAGACATTGGAATACCAACAGAGCCTTGTAGGAACAACTGAGTGACACCGCGAGACAAATCATTCTCTCCAACACAATGACTCTGCTGAGGCACTAAATGAGAGTCTTTTTTAAAATAACCATAAAATGTGGGAAACACTTGTCAGGCACAACAAACTTGACAAGATTAAACTGAAAGCATAAGGGATTAATGGCTCTAGTTAAGGTAACAGAAAATACAGGTGCTTGAGAAAAATAGAAGATCAATGTTCTACGGCAAGCTGTAGAGGCCCACAGGGCTCATGACACTATCTCTCACCCTAAGGCTGGCACCTGCTGGCCCAAGGAGTTCTGGAGAACTCGAGACAGGGCTTGTAAACCAGAACAGATCTGATGCACTCAAGCTTGAAAACCTGGAACAGATGTGATGTGCTTAGGCCTGAAAACACAGAACAGATCTGATGGGCTTGGGCTTGAAAGCCTGGAACGGATTTGATACACTCAGGCCTGAAAACACGGAACAGATCTGATGGATTTGGGCTTGAAAGCCTGGAACGGATTTGATACACTCAGGCTTGAAAACCCAGAACAGATCTGATGCTCTCGAGGCAGGACTGGAAAATCCAAACAGATCCGATGCTCTTGAGGCAGGCCTGAAAAACAAGGAGCAGACCTAATGCTCTCATTCTATGGCAAGCCACAGAGGCCCCAGGGCTCATGACGTGAGGGATAAGTGAGGAGCACTTCCCTACTGTTTTTCAAACTAGTGCCAGGGTATACAGTATGGTAATTGCTAATTGGTTATTGGTTTCTTATTATTATCATTTCACCTCATCAACACATCTGGGAAAAACAATACAAGATATCAGAATAGAGTGTTACACTTACAGAGAAAGAGCAGTGTAGGCATTAAAAAAGGGTACAAGTGCACAATGAGGCTGATTGTGAGATTAAGAGTCCATCTTATCATTCTAGGCAACTATTCAATAGGCTTGTAATAGTTGGATAGAAGCGGTCATTTGAGCCTGATGGTACATGCTTTCAGGCTTTTGTATCTCTTTCTGAAGGGAGGGAAGAGAAGAGAGAATGTCTGGGGTCTTTCATTATGCTGGCTGCTTTACCAGTGCAGCGAGGTGTAAATAGAGCCCATGGCTGGCGTGAGAAGAACCCTGTGCAGGGTCAACCCACAGAAGGCTGCTGGACTAGACAACATCCCTGGTAGAGTGCTCAGAGGATGTGCAAACCAGCTAGCAGATGTTCTCACTGACATCTTCAACATCTCCCTGAGCAGTGCCACCATTCCAACGTGCTTCAAGGCTGCCACCATCGTCCCCGTGCCGAAGAAGTCTTCAGTGTCCTGCCTAAATGACTACCGTCCCATTGCACTTACATCCATCATCATGAAGTGTTTCGAGAGGATCGTCATGAGGCATATCAAGATCCTGCTGTCCCCCTCACTGGACCCCCTGCAGTTTGCGTACCGTCCCAACTGCTCAACAGATGATGCCATTGCCACCACCCTCCACCTGGCCCTAACCCACCTGGACAAAAAAGACACATATGTTTGGATGCTGTTCATAGACTTTAGTTCAGCATTCAACACAATCATCCCTCAGGAACTGATTGGAAAGCTGAGCCTATTGGGCCTGAACACCTCCCTCTGCAACTGGATCCTAGACTTCCTGACTGGGAGATCTCAGTCAGTCTGGATCGGGAGCAGCATCTCCAACACCATCACACTGAGCACGGGGGCTCCCCAGGGTTGCGTGCTCAGTCCACTGCTGTTCACTCTGCTGACCCACGACTGTGCTGCAACACACAGCTCGAACCATTTCATCAAGTTCGCCGATGACACAACCGTGGTGGGTCTCATCAGCAAGAACGACGAGTCAGCTTACAGAGAGAAGGTGCAGCGGCTAACGGACTGGTGCAGAGCCAAGGACTGGTGTCTCTTAATGTGAACAAGACAAAAGAGATGGTTGTTGACTTCAGGAGGGCACGGAGTGACCACTCCCCGCTGAACATCGATGGTTCCACGGTAGACATCGTAAAGAGCACCAAATTTCTTGGTGTTCACCTGATGGAGAATCTCACCTGGTCTCTCAACACCAGCTCCATAGCAAAGAAAGCCCAGCAGCGTCTCTACCTTTTACAAAGGCTGAGGAAAGTCCATCTCCCACCCCCCATCCTCATCACATTCTACAGGGGTTGTATTGAGAGCATCCAGAGCAACTGCATCACTGCCTGGTTCGGAAATTGCACCATCTCGGATCGCGAGACTCTGCAGTGGATAGTGAGGTCAGCTGAGAAGATCATCAGGGTCTCTCTTCCCGCCATCACGGACATTTACACCACACGCTGCATCCTCAAAGGAAACAGCATTATGAAGGACCCCATACACCCCTCATACAATCTCTTCTCCCTCCTGCCATCTGGGAAAAGGCTCCGAAGCATTCGGGCTCTTACGACCAGACTATGTAACAGTTTCTTCCCCCAAGCTATCAGACTCCTCAATACCCGAAGCCTGGACTGACACCTTGCCCTACTGTCCTGTTTATTATTTATTGTAATGTCTGCACTGTTTGTGTGCACTTTATGCAGTCCAGTGTAGGTCTGTGGTATAGCTTTCTCTGTGTTTTTTTTATTATGTAGTTCAGTCTAGTTTTTTGTACTGTGTCATGTAAACCATGGTCCTGAAAAATGTTGTCTCATTTTTACTATGCACTGTACCAGCAGTTATGGTTGAAATGACAATGAAAGTTGACTTGACTTGAAGGGTAGGCTATTTTTAGTGATATACTGAACTGCATTCACAATACTCTAGTTTCCTGTGGTCTTGGGCAGAGCAATTATCATACAAGCTTTGGTGCATCGGATAGGATGCTTTCTGTGTTGCATTTATAAAAATTGGCAAGGGTTAATAAAGACGTGCCAAATTTCCTTAGCCCCCAGAATGCTGTCTTGGCTCTGGTGTCCACGTGTTTGGACCAGGACCAGCTGTTGGTGATGTTTGCACCTAGCAACTTGAAGCTCTCTGCTATCTCCACCTCAGCACCTTTGAAGTAAAGGTGCATCATCTTGCTTCCTGAATTTCTTCCATCACTACCTCGGTGTAACATCTCATCCAAAAGCTGCAAACTCCGTGGAGGAGCAGGACACACTATGTACTGCACTGTGGTGTCAAATTGGATTGTGGACACAAGTTCCTGTAGTGAGATTTGAGCTCATGGCTGTCTGTTTCAGAAGCGATATCACCTCCATTAAAATTGCTTGTATCACTGCTGTCTTAAGAAGTTCTCATCTTTCAAGCAGAGGGATTTAACATTTGCTGCATTCATGAATGGGACATAAATTCTCATTACTTAATTACTTAAAATCATTCTCCCTTTGCAGCCTTGCTGTTCATCCTTGAGTTATGGGACATTTGAGAAGAGGCTACATTCTTCATTCTCAAAGTCACTCATGATATTGAAGTGAGTAGGCGATGAAGCATGCTGTCAATATACCAGCAAGTTTGCACTCGTCCTGACAATGATATGGCTCCCTTCTATTCCTTGTGCTGTGCCAGAAGTTTATTATTGTACTTAAGATTATCTTTCTTCCTGTCCTATGTATAAATAATGTAACAGAAGGCATGTTTTAATAGAGTGGTTTTTAATGGCATCGATTTAAAGATATGAGGGGATTTAACCGTGAAAATTCCAATCCTATTCAATAAAATAAAACAGAGTGCTAACTAATTTTTAGCATATGAGATGGCATCTATTTGAACAGGACAGTTTTAGGCTAAAGTTATTTGTGTTCAGCTACTGTACATCAACTGAATAACCAACCTTTAAGCAGGTGAGAACAACAGATCAAAGGTGCCTGAAGATCTGGTTGTGCCTAAAATCCAGATTTAACTGGATAAATATATCGTTCTCCACAAAAGTCTTAGGCACAATCTATAGCTAGGGCACCTAAGACTTAAGCGCAGTACTATTTTTGTCAACGTGGAGCGGAGAGTGAGTTTGTAAATCTGGCAGGAGCAAAGCATGTTGGGAATGGTGAGGGTGGAGTGTGAGGAACAGCTGGCAGAGATGGAGTTGCAGGGGCAGGGTGGCACAGGGGCAGACACACCCCACCCTGAGACATCTGGCAAGTTCCTTTGACTCCAAACAACTGGTTTATTGATCATTACAGAATGCCTCTCTGGTGCTTCCTACTCCCTTCCCCCTTTCCCAACCATGATTCCCTTCTCACCGTCCCCTTCCCACTCAATCCACAAGAGACCTATATCAGAATCAGATTTATCATCACTCACATATGTCATGAAATTTGCTTTTCTTTGTGTCAGCAGTGCAGTCCAATACATAAAATTACTTCAGTCTTATGCACTCTAGCCATATATATCTGTGCCTAAGATTTTTGCACAGTACTATAGGTTTGGATATAAATGAATCAATTACTGGAAAGAATAAAAATGGTGATGGAAGCACAAGCAATATTCACAGGCAGCCTAATCATATGCAACAAGATGTATGAATTGTTTAGATCCTACACAGAGAGAGTGGAGATGTTTTTATTGTCAATAATATTCCAGAGCAGGTAGACAGTGGTGAAAGCAATAAGGCACTGAATAAAAGTGATAAAAGAAAGCAATTTCACTTATGTAATCAGCTTAACTTTGTAACTCTATAGATAACTCGTTTACACAGGTAGGTCAGAGGTTGGAAGAGTACCTCAGCTTACTATTACTTCAGCTATAAATTCATCACACAATTAAATGTGTGAGAAACTGAGTGGTTACATTGTAGGAAGCAACACAAAAGTTGTCAACGTTTTGTAAGTCTGGAGGGTTTATAGTTTGTGCATCAGAGAGAAGCAGAAGTGATCAACTGGAACTTTTAGGTACAATAATCCTTAGGGGTGATATGGCAAGAAAGGTTGTGAATTCCATGCAGGTGGCAGCCAAGAATATAAATGAATTCCATCTGGTGCCTGTCATGAAAATATCGATAGCTTGCAGTCAAAAGACAACTCTGAAAGCTTTAGTCTAGAAGCAAGGCCCACAACATGTGAGGAGAAGCAATACGAGTCATTTCCCATGCACCTGTCCTTTTAAGGATTCTGGTATTTGTGTCAGAGGGAAGGACACGCAGAAGTATCTTATAAAGCAAAATAACAACAGGGATGTCTGCATGGAGAGAGTGTATTTCCTTTCGGAAGCCAGAAGAAGATTACAAATGGTGCCAGTTGCTGCAGAATCTAAATTATCAACTATGTGGCATGAGGAACAGGATTTTAAAGCTATAGTCCTGACCAAAGATCAACATATCTCTAGTCTCTTACAATATAGAGCAGAGCAAGCAGTCGGTTGTTTACCTTTAGTGAGGAACAAGGCCAGTCTTAAATAAAAGCAGAAATTGTTGGCATTCAGCAAGTCAGGCGGTATCTGTGGAAAAATAAATAGAGCCAATATTTTAGGTTAAAGATTCCTCTTTAGAACTGGGTATTTCTAGCTTTTTATCTTTTTTACTTTGTATTTCCAGCATCCGCAATTTTTCTGGATCAGTCTTATGACTTATTCACAACAAGGTTTGGTGGCCTTAGAATAGAGGTTATGGATGGTATGTGCAGTGTCTCAAATTACCCATAGCTGTAATAGCTGACACAGGGCAACCAGCAGTGATAGATGATCAGTTATCAAGATTGGAAATTAATGGAGCAGATGTGTTAGTTGCTCTGTCTAGATTGCCAGCTGACTTTGAGTGACCTGGGATGAAAGTTCAGAGAGGACGTTTGATTTTTTTTTACGCTATAACTTGTTTGGATTTCCCAGAATAGTCGCTGAGCCTGGTCTGGTAACACTGCAGCATGCATTACTGTAGTGTATCTGTGAACATACTTTAAGAGCTGACCTTGCCTGAACAGTGAAACTCCACAGTTATTCTACAATCATTGTTTTGTATTATCAAGCAGCCAAGTTGTTTGAAATAGGAAAATCAAGTAGTTCCTATTTCAAACACCTTGGCCGTCTGATAATCCAGGAAAAGGATTGCATGCCAAGAGTATTTTCTGTTTTGGCTCTTTGCTGGAAGTGTGATGGGGGAGGTTTTGCCCATTTGCTGGTAACAAATGCTACCCGAGAGGCACTTATAACTCAACCATTCCAATGAGTTCATTTTGACTTCTGTAAGCATGCAAAGTGGGTTGGAGTCAGAGGTGTAGGTACTTCCATGGCAACGGAATGCATCATTGAAAAGCTGACATGGATCTTTATTTGCATGGAATGTATGCATAATTATTATCTGACAAGGGACAACATTTTTGCATTTGTTTCAGTTTGATGTGATGCAACAGCATCGAGTATTTATTCATGCCTTCATGTCATCCTGTGCTGCAGAGTTTGTACCTGTGTTAACAGAAGAGTCTATCAACCAAATGTACCAATGTCTCTCCACCTTCCTGATGATTCATCAATGAGCTGACCTGATATTCTACCACTTGTTTTAGTATTGCAGACCTGTTAAAGCATTGTCACTTTGCCTGCCACTGAGCTTTGATGTAGTCTAACTTAGAAGGAGAGATGGGAGGCAGTAACTGAAGCTAGAGCCAGTGTTTTGAAGAAGAGAAAGGCAATTTCAACACCGAGAATTAAGAGTCATCAGATCTATGCAGGAGTATGAGACTTAACAATGGAAGCTGAATGAAGAATTCCACATCTGTAGGTTGAAATTACTTAGCTTGTTTCAGAAATGATGTCAGAACTGTCCTTGTCGATCTGCTGATCAGCAAGAGACATACTTGTTACATAGTGAGGTAATGGATGACAAATCTATTTGTGGTCCTGATTCAGAAGAAGCTACTGTTAAAGAATCATCAAAGAGCAGTGAGGTCAGGGCGTTGTGAGCTCCCTACCACCATAAATGAGTGCGGTGTCAGAGATCAGTCCATTACTGTGAAGGTCAAATTGACCAAAGAAACCAGTCAATAGACTGAATGAGTAATGATAGTATATAACTAATCAAAATGCTTACGTGTGTTTTCTACAGAGGGAAAACAGCATGGTTAATTAGTCTTGCAGGTAGAGGAGGCACGTTAAAGAAAATCCCTTTCTTTTAGAGTTACAGTAATGCCCCTTGCTCAAAGCTCCTGCCAGTATCTAAGGGGTACCAAAAATGTTCACAATTCACTAAGTGACTCTCTCCAAATAAATATTGTTCATAAACAAATTAAGCCACTGTTAAATATTGGGAGGCATTAATTTTGCAAGTGCAAAGTGATATGATTTGTTGACAGATTGACTAGTAAAATTAGGTGTTTGAGAAGGTCCCAATATTTTTAGCTCTAGGACATATATCCAGCAGCACTGGAGGTTCAATAATCACTACCTGTAACTCCATTACTTCTAATGTGTCTTTGCTCGTCTCCTGTGTTTGCCTGCAGGCTTCTTGACCACGGCCGTTCTGTGAGAATGAACGAACAGTGAATGGCGACTAGTTCTCGGGCAGAAGGCACTGAATCCACACTCCAGAACACCCTGGATTTCTTGATAGCTTCCCACTCTGAACAATGTTGCTTGTTGTTTTTAAGGTCCTTGCTCATTAGAAACAGAAAAAATGATTCAGGTAAACCTGAATAAACTTAGATAATCCTTAAAAATATAAATGTATTTAAGACTTTAGGGTGGAAGAGACGATTAGAACTACTGCCTCATAGCTCCTGTAGCACAACTTTGATTACGACCTCCATCGCTGTCTGTGTGGAGTTTGCAGATTCTCCCTGTTTAATCCAGGTGCATTGGCTCTATCTGAAAGGTGTGTAGGCTAGTCAGTTAATTGGCTATTGTAATTTGTCCCTAGTGTGTAAACAAGTGTTAGAATTTGGGTGGGGGGAGTGATAAGAGTGGGGAAAATGAAAGCAGATGAGTGTAAATGTGTGACTGATGGTCAGTATGTTCTTGATGGGCCAAAGAGTCTTTCATCATGCTGTAACTCTGCATAATTCTATGACTGTTAGAGATAAATCAAAAAGAGAAAGGTGAAATAAAGTGGAGTAAAGTAAATGAATCACTTACCTGCACTCTTTAATTCAGGTCAATAAGGCAATTCAAATAATAATTCTGTTTATACCAGCCATGTGACCTCCAGTATCTCAGTGATATCTGGGTTCCACTGCTGAGGCAGGAAAGTCAAAGACGAGTTGAGCATTAGGAATAGAAGGGAGAGTGGGCCATTCCGCTCTGTGTGACTCTCCACCATTTAGAACAGCATGACTGACCTTTCACCTCAGCTCCATGTGAGGAGAAGTCATAGTTACTATTAAAAGTTGAAGTTGTGGAAGTACAGATACAGAGGGCATTCCAGTGTTCTATAGTTTGTAATATTTTACATCATCTGATTTTTGGTAACTCCATATAACAATCTTATTTATAGTGCTTTTTTGTATTATTTTATTTATTGCATTTGGACATGAAAAAAGTTCTAATTTATGCTGTCCTTGAACTTTTGCTGATCGGACATTCAGCTGAACTCTGAGAAAAGATGTGGATGACCAAACTACACCAGACATTCCAGCCAGGGGAAGCATCACTCCTACATCTACCTCAGGTCCTGGAAGGATCTTTTCTATTTCAATTAAACTACCTCTAAAGTATAGGCCAATTTGTCCAGTCTATTTAATCTCTCTTCCTAAAACATACCCATCCCTGTAAACCCCCTCCCCTTTCTGCTCCATCCCAGAGATCAGGCGGGTGAGCCTGCATTGCACAGGCTCTTATCACATGCATACCCTTCCTTAGTTAAAACCAGACATATACACAATGTTATAGATGACTGCAAGGAGAACTTTATGAGTTATTCTCCACAGATTACTGTCCAACAGTTGCACTTTATGGCTCAAAAAATGTGTCTTAAACATCTTCCATCACTTACGTGCCACTGGAAACTTGTGGTTTTGCTCCTAAGCCTTGTATTGCAACACCTATTAATGAAATGGTGAAAGAAAGTTGTTAGTGGATTAGTTCTGGAGCCAATAATCCTGAAAATCAGAATTCAAATTCCATCAGAGCATTTTAAGTATTTAGAATTAGAGTTTGAGAGTTGGAAAATATGAAGCCAGCATCTCTGAATGACACTATAGTATCAAATGGTCATTAAATTCTTTTCTTTGGGGAAAGGATACCTGCGATTTTTACCTGGTCTGGTATCATGTAACACCAATTACATACCATCTGCCTTATTTGTCTTTGGACTCACACACATAGAGAGCAAATGGTTTGTGGTACATACTATGGTATGTGTTATCATGCCATGCCTTTTGGAGTACTGGGCATTAATGAATTGTCCAGCCCTGGGGATTACTGCATACTTTAATCACCAAGCAAAGGATTCCTTTAAACAGTAACAGTTGCTGCTCTGCATACAGTATTTAGAACAAGGGACAGACATTTTTTTTATTCCTCTCAATCCCCAGCTCTATCCCTAAGATTTACAAAGAATCAAGTGGATTTGAGAGATAGACAGGCTCAAAGCCACATCCACCTGTTTGACAACCCTGGCTGAGGACTGGCTATGAGCGACGATGATAATAGAAACTAGGTCATCCCAATATGTGTGCTCGACAATATCAACCATGACAGTCAGGTTGGTGTAATGTCAAAAATGTACTGATTCTAAAAATATAATGATTGTATAATATTAACTGTATCAAATTGTATTTATAAAAGTTATCAAATTCTACTTTTCAATTACCTTGAAAGTTATTTGGCTCGACACTCAAAAGAACTCAAAATATGTTGATAAAAGCCAGTCCCACTCACTCTTTAAATACTGACAAACTTTGAGCAGATTCAGTTACAATTAAATTTCTATCTCATATAATCTGGTAATCAAAGGTCATATGAAAATTATAAAGCTGTAATTGTGGGACTTGCATGTGACAGAGACTTGCTATCGGCTTCTGTGCTGAGATCGGATTACTGGTTTCAATTCTCTTGCACAATTCAATTATCTCTTAGATACATTGGAGAAGTGGATTTTCATTTAAAGTTCATTTTTTTTGCCAATACAAGTTTAGGTCCGAAGCAAGCATTGGATTATTCTCCAAAGTTCAATTAAGTGTCTCTGACTGCTGCAGTCTTTACATCTCTAGTATTATGAATGAGTAAATTGGAGGGCACTACAATGGGGTAGATTATTCTGGCCTAGCTCCTTAGCCTTGACTCGGCATCTGTGATTCCCCACACCTGTACTTGTGTGGTCCCAGTGCCGAGGACCACTTCTTCTGATGAAAAGTGTTCAGTACTTCAGTGTGGCTGTGCCATCAACAGTGTAGGAGTGTGACGATATATTGTCGGCCTGCTATTCTGCTCATGTTTTAAGCTATTTCCTGTCTGTTCACTAGTAAGGGGCACCACTGTTGGCCTGTAGGTATGAGTTCAAATTCCTCCACAGAAGCTGGGAAATGTTAAATTCAAGCAATTAATAATAAATTTAGACCAACAATGTACTTAACCATCTTTATTGACCATGTAGCCACCAGAATGTCATAAAAGGCTATCTGGTTTGTTTTAGGGGAATGGTATGGCCTATCAATCCAGTTCCACAAATGTTATTGTCCTTTAACGACCTTCTGAAGTGGATTTTGAGTGATAATAAGGGTTGGATGCCAGTCCTACCAGTGACATTCACATCTTGCAAATTAATAGGTCAGTGAAAGTTATGACATTTAAAAGTTTTTGCACTTGAAGCAAATACTCACCAATAATTAAAAATTATTTTTTTAAAAGAAGAAAAGTACAAACTTAACATCAAATATTTTAAAAGCAAGAGGATGCTTCCAGGTTCAGTGTCCTTATCCACTCATCAGCTTTTGCTTTTGACATCACACATATGCAAATCTCCAGGGCTTGCAGCCTATGCACATGTGCGCACGCACACACACGTTTTTCAACCAGCGCACAAAGTAATGTGCGCACAAAAGGTTATTTCCTAAAATAATGTAGCAATTAATAATTATACTTATTGAAAATAATCTTTTAGCTAAATGTTTCTGTTAACTAGTTAGTCGGTTTTTCAAATACCACAATGCACGTCACTAATTTACGTCACCTCACGTTTCCTGTTCTGGTTTGTACAGCTGCATCATGGCGGCAGCCATCTTTGGCGGACAGTGTTCATATCGTAAAGTTTAAAAAGATCTATTTCAAATCCTTTAGATAGCTTACTAAGTTTTTATTGAAAAAAATCTTGATTCACTATGTTGAATTCAAAAGAAGCGAAGGGCGTGAAGCACAAAAGAACTGCAAATTTGTTTAAAGTTAAATGGCTTAACAAAATAGTAGAAACTGCTACACCGAAAGCTCATGAGGCCATGAATGCTCAGCCATGAGAAATATTTATGTATGATTCGGAAACCGGAGTTATCTGTTTGTATTGTCGTGATGCAAAAGTTGCTGGAGAATTTGCTAGTGGAAAGAAGTGGGATGATATTTGGAAACTTGACTTTTTGAAGCGTCATTTGGCAAGTAAATCGCATTTGGACGGTGTACAAAAGCTCAGGCAACAGAACCCGTCATTACCCATTACAGGAGTGCTACGCATGTTACGGTTGAGTGCAGATGAGCAAGAGCAAAAACGATCAAACCCAGAGGAGATCAAAGAATGGGGAAATGCCAAAGACAGGAGAGAGCAAAAATAACTGAGTGACTTAAATATGTATGTTATTTTGTTGTTATTCTGTGCAGGTATATGTCAAATATTTTATAAACCTACATAAGCTGTGCCATGTGTGCATTCAATGTGCACATACTTTTCTCACAGGAAAAAAATTTGCACAACTTAAGATTTTTGTGCACACTGACAACTAAAAATTAGAGGGAACATTGCCACTTGCATCAGCCAGTGAGAGCCAGCTGATGTTGGAGAGTACATCCATTTACAAAGTGCAGCATGCTCAAGTTGGAGCAAGTATCATTTAGCCAACATATTTATGATTGAATAGGGCACATAGACTCAAGTGCACTCAATGGTAATTTGCTTTCTACTTATGCCAACTACAAATCCCCAATGAGAAGGCATAGGAATTCATAACATTAGTGTTGTGTATTTAATATTTCAGGAATGTTTGAGTAATATTGAAAATATATTGTTTGATTAAGCATTCTTGTTTAGATAATTTATTACTGATTATGTGTAAAAATATGTCAATGGCATACGTCAATATGCCACAACATCCTATTTGAGTGCCTCACTAAAGTAAAATTGAAGAATACACGAGTTATCTCTGTCTCCATGTTTTTCTTTCGATTAGTTTTATGTCTTGGAGCTGCAAACCTTAACAGTGGTGATGGGGTGGTTTTAAAATGAACCCAAGAACCTACCTGTTGAAGTGCAGTGAGATGTTTGAGTTAAAAAATGGCACAGCACATTTACTTCACAATAGGAGAGAAATGGTCAAGTTTAAAACAAAGCACGGCTTTGGAAAGAGGAGGAAAACAGTCGAGTTAAAAAAAGGCAGAAAACAGACAAAATTCACTGGTCCATAAACAGCACTGGGCAATGATATTAGTAATAAAAAAAAAGCAAAAATGGATGGTTACATTGGAAATGTACACATTCGATTGTATGAGAGATAACTGGATATTGGCTTGGCAGTCATTCCACAAAATGAGTTTGAACAGCATTTTAAATATACTGAACTGAAGCTTGCAGATGTCCAACTAAGAACTTATACTGGAGAAAAGATCATTCCTGTGGGAATGACATTTGTATCAGTAAAGTACAACAACCATTAAGCCACGTTGGGCTTGTATGTGGTAAAAACAGGAGGGCCGGCATTGTAGGGTTGTGATCGGCTGAGACAACTACAATTTGATTGGAGATCCATCCACCATTTGCATGCCACATTCCCTGCAACAGAGTCAACTGAAAGTGAATTTAAAAAGGTACTGGATAATACCACCGCAGTGTTTAAGGATGACATTGGAAAACTCAAACATATTAAGGGTAAAATAGTGTTCAATGAAAATACTACACACAAGTTTCACAAAGCCCATCTGGTTCCTAATACCATCTGTGATTAAGTAGCTAGTGAGCTAGACTGCATGGAGGCTGAAGGAATTCTTTCCAAGGTTCAGTGGAGCCCATGGGCAATGCCAATGGTCCTAGTATCCAAGAAGAATGAGTCTGTCAGGATCTGTGGTGATTCTAAGGTCACCATCAGTCCACTTCTGAAAGTAGATCAATCCTCTCTGCACAGGTTAGAGAATATCTTGCAAGCCTTCCTGGAGAAAACACTTCAGTAAAGTGGACTTAGTTGAGGCCTACCTACAGATAGAGATGGAAGAAGAGTCCAAAATGTTTCTCACCGTAAAAACTCACAACGGGCTTTATCACACAGATTGACAGAGAGAGCTTGATTCTAGTTTGGGGTGTAAAACATTTCAACCAGTACTTGTATGGGAGAAAGTTTACCCTCATTACTGATCATCAACCACTGGTGTCCATTTTCAATCCACAGGAGGGTGTTTCACTAACAGCAGCAGCACAAATGCAGGCATGAACTTTGTTTCTTGGAGGACACAATTACAAGGTCGAATTCAAGAGGACGACTAACCATGGAAGTGCTGATGCATTGTCCCATTTACCCTTGGAAAAGGAAATACCCAAAAATTTTACAAATGAGGACTTTCCTCAGAGTCATAATCAGGCTTAATATCACCACATATATTGTGAAATTTGTTGTTTGTGGCAGCCGTACAACGTAATACATAGTAATAAAACTGGTGCATTAAATAAGTATATACAGTGCCTATAGAAAGTATTTCCCCCAACCCCCTCCCCAGAAGTTTTCATGTTTTATTGTTCTACAACATTGAAACACAGTAGATTTAATTTGGCTTTTTTTTGATACTGAGCAACAGAAAAGTCTCTTTCGTGTCAAGATGAAAACATATCTCTACAAGTGATCTAAATTAATTACCTATGTAAAACACTAAATAGTTGATTGCTTAAGTCTTCACCCCCTTCGTCAGTATTTCATAGATGCACCTTTGGCAGCAATTACAGCCTGAATCTGTGTGAATAGATCTCTATCAGCTTTGCACATCTGGACACTGCAAATTTTCCCCATTCTTCTTTACAATACTGCTTAAGCTCAGTCAGATTGAATGGGGCTTGTGATTGAACAGCCCCTTACAAGTCCAGCCACAAATTCTCAATTCAATTGAGGTCTGAACTCTGACTTGGCCACTCCAGGAGATTAACTTTGTTGTTTTTAAGCCATTACTGTGTAGCTTTGCCTTTATGCTTGGGGTCATTGTCTTGCTGGAAAACAGATCTTCTCCCAAGTTGCATCAGGTTTTCCCCCAGGATTTCCCTGTATTTTGCTGCATTCATTTTACCCTCCATCTTCACAAGCCTTCCAGGACCTTCTGCAGTGAAGCATCCCCACAGCATGATGCAGCCACTGCCATGCTTATGCCAAACATAGCGTTTAGTCTGATGGCCAGAAAGCTCAATTTTATTTACATCAGATCATAGAACCTTTTTCTAGCTGACTTCAGAGTCTCCCACATACCTTCCGGCAAACTCTAGCCCAGATTTCATGTGTGTGTTTTTTTTTCAACAGTGGCTTTCTCTTTGCCACTCTCCCATGAAGCTGCGACTGATGAAGAACCTGGGCAACAGTTGTATGTGCAGTCTCTCCCAGCTCAGCCACTGAAATTTGCAACTCCTCCAGAGTTGTCATACCTAGGTCTCTTGGTGGCCTCCCTCACTCGTCCCCTTCTTGCACGGTCACTCAGTTTTTGGTGACAGCCTGCTCTCGGCAGATTTACACCTCGCCATATTCTTTCCGTTTCTTGATGATTGACTTAACTGTACTCCAAGGGATATTTAGTGACTTGGAAATTTTCTTGTATCCATCTCCCGACTTGTGCTTTTCAATAACCTTTTTGCAAAGTTGCTCGGTGTATTCTTTTGTCTTCATGGTGTAGTTTTTGCCAGGATACTGATTCACCAGCAGTTGGACCTTCCAGACTTCCAGATACAGAAACACCTTGACTGCACACAGGTCTATATATATAGCTAGGGCACCTTAACTAATTATGCTACTTCTAAAACCAATTGGCTGCAGCAATGATAATTTGGTGTGTCATATTAAAGGGGGTGAATAGCTATGAAATCAATTATTTTGTGTTATTTTGTAATTAATTTAGATCACTTTGTAAAGATCTGTTTTCACTTTGACGTGAAACAGTCTTTTTTCTGTTGATCAGTGTCAAAAAAAGCTAAATTAAATCCACTGTGATTCAATGTCGTAAAAAAAAGCATGAAAACTTCCAAGCGGGTGAATAATTTTTATAGGTACTGTGTATATGTGTGTGTATATATATTGAGATATGTATATATCTGTGTATATATGAAATATTGAGTGTGTGCCTTCAGGCTCCTGTACCTCCTTCCTGATGGCAGCAATGCAAATAAGGCATGTCTTCGTTAGTGGGGGTCAATGTTCCCTCTGAGGTGTGCACAAAAGTTTGTCACCCTCTACCTCATTGGTATGTTAAGTATATTTCGCCGTTGTACATAATCACATTTCCTTTTCCGGTTTCTGATGCGGACAGTATTGACAATGTTGAGTTTGCAATGATTTGGCTTATTTATACCGTTTTTATTGAAGAAATTATTCCTATTATGGCCAAGATGATCCAGAGAGAAACAAGAAAAAAACCCACACCACCTCAGGTCTACGTGGCCACACAAAATGGTTGTAATGTGAAGCAGAAGTCCCAGTTCCCCCAATTTTAACAGCACCGGGATGAACTTGCCTTTGACAGATTTGACTTATGCGGAGATTGAGAGGTGTTGTACCTTCCAAGCTGAGAATTAAAGTGTTGGAGGAAGCCTGGGATAGATTAGCAAATAGAGCTGCTAGTCATGCACTGTTCGTGATGCCAACACATCCAGAAGAGCAGTGCCTCTCCATCCCTGGGAATCCCTAATCCCTCTGCATTGCACTGGCAGAGGATTCATGTAGATTTTCCTGGACCATTCATGGGCACAACTTTCTTGCTAGTAGTGGGTGCAGTTACAAAGTGGCCAGAAGGGTTCCCAGTAGCCTGTGTTGATGTGTTGTGAAGCCTCTTCTCAAGGACTGGTGTTCCAGAACACTTAGTCAGTGGCAATGGACCACAGTTTGTGGGTTAACAGTTTCAGTCATTCCTGAAAATGAATGGAAGAGGACAGATTACATCTGCACCGTACCACCCAGCTACAAATGGCTTGGTGGAAAGTTTTGTTCAGAGTCTAAAGACTCTGAATGTCAGCAGAACACGGAATCAGAAGATCGCCAGTTTCCTCCTTGTATAGCACACTCCACAACCAACACTTCACCGGCTATGCTGTTCCTGCATCATCCCATGCGTTCACACTTGGATCTCCTCAACCCCAATCTCAGAAGGAGTGTGCAGGAAAAACAGCTGAGACAAATTGAGGGCTCCTCAAACAAGGAGGTTTGATGTTTCACTAGTGGACAGTTAGTCCCGGCGAGGACTACAGAGATGATCAAAAGTGGGTACTTGGAAAGATTAAGAACAGAACTGGACCACTTTCCTACACAATGGAGATGGCGTCTGATGTCATCTGGAGATGATACTGTACGTCAACCAGTTAAGGAGAGCAGAGTCGATTGTTAGAGAAGAAAGATATCCAGAGCCGTCAGAACTAATTTGTGCAGTCCCAGAGTCAACTCCTACAGCCACCACAGAGGAGGCCCCTGTTGCTGAGATTGTATCACTGATGCACCATCAATAACTCTCGGAGACGTGAGGCGAGATATAGGCTTTTATTGGCCGGAAGAAAGAACAAGCCGCAAGCGACCACCACACAACATCCTGGAGACTGAGGAAGGGGCTGTGCCTCCAATTGCCTTTATACCGGGGTCTGTGGGAGGAGCCTCAGGAGCAGTCAGCAGGGTGGGGCGTGTCCAGACAGGTATATGTAGTTCACCACAATCACAGCCACAGTTCTCACCTGTCAAGCAGAGAGACCCTGCCCCTTTGTCAGAAGGAACGTTATCCCACAAGAATAAGAAATCTTCCACAGCGATTAAATCTTTAAGCCTGAATGGGACAATTTAAAATTTACTGTGCTGTGGATGTTTATATAGTGGTTGTATTACATTGTATACCGTGTATCATGTTGAGATATTGAGTTGGAGTTTATACCTAAGTAGGGAGGAGTGTTGTGTATTTAATATTTCAGTAATATTCGAGTACTGTTGTAAATATATTGTTTGATTAAGCATTTTTTGTTGTTTACATAATTCATTATGGGCTATATGTATCTGAATTGCGGACATCATTATTTGAGTGCCTCACTAAAGTAAAAACAAAGCTTACACAAGTTATCCCTGACTCTGTGTTTTTCTTTTGATTAGTTTTGTGTTCTGGAGTTACTAAATATAATAATTTGTGTAGTGAATAATAACTCGTGCCTGTGCCTGAAAGAGAGTGCCCACAATTATTCTACTCCTATTGAGGTTTTGTGTTCTATCTATTTTCCAACTCTTTCATCTTGCCACTGTCCGTCTCATCAGTGTGCAATGCCCAGTGTAGCGGAGTGCTGCTAATTATGGCCTCAATCTTTGTTGCATTGTTTTAGGATTACTTGCTTGTGACCTTGTTCTGAAAGTAGAAGCAAGGTGAAAAGAATGCCTTCATAGAGTGCAACTGGGAGATTGGTTAGATAATGCACAATAAACTTGAAGGTTAATAATATTACTGATTTTGCTCTTATTTACAGCATGTTTTGCCAATTCATTAAAGGTCTCCCATGAACTCTGTGACCTGTTGCTTCCTTAATTCTTTCAGTGAAATGTGTACGAGGTCGTAAGGGCTGTGAGGAGTGTATGACAGTACACTAGAGGCAAAGGCCTTGAAGATCTGATGCTATATTAGATTACTTCCGGATGAATGAGGTAATTTTAGCAAGCTGATTCCTCTCATCTTTACCATCCTGTGATTTCCTTACTGAGTTGCGCCTGAGAAAAGTACTGAATAGTTCCACCAAGTTTTCACAACATGACCCTTTTTCTTCCTAATAACTCTAATTTCCTTTTATTGATAAAAGAGCTTTGGTCCTGACTACAGTACGGCTGCTTGCAAAGTGTTTCATGATGAGCAAATAGCATTCATTGTCTGAAGAGTGCAAGCCACCACGTCCTGCTCCATTATTAGTGAGACAATCACACATTCCTATGCAGAGGAAACAGCCACAATGAATCATATTCAGATAATAGAAAGAGTCCATGTGAAAAAAAATGTTCTTATGTCATTAAGGAATTTTAATTATAATGAGTCTTGCAACTGTAGTCATAAAATAACTAAAGGCACAATGCGAATGACCTAATAACATGTCCACTTCCAGTGTGTGTCTTATCAACAATCTTAGCATGCTTACTCTCCAAATATGCCTTATCCTTATGCAATGCAAAGCACTCTGGCAGCAGGTAGACACTGGATAAATCATATTTTCCAGTTCAAATGGCTGAGTCTGGGCATCTTACATTATGGTAATGGACTCTATTCAATCAGCTAAATTCCATTCCAACAGTTGGAAGCATTCATATTGGATGAATCAGATCTTGTGAAGAGGTAGGATCTAAATAGGGAATTTCTTTCCCCAATTTGGTGTTTAAAGGTACAGTTCTGCCAGTGGATATGATTCAACAGAGACATAGCACAATCCTAAAGTTAGAAAGGCTTACACGGAGAGAATGACATTTTCTCGGGATTTGGAAACTTGGGATGATTTTGCTGTGAAGTGAAATGTTTCAGTGACGAGTGTTTGGGTTGGCATTAAGTCACATTTGGTCTTAGCATTAACCTGCAGACAAAGTACAAAATGAGAGGTTAAGTAATAACCTGTGCTGGCTTCGTCCGGCTCTCATGTAGTCTTTTGTGGGGTGCTGTACGCGAATCTTGAGAGCTACTCCTCCCAAAAATATCTCAATGTGTTGCAAAGGTACAAAGGGATTATATGGTAATTACAAAGTCTGCTCCTGAAATATTGTCTCTCTAAACTCTGAATTTCAATGTCTGTGTGGGAGCTGTTGTGGAGGAAGTTAAGCTACAATGAATGCCCATGGGGGTCTCTTGTTTCTCCGGACAGGCTGTGTTTGGGAAAACTATCACATGGACTACGGCATGCTGCAAATCCATCTCTCTAGTTTGTCTCTCCACCGAAAGTTGAATCAAACCTTCCCATTTTCCACAGAAAGTTATTTTTCAGTGCCTCCACATCTAAGCACAATGTGACTTTGATGGTTATTGCACCGTTTCGGCAGCTGGGGTTATGCAGGCACCTCTGAATGCAGGACTTCACCCACACTCACCGTCTATTTATGTGTAACTCTTCATGGGTTTAACAAAATATGTATCTTTAGAGTGTACATGCAAGTTGTGACTATGCCCCAAACATCCATTAATCACCTGAAGATTCTCTTCCATGTTTCTCTTGCCCATCAAAGCCCCACCATCTGATGACCCTTGCTGTATATGGGTAGATATCTCTCTGTTGGTGTGTGTCTGTCTCTGTCCTGCATGACTTGTCTCTGTAATCTTCTGACCAGAAACATTTGGATTACTGTCAGAGCAGTGTATCCTATTTCAGGATATCTTCCTGGCTCCTGGCTCAGCTGCTCGAAGCATAACTGAGATGTTATGTGCAAGTGAAGTCATGTCTCACAATTCTGAAATACTGGATATGGTCTCACATCATGACAATATTGTTGGACCACAGACTTGCCTAATACTTCAGAAGTTGTGAATTCTGGGTTTGAATACTGTTTAATCAAATCTGGAAAAAGAAGTTGCTAGAAAGAAGAATGAAAACAAAGCTGTGACAGTGCTGTTAGAATTCAACTGATCGACTGATATCATTCAGAGAAAGACTCCTTCACACACTGGTCTGATTGACTTCTAAGTCCATTAGTCATTTCATATTGCTTCAAACAGCTGCCAGTGCTTCAAGAACACTCACTTCTCTGTAGCCGCAATAGTGACACTCCCATCTTGAAAAAGAATAGCAAAAATGTGACCAACTGCTTCTACACTGATGGACCCCGAAGCATTAGTTACTAAGTGGTGAAGCACCACTCATACCAGTGCATTTGTGCATCTCGGAAGGCTCCACTGCTAGGGAGGTTGCCTTGTATATGTCTAATTCTCTTTCACTAAGGCTGCAATACTTATTTTCTCAAAAAAGATATTTTTTCAAGAATTACTGTCGCCCTTCATTTAGTTAAGAAATCAGCATGCTGATTTGAGAAGTTAAGCCTTGTAACCAAAAGCAAGATACTACTTGTATCATGTATTTACAGTACATTTGAGGTAAACCCCAGCTATACATTCAGACTCCATGAAATTATTGTTACGGGCTATGGACATTGACATTAATTTACTATATATTGTCATCTTAATATCTGCCCTTGAAACCTTCCTCAATTTATTTCTATTAATTCACCCAAATACTCCAATGGACTTCATTAAACCTCTTCCTATTTACATTCCCAGTCTTCACACAGGTACAGGAGTAACCTGTAAATTGTTTCCAACTCATCACCTGCAGCCTATTTAAACCCAGCTGTCAACCACAGTCCTTGTTCACCCATAGAACCTGCCAGCCTCCACCAGTTACTCCTGGCCTTCAGCTACATTGTTGCCTGTAGTGTTGAGTGTCTGTTCTCTCTTGTTTAGTGGCCCTCTTTGGCTTGTTATTTTCCAGTTTATTAGTAAAAGTATTGTATTGACAAGCATCTTTTGGATTGGATCTCCAGGTTGGCAGTCAGACCTTCCCCCCAGTTCCTTTCCAAGAACCATTTCAGGCTACAGGGCTGTCCTTAGTAATGCCTCCACAACCTAGGCAGCTAGGGAGAGCTCCCTCAATGCTTCAAGGGTACGATTGTCTGTGGAGAAACAACTTGTACACCTACTGCAGACCAGTAGACAACCAACACAACAAGCGCCCACTGCATCCAGGAAACAGTACCATCAAGTAGAGACAAGGGATTTCTATCTGGTAAGTTCACCCGGGCTCCTTGTTCCCATACTAAAGCCCAACTCACTCTCTGTGTACTCCTCCACACACCAATGAATCTATGCGCACAGGTGGCTCTGATGGAATCTGGCACGGCAGCCAACTTTCCGGACCGGAATCTGTGTGTGCAGCTTGGATTTCCTACCAAACTTGTCTCTCACCCCTTCTGCATCAAGGCCATTGACGGACATTGCTTGGGGTGTGGGATGGTCAGAGCGTGCACGCAGCCTGTGCCCATAAACATCGGAGAGCACCATGAGTCCATCTAATTCCTCTTCATCGACTCACCCAACTCTCCTCTTATTTTGGATTACCCCTGGCTCTCCGCTCAAGACCCTCACTTTGCCTGGTCATCCGGTTCACTGCTGAGTGGGGCACCCACCTGCCTCCAGCCTCGGTTGACTTCTCCCTGTAAATCCATGGAGATGAAGGAAACCCTTGACCTCACCAAACCCACAGGAATATCACGGCTTAGTTATTGCCTTCAATAAAAGGGAAGCCGGCATCATGCTGCCTCATAGATCACATGACTGTGTGATTGACTTAAGTTCCCTTGTTGCCTGTTGTGTTCAGTATCTGTTCTCTCTTGTTTTGTGGCCCCTTGTGGCTTGTCATTTTGCGGGTTATTAGTAAAGTATTGTTTACAGCTAAATTGTCCCTGCTGCTCTGTTTTTGGATCAAACCTCCTCTACATTTTCTGACAGTAGAAATGGAGCTAACAGGTCAGGTCAACAACCTTCAGTCAGCCTGCATTGTCAGCTCTCTCTCTCTCTCTCCCCCCCCTCTCTCTCTCTCTCTCTCTCTCCCCCCCCCCTCTCTCTCTCTCTCTCTCTCATTACTGCTTGATCTATTGCAGTTCATTGAGTCTTAGAAAAATGCAGCATGGACATAGGTCCATCAGCCCAATAAGTTCATGCCACCCCTGACGCCCACCCAGCTAGTCCCAATTTCCTGCATTCAGCCCATAACTCTCTAAGCCCCACCCCTGTCTGAAGCGATTCAAGTGTTTTGTAGATGATACTAATGTACCTGCCTCAACTACTTCCTATGGTAGCTTATTCTTTATACTCACCATCTTCTGAATGAAAAAGTTGCCCCTTGGGTCCTTTTAATGCTTTCCCCTCTTACTCTTCATCTTTGTTCCCTAGCGTTGGACTCCCCTATCCAGATCAGGGAAAAGACCATTACCATCCACTATATCTATGCCACACACAATTTTAAACAATTCTATAAGATTACCCTCATTCTCATACATTCCAAAGAATGAAAATCGACCCTGGCTAGCCTCTCCTTATAACTTATTTAGTCCTGGCAACATCTTCATAAGTCTTTTCAGCACTCTTTCCACTTTAACCTTGTCTTTCCAGTCTTTCGTATAACTGTACACAGTACTCAAAGTGTGACCTGACCAACAATTTACACAAAAGCAGCATAATGTTTCATCTCCTATACTCCGCCCTGACTGAAGGTCAGCATTCTAAGTGTCTTTTTCACCACCCAATCTACCTGTGACAGTACTTTTAATGACAGTACTCCTAGATCCCTCTGTTTCAGTACACTCCCTAGTGGCCTACCTTTATACTACCATTCAAACCAGTATAAAGTCCTGGTTTGACTTTCCAAACTGATGCACCATCAATAACTCACGCTGAGACTTAGGAAGCGAGATATCGGCTTTTATTGACTGGAAGAATAAACAACACTACATCCTGGGGAAAATGAGGGAGAGCAGCAGCCCACAGTCGCCTTTATACAGGGGTCTGTGGGAGGAGCCACAGGAGCAGTCAGCAGGGTCTGTGGGAGGAGCCACAGGAGCAGTCAGACAGGTATATCTAGTTCACCACACAAACTGAGTTTCATTTTTAGTTCAGAATATTTCTATCTAATGTGATACTCCGTTCCCAACGTTACCAATGGAAATAACTGAATTTTACTTGTAACAGCTTTGGCATCACCATGTTAGCATATTCCAGTCTGGCAACTTGGCTGTGATATCAACACAATCTGTTCTCCCCTTACAGCAGAACTCCATATCCCATGCACAGCTTGTTCCATGTCAAATATAATCTCATCTGCCAAGGCAGATATAAAATTAAGCCATTTTAAGTACTTGTAGACTACATTGTGACTGCAGGAGTTGGCTCTCATATATACAGGACTCAGATGTCTAAACCTAACAGGCACCAATGAATTTCAGTATTAACTCCAATTAAGCAATTATTACACAGAAAGTAAAGGTAAATTTATTATCAAAGTACATATATGTTACCATTTACTACCTTGATTTTCATTTTCTTGCAAACATTTAAAAAGAAAAATAAATAAAACAGAATTTCATTAAAATAACGCGACATGAACAGACAAAAGCCTGACACACAACGAATATGCAAAAAAGACAAATTGCAAATAAAAAAATACTGAGAACAAGAGTTGTGGTGAGCGTGGGCAATGTGGCTCTTTCAGAGGTGAATCATATTGGAATATTTTGTATTCCTGTATGGAATACGACTGTATGGAAGGATATACTTGCATTGTTTCTGTAATGTTTACTCAGCTTTGTGCTGAACTGAGGGTGGCCTGCTCCATCTGCAGTGATGCCTGGCTTCGCGTCTGTGTCTTGCAATGTCTACTTGGCTCTGTGATGAACTGAGGCTGTCGCTTGCAACAGCTCCAGAGATGCCTGGCTTTGTGTCTTTTGTCAAAAATTCGGTTCTAAATCCTATTCTCTTACTTTTATTGTTTGGACAATTTGTTTTTTTTTTGTCTCTCTGCACACTGGGTGCTTGACAATCTTTTTTAAACGAGTTCTTTAGGGGTTTCTTTGTTTTGCGGCTGCCTGTAAGGAGAGGAATCTTAAAGTTGTATAATGTATACATTGATAATAAATGTACTTTGAACTTTTTTATTTCTATGTTTTATTACTCTCCAGGTATTCAGAATAAATTAGATTAGTTCTTAGATATTCTGGTTGTAACACAATATTACTCAATATTATTCATATCCACTTATGTAATTTTAACAAAACGGGATTTTATGGTATGTGTCGTGTAACTGGAATACTACATTCCAGGCAGAGCCACATAAAGCATGGAAACAGGTCTTCAGACCCCTCAGCACATGCTGATGATAAAGCACTCATTCACACTAAACCTGTTTTGTTCCCCCGGCAGTTCCCTTAACTCAGCCCAGATCCTACCGCTCACTCACAAACATCGCACACACAGCACCTGAGATCCGGATTGAAGCCACAACAATAGAGCTTTGAGGTAGAAACTCATGTGCGTCACTCTAAATGAGCTATGGACCTGACTTCAGTGTTCACTCTTCTGCTTTATTAAATAAACTTTTTTTTTTCGAACCTTCTATTTATTAGTAGCAGCATAAGACACAAGTCATTATGAGTTGAAGACTTTGCTGCAGTGTCCTGTGTACGGATGATTTGATACCTCTAGTACAATGTGACGTGAATGACTTTTGATAAATACTTACAATATCATCCCCGGATCGCCTCCCTTCCTATCCTTCCACACCAGCTGGTGAGTGCTTGACCTTAGCTGGGTTGTTAGGTAGGAAATGAATGAAGATTTTCCTATGCAGAAGGAAAACACGCTTGGATCGCTGATTTCCCAAATAGCTTCAGAGAATTACTGATGGAGTTTTGCCACAGTAATGCCTAAGCAAGACAGAACCAGAATCAGGTTTATTATCACTGGCAAGTGTTGTGAAATTTATTAACTTAGCAGTAGCAGTACAATGCAATACATGATAATATAGAAAAAAAAGATCAATTGCAGTAAGTATATATATGTATATTGAATAAATTAAAATAGTGCAAAAACAGAAATAATATATATTTAAAAAGTGAGGTAGTGTTCAAGGGTTCAATGTCCATTTAGGAATGTGCTTGTAGTACCAAAGGAAACAACACACTGGACCACTGTTACACCACCATCAAGAATGCCTACTGTGCTATTCCACGCCTTCACTTTGGAAAGTCTAATCATGCTGGCTGTACTTGTACTCTCTGAGTATTGGCAGAGACTGAAGACTGTAGCACCAGCAGTGAGGACCAAGAAGGTATGGACAAGGGAAGCACAGGAGCATTTACAGGAATCCTGTGGGTGGACTGGACTGTATTCAGGGATTCATCTTTGAATCTGGATGAATATGCTGCAGTTGTTACCAACTTCATTAAAAACTGTGTGGATGAGTGTGTGCTTATGAAAACTTGCTGTATATTCCCAAACCAAAAGCTATGGATGAACCAGGAGATTCATCGTTTGCTGAGGGCTAGATCATTGGTTTTTAAGTCTGGTGACCCAGGTCTGTACAAGAAAACTAATATGACTTTCGGAGGGCTATTTCAAGAGTGAAGAGATAATTCCAAGCGAGGTTGGAGGCGACTGGATGCACGTCAACTCTGGCAGGGTTTGCAGGACATTACTTCCTACAAGGCGAAACCCAATAGCATGAATGGTTGCAATGATTTACTACCTGATGAGCTCAATGCCTTCTATGGCCACTTTGAAACAGAGAATATAACTACAGCTGTCAAGATTCCTGCTGCACCCGGTGACCCTGTGATCTCTGTCTCAGAGGCCGATGTTGGGCTGTCTTTAAGGAGGGTGAACCCTCACAAGACGGCGGGCCCTGATGGAGAAACTGGTAAGGCTCTGAAAACTTGTGCCAACCAACTGGTTGGAGTATTCAAGGACATTTTCAAACTCTCACTGCTATGGTTGGATGTTCCCACTTGCTTCAAACAGGCAACAATTATACCAGTGCCTAAGAATAGTAGCGTGAGCTGCCTTAATGGCTATTGCCCAGTAGTACTCACAACTATGCTGATAAAATGCTTTGAGAGATTAGTCATGGCCAGAATGAACTCCTGCCTCAGCAAGAACCTGGACCCACTGCAATTTGCCTATCGCTACAATAGGTGTACAGCAGACACAATCTCAATGGCTCTTCACACAGCCTTAGATTACCTGGACAATACAAACACCTAGATAGGATGCCATTCGTTGACTATAGCTCAGCATATAACACTATCATTCCCACAGTCTTAATTGATAAGCTACAGAACCTGGGCCTCTGTACCTCCCTCTGCACTTGGATCCTCAATTCCTAACCAGAAGACCACAATCTGTGCAGATTGGTGATAATATCTCCTCCTCGCTGATGGCCAACACTGGTGCACCTCAGGGGTGTATGCTTAGCCCACTGCTCTACTCCTTCTATACCCATGACTTGTAGCTATGTTTAGCTCAAATACTATCTACAAAATTGCTGATGATTCTACCATTGCTGTTGGTAGAATCTCAGATGAAGATGAGAGGGCGTACAGGAGCGTGATATACCAGCTCGATGAATGGAGTTGCAGCAACAATCTTGCATTCATTGTCAGTAAAATGAAAGAGCTGTACCCCCTCCCCAATCTACGCGGGGTAATTGATAAGTTTGTGGCCAAAGGTAGAAGGAGTCAATTTTAGAAAACCTAGCACATTTATTTTTCAACATAGTCCCCTCCTACATTTACACACATAGTCCAGCGGTTGTGGAGCATACGGATCCCTTCTTTGTAGAAGTCGGCATCTTGGACCTCCAGAAGTGGTCCACAGCAGGGGTGATTGATAAGTTTGTGGCCTAAGGTAGAAGGAGATGAGTTATACAGCTCTCGTTGCATGTACGTGCATTTCAACTCTTTGAGTGATTATGAAGAAAGTTTGAAGTTAATAACTTTTGTAGTATTTCTGTTTCAGATAATTGACAATTGCAAGTAAGCACTGTCTGAGAAAATGGACAACATCGGCCTTCGTGCAGTCATCCGCTACCTCGGTCTCAAGGGCTTATCACCCAAGGAGGTCCACAAGGTCATGGTGGCAACACTAGGGGAGGGTGAAAAATTAATGTGCTAGGTTTTCTAAAATTGACTCCTTCTACCTTAGGCCACAAACTTATCAATTGCCCCTTGTAGTTCTACCTGTTCTTCATCGTTCTCTTCACATTTCCCACGATCACTTTACATATCAGATTCTGCCACTGGTAGCCTTTATGTTTCCACTTCTCTTGCTCCAGCCTCTGTCTTTACTCTCACTCTCTACTCCCCACATTTTGCTTTTATACCCTCAATCACCCACCTACCTCTGCCTCCCAACTCCATCCCTCTCCCTCCCTCCCTCACCTGGCTCTATCTGCCTATTATCCTCCATTAATTGACCAATCACCTACTTAGCCCATGCCTCACCCCTTCTCCTCTCCTTTATACAACAGCTGAGTCCCCCCCTCTGTATTCCAATACTATCTTCCATTAAAAACTAATCAATAAGCTCCAAGACCTAGGCCTCAATGCCTCCTTGTGCAACTGGATCCTTGATTCCCTCACTTGCAGACAACAGTCCACAATTACCATCAGCACAGGTACACCACAAGGCTGTGTGTTTAGCCCCCTGCTTTACTCACTTTATACTTATGACTTTGAGGCCAAGCACAGCTCCAAAGCCATATTTGTTTCCTGACAACACCATTTTTGCAGGCCAAATCAAAGGTAGTGACGAATCAGCATATTGGAGGGAGATTAAAAATCCAGCTGAATGGTGCCGCCACAAATCCTTGGCCTTCTGCAGTGTAACTTTTGGAATTGTTCTAAAACCACAAAAGAAATTGCTTATAAAACTCTTGTCTGTCCAAGTCTTGAATACTGCAGTGCCATTTGGGATCCCTACCAAACCATTCACATCAATAACCTTGAGAAAGTCCAGGGAAGAGCTGCCAGGTTTGTAACCGGTGATAACAGAAAGACCAGTAGTGTTACAGATATGCTTCTCGACCTCAAACGGAATACCCTCCAAAGACGCCGCACAATAGCCAGGCTTACTACAATTTAGAAGGAAGCTCATTCATTAACCCCATCCAACATTAGTCACCTTTTGTGTAACCAGAATAACAGACCAGCAACCCGACAAAACCAATCCCTGAACTACAAGACCATCCAGACCAATAGGGACTGCTCCCGCTACTCACAGTGCCCTAGGGCCATTCCAGTTTGGAACTCCCTGCCGCCACACATTAAATCTGCCGCTGACAGTAAAACTTTCAAGTCGCTGCTCTTAAACACTGCAATTTAAATTACAACTGCATGCATGGGGGACTGCACGTTTATAGCCCAGCGGCGGCGGTTGGTGCAGTATGGACAAGACAAGACAACAACCTCTCACTCAACGTCAGCAAACCCAAAGAGCTGATTATTGACTACAGGAGGAGGAAACTGAAGGTCCATGAGCCAGTCCTCATCAGCGGATCAGAGGTGGGGAGAGTCAGCAGGTTTAAATTCCTCAGTGTTATCATTTCAGAAGTCCAGAACAGAAACACAGTGCTTCTACTTTCTTAGAAGTTTGTGAAGATTCGGCATGTCATCTAGAACTCTGACAAACTTCTATAGATGCTTGGTGGAGTGTTTGCTGACTGGTTGCATCGTAGCCTGGTATAGAAACTACCAAAGGCCTTGGATGGAAAAGCCTATAGCAGGTTGACCACTGATCTCCCGGCACCCTCGGTTCCTGAGCCTTGTTGGATTAACATTTTTGTTGGACTAAAAGAGGTCATGCAATAATAATGGCAAGGTGTAATAATAACGGTTGTCGTGGTGGGAGATTTTAATTTTCCCAAATATTGATTCGCATGTCGCAAGAGTGAGGGGTTTAGATAGGGTGGAGTTTGATAGGTGTGTTCAGGAAGGTTTCTTGACACAATATGTAGAAAAGCTACAAGAGGAGAGGCTGTACTTGATCTAGTATTGGGAAATGTGAGGTGTCAGATCTCTCAGTGGGAGAGCATTTTGGAGATCGTGATCACAATTCTACCTCCTTTACCATAGCATTGGAGAGGGATAGGAACAGACAAGTTAGGACAGTGTTTAATTGGAGTAAGGGGAAATATGAGACTATCAGACAGGAGCTTGGAAGCATAAATTGGGAGCAGATGTTCTCAGGGAAATGTACGGAAGAAATGTAGCAAATGTTCAGGGGATATATGCATGGAGTTCTGCACAGGTACATTCCAATGAGACAGGGAAAGGGATGGTAGGGTACAGGAACCATGGTGTACAAAGGCTGTTGTAAATCTAGTCAAGAAGAAAAGAAGAGCTTACGAAAGGTTCAAAAAGCTAGGTAGTGATAGAGATCTAGAAGATTATAAGGCTAGCAGGAAGGAGCTTAAGAAAGAAATTAGGAGAGCCAGAAGGGGCCATGACAAGGCCTTGGCAGACAGGATTAAGGAAAACCCCAAGGCATTCTACAAGTATGTGAAGAGCAAGAGGATAAGATGTGAGAGAATAGGACCAATCAAGTGTGACAGTGGAAAAATGTGTATGGAACTGGAGGAGATAGCAGAGGTACTTAATGAGTACTTTACTTCAGTATTCACTACAGAAAAGGATCTTGGCGATTGTAGGGATGACTTACAGTGGACTGAAAAGCTTGAGCTTGTAGATATTAAGAAAGAAGATGTGCACAAGCTTTTGGAAAGCATCAAGTTGGATAAGTCACTGGGACCGGAAAAGATGTACCCCAGGCTACTGTGGGAGGCGAGCGAAGAGATTGTGGAGCCTCTGGCATCTGATCTTTGCATCATCAATGCGGATGGGAGAGGTTCCAGAGGATTGGAGGGATGCGGATGTTGTTCCCTTATTCAAGAAAGGGAGTAGAGATAGCCCAGGAAATTATAGTCCAGTGAGTCCTACTTCAGTAGTTAAGTAGTTGATGGAGAAGATCCTGAGAGGCAGGATTTATGAACATTTGGAGAGGTATCATATGATTAGGAATAGTCAGCATGGCTTTGACAAAGGCAGGTCGTGCCTTACAAGCCTGACTGAATTTTTTGAGGATGTGACTAAACACATTGATGAAGGTAGAGCTGCAGATGTAGTGTATATTGATTTCAGCAAGGCATTTGAGAAGGTACCCTATGCAAGGCTTATTGAGAAAGTAAGGAGGCATGGGATCCAAGGGGACATTGCTTTGTGGATCCAGAACTGGCTTGCCTACAGAAGGCAAAGAGTGGTTGTAGATGGGTCATATTCTGCATGAAGGTTGGTCACCAATGGAGTGCCTCAGGGATCTGTTCTGGGACCCCTACTCTTCATGATTTTTATAAATGACCTGGATGAGGAAGTGGAGGGATGGGTTAGTAAATTTGCTGATGACATAAAGGTTGGGGTTGTTGTGGATAGTGTGGAGGGCTATCAGAGGTTACAGTGGGACATTGATAGAATGCAAAACTGGGCTGAGAAGTGGCAGATGGAGATCAACCCAGATAAGTGTGAGGTGGTTCATTTTGGTAGGTCAAATATGATGGCAGAATATAGTATTAATGGTAAGACTCTTGGCAGTGTGGAGGATCAGAGGGGTCTTGGTGTCTGAGTCCATATGACATTCAAAACTGCTGCGCAGGTTGACTCTGTGGTTAAGAAAGCATATGGTGCATTGACCTTCATCAACCATGGGATTGAGTTTAGGAGCCGAGTGGTAATGTTGCAGCTATATAGGACCCTGGTCAGACCCCACTTGGAGTACTGTGCTCAGTTCTGGTCCCCTCAGTAGAGGAAGGATGTGGAAACCATAGAAAGGGTGCAGAGGATATGTACAAGGATGTTGCCTAGATTGGGGAGCATGCCTTATGAGAATAGGTTGAGTGAACTCGGCCTTTTCTCCTTGGAGCGACGGAGGATGAGAGGTGACCTGATAGAGAGGCATTGATCATGTGAATAGTCAGTAGCTTTTTCCCAGGGCTGAAATGGCTAGCATGAGAGGGCATAGTTATAAGGTGCTTGGAAGTAGGTACAGAGGAGATGTCAGGTGTAAATTTTTCATGCAGAGAGTGGTGAGTGCGTGGAATGGGCTGCCGGCAGCGGTGGTGGAGACGGATACGATAGGGTCTTTTAAGAGACTCCTGGACTGGTATATGGAGATCAGAAAAATAGAGGGCTGTGGGTAACCCTAGCTAATTTCTCAGGTAAGGACATGTTCGGCACAGCTTTGTGAGCCGAAGGGCCTGCATTATGTTGTAGGTTTTCTATGTTTCTATGTTTCTAAAACAGACTGTAGAAGCTTAAAAAGGATTATTAATTAAACAAAAATTAAATGTAAATTTATTAATTACTGTACTTACAAAGAATATTGATTCACAGTTATCTTTATAAACATTTCATCCGGACTAAGTTACTTCATGTGTTTTGATCACTCCCTGTTTAAGTTTTCTTGCATCAAATAAAAATTCATTAGCTCTTCCCTCTAACCCTTTGATTAAATTACTGAACAACTCAATTAACTTGTCAATAATAAATCTTTCAGTTTCATCTGTTCCATCAGCATCACTTGCAGTGTTTTTATCAGCATTCAGAACACTGCCTATAATTTCCTAATGACAATCATCCACTCATGTAGATTTTCTTCATTAAGACTATTTGCTATATCTTTGACACCTTTTGCATACACAAGCAAATCGTGAACATCTACTTTCTCCTTTGGTATGTGAAATCCTGTAAAATCATTGTCAAGCTTTTCTTCAGGTGCATTATCACGCATCAAGGCAGGCCACAACTCATGCCAGCCATTCTTTAATGTTGAAGTTCCTACCTTCTCTCACCCTCGAGCAATGAACCAAAGAACATCATTCATGTTAAATATACAGACGTTTCATGACAAACAAGCAATACTTGGCCTTTAGGGGGTGCAGTATTCCTTGGTCTTGGGTTTGGATAAGCGATGTACAGTTTGGTGGTAAATACACTGTAAAAACATTATTCTTATACAGGAGTTCAACTTTGGGGTGAGCTGAACAGATATCCAAAACAAGGTGAAATTTTATAATCTTTGGGCAGCCCTACAGATGTGTAATGTGCTCTGGCTTCTGGCACAAAATACCTTTCAAACCACTTATCGTAATATCGTTGGTAATCCAGCCATTTTCATTTGCACAATATGTTACTGAGTAAGTTTTCAAGGGTCTTGGGCAGTTACTTTTTCCGATCACCAGTGGTTTACATCTGTGAGTATCTGCTGCGTTGGAGCATCCTACAATGTTAACCCTGTCCTTAGATTGTTCGAATCCTGTGCAATCTTCTGTCTTCTGTTGCGAATGTTGTCCTAGGTGTACATCGCTAGTATAATGCAGTTTCATCTGCATTGTACACCTACTCAGGACTAAGGTTCTCATCAGCTATGAACTTCGCAAATTTGTCCACGTACTCGGCTGCTCCTTCATGGTTTGCAGAATTTTTTTTCTCCACACACTTTATGCGAGGAAATTCTGTGGTGCTTCTTAAAGCTTTGAAGCCATCCTTCACTATAGTCGCACACATGTTCTAATTTAAGTTCTTTGTGGAACAGCTCAGCTTGGTTCATTAACATACTGCCTGACAAGTCAGCTCCATCACTCCAACACTGGTGAAACCATTCAAACATCACTCGATCATGCTCAGTGCTCTTACCAACTTTCTTAGTTTTTCTTATGTTTATTTGCATTAGCAAATCACTGTTTGCATAGAATTGCTGAATTTTATTCTATTTGGTGCTTTATATCATACATTGTTGATGAACCAAAGCCATAAAAATCACGCAGCTTCTGTACAGAAACAACTTGGTCCAGCTTTTTCAACATTTCAACCTTCTCTTGAATCGATAGGGTTAAATTTATGTAAAATAAGCAACAATAAGCACAAAATATTGGGACTACCACCACCAAGTGCAATGTAAATAATAAAAATAGCGTGATTTTGTCAAAATGAGTCTTGCCACTGATGGCGCTGCATGCTCCACACAGTGTCATCAGGTGGCTGCCCAGAAAACTATGGCTCATAATTTCATCTGAATTAAGAGGTGCCGAACCATCATTTTCCAGAAAATCGGTGGTCAACCTGTAATAAATTGTGGATATGGCCCTGTCCATCATAGGTAAAGCTCTCCCCACCATTAAGCATATATACGAGGAACGCTGTCTCAGGAAGGCAGCATCCACCATCAAGGGCGTAATAAAAATCACGCAGGCCATGCTCTCTTCTAGCTGCTGCCGTCAGGAAGGAGCTACAGGAGCCTCAGGACCCAATCTGTCGGGTTCAAGAAAAGTTATTACCACCCAACTATCAGGTTCATGAACCAAAGGTGATAACTTCATTCAACTTCACTCATCCCAACACGGATCTATTCCCACAGCCTATGGACTCACTTTCAAAGGCTCCATCTCATTTTCTCAATACTTATTGCTTATTTATTTATTTATTGTTATGCTGTTTGTTTCATTTCTGGACTGCTTTTAGTCTTTGCATATTGTAACAGTGGCTATATTTCATTAGGAGTTTAAGGAGGATTGGTATGTCAGCAAAGACACTGACAAATTTCGACAGATGTACTGTGGAGAGCATTCTAACTGGTATGGAGGAGCCATTGCACAGGACTGGAAAAAGCTGCTGAAAGTTATAAACTCAGCCATCTTCATCAAGGGCATTAGCCTTCCCAGCATCGAGGACACCTTCAAAAGGCAATGCCTATCATTAAGGACTCCCATTAGGCAGGACATGCCATCTTCTCATCAAGGAGGAGATACAGGAGCCTGAAGACACACACTCAATGTTTCAGAAACAGCTTCTTCCCCTCCACCATCATATTTCTGAATGGACAATAAATTATGTATTGCAATGTACTACTGTCACAAAACAACAAATTTCACTACATATGCCAGTAATATTGAACTTGATTTTGATTCTGTTTCAGCTTGTTTGCCTGTGTTTCTTTGTATTTACTGTGAATTCCCACAAGAAAATGAATCTTAGGGTGGTATATATGGTGACAAACTTACTTTGAACTTTGTACTCTCAGTTCTAATGCAGGTTTGTGATCCGAAGTGCCAACAATTCCTTTCTTCCACATGTGCTACTTGACTCCTGAGCAGATTGTTCAATCAATCTGCTGGAGGCATAATTCTCTGATTCCAGCATCTGCAGTTTCTTCTGCCTCCTATATTTGTCAGTAAGTTGTAAACCTGATTATCTGGTCATGACTGAGTGGAAGCAGTTTGAGAGTGGGAATAATCTAGACAAGGTGGGAGCTACAAAATGTAGAGTAGGAAGGCATGCCTGGCACTTCCAGAGAGAGAAGGTATTTCCTCCTCTTCCAGAGATTAAAGAAGAATTGGACGTGGTGTATTTGAGCCTTCAGAATGTATTTGATTGTTGTATTAGAGAGAATTAGATAGGGGGCAGTGTATTGGTCTGGAATGAGGATTGGTTGACATACAGAGTTCAAAGTCAGTTTTGGGTTTGGAGGGCTTGGGTAAGGATCAGTGCTGGTTTCCCACTGTTCACACAATGCATCAATGATTTCGGATCAGCGGACCATATGTATTATATTTAACCTTTATGGTGCAGCAAAACTTGGTGGCAGTGGAAGTTCTGAGGTAATCCTGAGGAGATCCAGGGTAGATAAATGTATGGACAAGGACACAGCAGATGGAATGCAATGTGAAAAACATCGGGTCATCTATTTTGGTAGAAAAATTCAAAAAGCATGGTCTTTGTAAAGTAGAGATTGAGGAACCTGGGTGTACATAAATCAGTGAAAGTTAATATGTATCTATATCAAGCAGATAGGAAGGCAAGTGATATTGTTAACTTTTATTGCAAGAATAGTTGTATATAATAGTGAATGGGCTTCACAGTAATTGTATAGAGCCTTAGTGAGATTTCCCCTGGAATACTGTGGTACAGGCTGATGTTGTCCCTATGGCAGGGAGGGATATACTTATGATAGAGGAAGTGCAAATTGATTCACCTGAGTGATTCCAGGGACAGGATTGTCCTATTCAAATGTAGCAAACAGATTCGGTGGAAGTTGCTCTCATTGAAACGTGAATAGTCCTGACAAGGCTTGGTGGGTAGGCACAGTGATAATGTTTTCCTTGGCTGTGGTCATAAGATTATAAGATATAGGAGCTGAAGTAGGCCATTTGGCCCATCATGTCTGCTCCACCATTCAATCATGGGCTGATCCAATTCTTCCAGTCATCCCTACTCCCCTTCCTTCTCCCCATACTGTTTGATGCCCTGGTTAATCAACAACCTATCTATCTCTGCCTTAAATACACCCAATGACGTGGCCTCCGCAGCCGGTTGTGGCAACAAATTCCACAGATTTACCACCCTCTGACTAAAGTAATTTCTCCGCGTCTCTGTACTAAATGGACGTCCTTCAATCCTTCAGTCTTGTCTTAGACTCCCCTACCATGGGAAACAACTTTGCCATATCTAATCTGTTCAGGCCTTTTAACATTTGGAATGTTTCTATGAGATCTCCCCTCATTCTCCTGAACTCCAGGGAATACAGCCCAAGAGCTGCCAGACGTTCCTCATACGGTAACCCTTTCATTCCTAGGATCATTCTTGTGAATCTTCTCTGAATCCTCTCCAATGTCAGTATATCCTTTCTAAAATATGGAGGCCAAAACTGCACACAATACTGCAAGTGTGGTCTCACGAATGCCTTATAGAGCCTCAACATCACATCCCTGCTCTTATATTGTATACCTCTAGAAATGAATGCTAACATTGCATTCTCCTTTTTCACCACCGACTCAACATGGAGGTTAACCTTTAGGGTATCCTACACAAGGACTCCCAAGTGCCTTTGCATCTCTGCATTTTGAATTCTCTCCCCAGTTAAAAAATAGCCTGCCCATTTATTTCATACACCAAAGTGCATGACCATACACTTCCCAACATTGTATTTCATTTGCCACTTCTTTTCTCATTTCCCTAAACTATCTAAGTCTCTCTGCAGGTTCTCTGTTCCCTCAATCATATCCACTCCTCCACCTATCTTTGCATCATCAGCAAATTTAGCAACAAATCCATAGTCCAAATCATTGACATACATTGTAAAAAGCAACAGTCCCAACATCAACCTCTGTGGAACTCCACTGGTAACCGGCAGCCAGCCAGAATGGGATCCCTTTATTCCCACTCTCTGTTTTCTGCCGATCAGCCAATGCTCCACCCACACTAGTAACTTCCCTGTAATTCCACGGGCTCTTATCTTGCCAAGCAGCCTCATGTGTGGCACCTTGTCAAAGACCTTCTGAAAATCCAAGTACACCACATCTACTGCATCTCCTTTGTCTACCCTGCTCGTAATTTCCTCAAAAAATTACAGTAGGTTAGTTAGGCAGGATTTTCCTTTCAGAAAACCATGTTGGCTTCATCCTATCTTGTCATGTGCCCCCAGGTACTCCACAATCTATCCCTAACAATCGATTCCAACAACTTCCCAGCCACTGATGTCAAGGCTAACGGGTCTATAGTTTCCTTCCTGTTGCCTCCCACCCTTCCTAAATAGTGGAGTAACATTTATAATTCCAGAACCGGAGGTCACAATCTCGATGTAACGAGTTAGCCATTCAAGAGGGAGATGAGAAGAGGTTTCTTCACCCAGAGAGTGACGAATGTTTAGAATTCACCAGCCAAGAAGCCTGGCGGACTGCACAAAGCTTGACAGAGTTTTGGATGTTAAGGATCATGATGTCAGTACAAGAAAGTGGTATCGTGTTCAAAGATCAGTTGTGATCTTAATGAATGAAGGAGCAACTGTGATGGTTTGAATCAGCTACTCCCTCTGTTTCTGATAGTCCAGCGATTGCTTCACCTGAGGGCTAATCTTAGGTTGTGAAACCAAATCCTGCAGTGGTATGTATGACTTTCTGGTGTTAGCTCAGAAGTTCCGGAGAGAATGAGATGCGAACGAAGAAATATGTTCTTTTCTAATCAATAAAATTCCAGCTGGTGAAGATCTTTAGAAACTCTTGTGCAGTTCTGTACTTCTCTGCCTTCACTAAATGACAGTACATCTAATCTAAGATTTAGATGATCATTGTTGGTTTGATGATGTAATCTAGTTTTCTATCCCTCCTGTAAAACTGCCAGTGGTAGTTGAGCTTTATAAAACTGGATGGCATGTAATTGACTGATTGTAACAAGTGCAAGAGAGTGTGGGGTGGGGATGAGTTTAGGGGTGAGGAAAGAGAGAGCGAGAGAGAGAGAGAGAGAGAGAGAGAGAGAGAGAGAGAGAGAGAGAGAGAGAGAGAGAGAGAGAGAGAGAGAGAGAGAGAGAGAGAGAGAGAGAGAGAGAGAGACTGTTTCAACTCAATCAATTGGAAATAAAGAATGTATTACAGAAACTCACCAATATTTATAATACCGCCTGGCTGGGTGATCTGGTGATGGAGAATTTTATTTCTATACTTTTGGAACTCATGACTGAATCAGATTGGTAAGAGGAAAGGCTCCTCGTGCTTTAACTGCTGAAGGTCTAACAGAAATAAAAGTAGATTGTGACAGACACATTTGCAAAGAAGTGGCACTTGTGGGGAGAGAAACCGAATCAGCATTTCAGATGAATGATCTCCTGTCAGGTCTGAAATGAGGTCAGTCATGATCAGATCTACACAGAGAAGGACCTCATAGAGGCTTAACCTCTGATATGGGGACACCACTACACTGGACCAAAAGAAGCTGCAGAAAGTTGTAAAATTAGTCAGATCCACAAGGGTACTAGCCTCCATAGTATTCGAGACACCTTCAAGCAGGGTTGCCTCAGAAAGGTGGTGTCTATTATTAAAGACCCCCATCATTGTTACCCTCAGGAAGGAGGCACAGAAGCTTGAAAGTATTCACTCAGCGATTCAGAAACAGCTTCTTCCCCTCTGCCATCCGATTCCTAAATGGACATTGAACCCATGAACACTACTTTTTTATATATTATTTCAGTTTTGCACTATTTTAATCTATTTAATACATATATGTACTTATTGTTATTTATTTATTTCTATATTATCATGTATTGCTGCTGCTAAGTTAACAAATTTCATGACACATGTCGGTGATAATAAGCCTGATTCTGATTGTGTTGCCTTCTCTAGTTACCTCACTGACCTTCTCTCTTGGTACATTTCTATTACTTCATTGGAAGGGTCTTTGCAGCCCTGCATGGATGTGTGACAAGAATTTAAAACCAGTTATGATCTGGCACAGTCTAACCCTGTATCAGCCTTTCACAATGTGACACCATTAATTACTAAATGGTGCATGGGTGGGCATTCTTGTGAGAGTGCATCATACTGCCTTTGCTTCTGTCTCTGACTCAGAGGTGAACATTATATACCTATGAGATAAGAGAAACATTTTGCATCTTGGTCCAAAGTTTGCCTCTCTGGAAAAGCTGCACTTCATCCACTGCAACTATGATAGGAAAGTTCAAACAGAATTTTGTGGTTGAATACATCCCATGTTGGAGTTGAAGAAGGAAAGTTGTTGGCCTGTGTATCAAAATAAGCCCAGAGTTGGAGAGAGGGATTCTAATTAGAGCCTGTAATTTTCTTTGGTATACTACAAATGAGCATTCCAGGTTTATGTGTGTTTGAATTAATCTTTGTCGTGAAGAGAGAGTATTTATGCCGAGAGACTGCAGCATGGTTCTTTATTAATAACATTTATATATTGAAAGTCAGGATGTTTGGGTGCTGTTCCATCATTCTTGAATTCATTTCATGAAGGGTGGACTGATGGAGGCCCATTATTGTCAGGCCAACATGCAGAAGAACTTTATAAAAAGGTTTATCTTCTGCCTGTTGCCCTCTTTACCTCTCTGACGTTCTTTCCTGATACTTTTCAATGACTCCACTGACCTCTTTCCTGCACTCTGCACAGTTGATTCCTTTGCTGCACGGGTTTCCCGTATCATGCCCACGTCAGCTATCTCAGAGCAGCAACTCTCCCTCTTGTGTAGCTCTTACATGGAACAAGAGCGTCAACGTGGACCTGTTGGCTGAGTGGCTTTATTACAATCTAAATTTCTTTAACCTGGCGCGGCAGCCATGATGCTACTAACATTAGGTCCATCTCAGTTTCTTTTTTCTCTCCCTCCCCCGTAGCTTTCTTTTCTTCAAGTTCCTCAACCTGTGTGTAGGCCTCCATTAGACTCCATAGAGCATGGATTTGCGCCTTCCAGGGCGCAAGCGTGGGCGAGGTTTTTTTTTATGGAAGATGGACAGTTGCCCAAGCTGCAAGTCTCCCCTCTCCACACCACCAATGTTGTCCAAGGGAAGGGCATTAGGACCCATACAGCTTGACACCGGTGTCATCGCAGAGCAATGTGTGGTTAAGTACCTTGCTCAAGGACACATACGCAGCCTCAGCCAAGGCTCAAACTAGCTACCTTCAGATCACGAGACAAACACCTTAACCACACGGCCATGCGCCAACACTCCTCAGACGCAGTGTTTCGAGCTGAAGTGTCGATATTTCCTTTCCTCCCACAGATACAGATGGTTTGTTGCTTTAATGTGTCTCTTGTCTGTTTTCACACTCTTTAACTTCCCTCTACTGGCTAGGTGGCTCCATATAACTTGGACATTCCTGGAAACTTCTCACTTTGTCCTATCCAGTGGCCCAGCCATCCTGTCTGCATTCTTGCTGCTGACTGTTGGGAAAAGCCTGTGGTATAATCCCATCAAGGTGCTCACTCCTTTCTTATTGCTCAGTTCTACCAATACACTCTTATGCTTACCCAGGAGCATCCCCTTAAACACCGGTGTGATGTTCTCCTTTATCAATATTGTAAGTTGTCCCCCCCCCTTCCCGTTACCTCCACCTCTATCATGCTGGAAGCATCTGCACCCTGGAACATTGATCTGCGGTTCCTGTCCATCCCTCAACCATAACAACAATAATATCACAATACTATATGGCAAGCCATGCACTAAGCTTGTATTACCCGCCAGATTCTAGCGTGAAAATAAATCAGACTTTCCTCGCTCCGAGTCCTGCCCTTGTAAGGCTTGCACACTGGACCTGCTCGCTTCAACCTTATTATTTCTTTGAGCTTTCTCATCTGTTACTCTACTACTTTAAATCGCAACCCTTCCCCCCGCCACCGCCGCCAGACTATAAAACCTCCTGAATAACTCTTTGCAAATTTCCCCACTCCCTCCCATTCAGATGTAACCTATCCTCCTTGTACAGGTCATCTCTGCCCCAGGAGAGATCTCAGTGATCCAAGAATCTGAGACTGACAATGAAGGCAGAAATGTTTTCAACATTTATCCATTTTCTGTAAATAATGTACCCAAAGTATGCATTCACATTCACATGAATTGCCTACTGTTAATAAACTGAAATAAATATCAGCCTTGCGTAACTAAAATCATTAACAATTCAGTCTCTGGCTTACTTCAAAGTCACTTGGAACAAACAAATGAATTTTTCGGATTCCCTCAGAATACACTGAAATGCAGCTCATTAAAGTGAGACACAGACCATCCACAGCAAATGAAACTTTAACATCTCAGCAATTTGCTGAACTTCACATGAAAGTATTTCTTAAATGAAAATCTTAATATGGGCTGTTATGTTTCTCACTCACTCTATATATAAAGGAAGCAAGAGAAAACCTGCAGATGCTGGAACTCCAAACAACACACACAAAATGCTGGAGGAACTCAGCAGGCCAGGCAGCATCTATGGTTTGTACCTTTTTCCATAGACGTTGCCTGGTGTGCTGACTTCCTCCAGCATTTTGTGTGTGTTGTTAAGATCTTCATTTATACACCTTCTTTCACGTAAATTAGATTAGATTAGATTCTGTGGACACTCAGTCCTCGTTTTCTGTCATTTAATAATGCATGCATTAAGAAATGATACAATGCACGATTAGGAGAAATGACAAAGTGCAAGATGTAGATCTTAAGGAGGCTTTGACACTGGACGAGAGACATAGTAAAGCAGGGGTACTTAGGTAGGAATTCCAGATATGATGAAAAGTTTAGAAGGAAGAGAGAATGAGGAGGTGACAAGAGCAGGCAAAGGCTAATCAGAGTTGTGGAGGATTTGAAGCTGAGAAGGAATATAAGGTTGAAAGAAGTGACCAAGAAAGAAGACATCCATTGCAGAAAATCTGAGAAAACTGGAGGCATGTTGCAGGTCAACAACATCAGTGGAGAGAAAAACAAAGGCAGCAGTTTGTGCCTTGATCCCTGTGTTAGAACTAGTATCTTGTCAGTGGGAGTTAGAGGAGCAAACATATAGTGAAATCACAGACAGGTGTAGGTATTATAGAGATTTAATAGTTGGTAATTTTCTACTTTGATTTGGAACTTGTACTGGAATTTGTGTATTATTACAGTGAAAAGTTTGTCTTACATACTGTTCATGCAGATCAGATCATTACGCAGGGTATCGAGGCAGAACAAGGTGAAACAATAGGATAAAGTGTAACAACTACAGAGAAAGTGGAGTGCAGGTAAACCATAAGGTGCAGGTTCACAACAAGGTATATTATGAGGTCAAGAGTCCATCTTATTGTAATAGGGAACTTCTAGGATCAGTGAATCGATTGGTAAGTTGGTTTGTTATTGTCACATGTATTGAAACGCAGTCCTGTCCTAGCCTGTGAAGTCAGCGCTAGTGGACTGGGCGGATAAGATCCGTCGGCCAGGAAGGCAGTACTGCAACTCTCCGAGGTGAGCACAGGGCATGACAAGGCACAGAAGATATCACGGTCATTCACTGCAACCAAGGAAGACCCCAGTTTGTGACGCTTGTTTGTACCACTGGACCCGGCCTTCTGAGGTCGAGAGAGCGGAACCAACAAACGCAATGGCTTTTCCATTTTTAAAAACTCTCCCGCACAGGTTTCCTGTCATCGTTGGACATGACAGACGACAACCACCACTGAGACAGAGTGAAAGACAACCTGAAAACCACGTGTGGCTGTAGTTTGTTCACTTGGAAGAAAATGGTAACACCGTGAATCCCTGAGGCTAGGATGGCCTTTCATCTCAAGATCGTCAGAGATCAAAATAGTAGCAGGTCAGGCAAATCTCTGGAAAGATATACTGAGCGATGGTTTCAGTTTGAAGATCCTCAAAATGGAAAAAAAATCAATTTGGTTTGAAGTTGCAGAAATGGATAGGACAAAGCGACCACCTCTGATAGGGTTCTAGGAATGCCAAGGGTATCCCTCTGTTTACGGAGCCATCCAGTTAATAAGGGGAAATGAGAGAGAATGAAAGCAAATAAGGGAATGAGTTAAAGCTGTGAAGCGCAGGTCAGAGGTGTTCCTGAAATCCAAACCACAAGTTCAGAGCTAACAATACCCAGCAGATTGGGCAGTATCTATGGAGACTGAAGAATAAAATAAATCTAATGGATGGATAACCGACCGCAAAATCAGCCAGTTCTGACACAAACCGAGTCAGTAATTTATGTGAAACTGTTGAGTTCTGTATTCAGAATATACAAACAATCACTCGCCTTTACGTTCATTTTTGGCATCTGCCCTGCCCAGAATTTGGTTGGACATGTTTTACATTCAATTTTCCACTCCTGAGCAGCTGCTCTCTCAGTTTTCATTCCAAGCTTCCCTCTTGGTGCTCACAAACCCTTCAATCATCCCACTGGTGATTTCTACTTACAGAACCGCCCCGCTCCCCTCTCTCCTTCCATCCCTAACACATTTCCCAGATTCCTACAGTGTAATTTTCCAAGTTTCTGCCAGTCTTCCGGATCTGCCCCTTCACAGGCTGTTGAACTTGAATATCTAACCTAAAAGCCACTTTATGCCACTATTTCTTCTTCTGATGTGATCAGTGATAGCCAACTGAAAGAACAGACTGTGCCCGAGTTTAATGTTTCACCCTGAAAAATGTCACCTCCAACATTTCAATACTTCTTTTATACTGCACCAGAGCTTTCACCTAAATGAAGTGTTTGCGTCTCTGGAGAACTCCCGAACCTACTGACTCGCGACTCACAGGCAACAGGGCAGCCAGGTAAACTGTGGTAACATTATTGCTTTAAATAGCCCTGATGAATAACAAAGGAAATCTAAAACAGATACATAATTTAGACAGAAATTCTGCCTTTGTTCTGTTTGTTTCCATTACTTGTGCTTCGTTGGTCAGTTCTGACCCCAGGCAACTCTTTGTTTAGGACACTGCCCTTTGATAAAGATAGATACTTCATTGATCCCAAAGGTAGTTACAGTGTCACAGTAGCATTACAGTTGCACAGATATACAAATATTAGAAGTAAGAAAGAATGGAAAATAAGTTGCTTCAAACAGTCTAACAGGAGTGGGGGTCATCTCTTCCCGGCTATAGTTTGACTTACTGTAGAGTCTAATGGCCAAGGGTAAGAATGTCCTCACATAGTGTTCTTTAAGCAGCACAGTTGTCTCAGTCTATTACTAAAAGTGCTCCTCTGTTCACCACATCCACGTCCCCACCATCAATAGTAACAGGGATCAGTGCAGGCTTAGTCTTCCTGAAGTCCATCACCATCTCCGTTGTCTGACTGATGTTGAGCTGCAGATGATTCAGCTTGCACCATTTGACAAAGTCCTCCACCAGGGCCCTGTGTTCATCCTCCCGTCTGCCCTTTATACACCCAATTATTGCAGAGTCATCACAGAGTGTCTGCAGATGACATGACTCAGTGATGTATCTAAAGTCTGAGGTATACAGGGTAAACAGGAAAGGAGCCATTACAGTCCCCTGTGGGGCCCCTGTGCTGCTTATAACCATGTCTGACACACAGCTCTGAAGCCGTACAAACTGTAGTCTGCCAGTCAGGTAGTCTATTATCCAGGATACAATGGATGTGCCAACCTGCATTGAATGGAGCTTCTCCCCCAGCAATGAGGGCTGTATGGTATTGAAGGCACTTGAGAAATCAGAAAACATGATCCTCACAGAGCTGCCCTGCTTATCCAAATGGGAGTAGGCTCTGTTCAGCAGATAGACGACAGCATCGTCGACTCCAATGTGCTCCTGGTAGGCAAATTGCAGGGGATCGAGGGCTGAGCTGACCAGGGGTTGGAGGTGAACCAGGAATAGCCTCTGTAGGGTCTTCATGATGAGATCAGGGCATTGCGCAAGACATTCAAGACTTTCAGTTGGCCCTTCTGGGTACTGGGACCACACATTATGTTTTCCCCTTTCCAGGCTGAGATTGAAAATGCACTGGAGAACTCCACACGGCTGTTCAGCACACTCCTTCAGGACCTTGGGGTTCACTCCAGTCAGTTCCAATGCTTGACCATGTCTGACTTTCCCAGAGCCCTTCTCACCTGCTCAGTGATGAAGGTGAGTCCACGATGACTGGGGAGTTGGTGGAAGGTGGAGGCTGGGGGAGGTGAAGATTGGGATGGTAGCAGTTGGTATGTGGAGGTGTGGGTGGCAGGTACAGGGCAAGGGGGAGATGTAGACAGTGGTGGCCTGTGGTGTTCATCTGCATGCTGAACTGGAGGGGGGAGGAGGAAGGAAGGGAGGCATTGGTACTGAGGGAGCATTGGGTGCCTCTGCATCTGGACTGGTGTGCTGAGGGTGATGTGAACAGGAGGGCAATTGTCAAACCTATTGAAGAATTGGATTAACTCATTAGCCCATTCATGGCTGCATACAGCTAGGTTGATTGAAGCCGGTGATGTTCTTCATGCCTCTCTACACCTCCCGTGTGCTACTCTGCCCAAGCTTGTTCTCCAGCTCTCTCCTGTTTTCCTCTTCGGCCACTTTGATCTTCCGCTTTAGCTCCCTCTACATGTTTCAATTCCTCCCTGACTCCTGATCTAAAGACTCTCATTTTGTGTTTGAGAAGAGCCGTGCGATCACTGGTGACCCACGGTTTGTTGTTAGGGCAGCAGCGAACAGTCCTTGATGGCATTACAGTGTCCACGGAGAAGCTGATGTAGCCAGTGATGCAATCAGTAAGCTCGTTAATGTCCTCCCCATGTGGTTCACACAACATAATCCAGTCAGTAACCTCATGCGGCCCTTCCAGGCCTCAATGGCCTTTCGAGACCATCTCTTTACTTGGTGGTAGCTATCTGTTGCTGTACTTTGGGCTTATACAAGGGCATGAGGTGAACCAGGTTGGGATCTGATCTTCCAAGTGGGGGGAGAGCTGTGAGGCTCTATGCATCTTTAACATTGGCATACAAGAGATCCAGTGTTCTATTTTCTCTTGTACGACACTTGATAAACTGACTGAAGGTAATCGAAGCAGACAAGCATATCAACCAGCTTAGTACTGAGGATTTTTAAGTACTCACTTAAGAAGTAATTTATTGAGAAGAGTCAGTTCCGCTATATGTGGCTTACCTCCTCATTCCTAGCATATTCTGCTCATGTGACATGCGGGCATTGTGGAATTCTTGGGCAAGAATGCGGGATTCAGTTTGCAAACATATTCTACTGTGAAGCAAAACTTCTAATTGGCCTTTTCTTCACAAGCGTGTTTTGGAAAACCTCACGGGTGCCATGGTGCTGACATTGTTTTACACTGGGCATTCAAGTGTGATCAGAAACACTTGGCACAGAGCATTGTGCCAACCACAAAATGACTGGGCATGAACACAGCACCAACCAGCCCTGGCTCTGCTCTGAGTCTCTGGGCACTGTCAGGCGAGATTTCACTCTTCCCTGAGATATATTGAGAGATCAAGAGTTCAAAGTTCATTTATTATCAAAGTATGTATAGATTATACAACCTTGAGATTCGCCTCCTCACAGGCAGGCACAAACCAAGAAACCCAAAAGAACCCATCAAAAAAAGACTGTCAAGCAGAAAGAAAAACAAAATCATGCAAACAATTAAAATAAGCAGGTAGCATTCAGAATGAAAGTGAGTCCTCAGATGTGAAGCCCGAGCAGGCCACAGCCTCGGCCTCAGTTCAGCATACAGTGGAGTTAACGTCGCGGGGCTTGCAGACACAAAGCTCAGAGCATCCCAAGCAGGCCACAGCCTCGGCCTCAGTTCAGTGAAGAGTGGAGTAAATGTCGCGGAAGAGCGTGCCGAACCAGCCCGACCCTTGCCTCTGGTCCCGACACCTGTACCTTTTCAATCCATCTAGCCTGGTGTTTAAATCATCCAAATGTCGGATCCTTCCTCACTCTAAGACCCGGACTCTGTTGCATCGGTATGGTCAGCTTTACTGTAGAAGAGGTCCTTTCAGGACAGAAGAAGCTATGCTTCTATATCTTCTGCTGGATGGAAGAGGGGAGAAGAAAGAATGTCTGGACTGGGAGTGGTCTTTGATTATGTTGGCTACAGTCCTGTCACAGTAGTAAGTGTAGATCGAGTCACTGAGGGAAGGCTGCTTTTCATGACAGACTGAGCTAAGTCCACAACTCCCGGCATTTCCTTGCACTCTTGGGCAGGGTACAGTAGTTGCCATACTAAGCAGTCCTGCCTCAGGACTGGATTTACTCACAGTCCTGTCATATCCTTCAATACCTTTAACCAAATAAACACAAATCAATTTCACATTTGAAATTTCTTAAAATTTACTTTTAGGAGCTGATGTTGCAGGCCCAACCAACATTTGTTCATCCTTACTTGCCCCTGAGAAGGTGTTGGTGAGTCGCCTTCTTAAACGGTTGTTGTCCTTCCTCCCACTGAGGGCATTCCCACAATGCCGAGGGGGGGGGGGGGAAACGTTCCAGACTTAGGTCAAGTGATGATGAAGGAAAGCTGCCTGTCACCTCATCAGTTGATATCCTTGGTCGACTCTGAGCAAAATAATTTCAAACAGCTCTCAGACTGAATGTTAGTACTTTTCTACTACTTTACTTCATGATCAGAACTAGTCGGGGACCTCTTGCTCATTATCCACAGCCTGTAAAGAAGCAGAAACAATGTCTGTCTTGTTAGCATTCCAGTCACCAATCAATCCACCACCTTCTAAATTTGCTGGAACACAGCACACTGCCGAAGATATTTTTCAGTAACTTTCAAATGCCCATGAATGAATGAGTAGGGCCACGAAACCTGCTGAATTTACTCGAGCATGGGAGGTGTACTTATACTTTCTGTTTCTCTTCAGGTGGCCCTCACCATGGGTCGGATTGTGTTCTTGATGTGCCATCTAGTTCCACAGGCAGGGAAGTATCTTGGAACACGGGAGGTTGCAAGAGTGCATGCATTTCAGAACTATGAGCTAAGGATCATGGATCACACGAGGTGGTGTTAGAATGACTTCAAACAACAAACAGGAGGATTTAAGCCTTTCACGGTCGACAGAAAGCTGAGTCAGTGAAGTAATGCAATGCCTGCGTTGACTGATTTGTGTTATAGACAACGCGGTAATGACCTGGACCAGCTGTTTCAGAGACGTTGCTTGAAGGATATATATTCGTTAGGACATTGGGGGAAATTCCTCTATTCTTATTCAGTGCTTGAGGTCTGATATCCTCTGAAGACCTACGTGTAGTAAAGCTAACGCCGCATCATCATAATATGCGCTGATGTGTGAACGTGCATAAAACAAAGTGAAAGCACTGTGGGATTTTGTGAGAAAGAATAATTAGATTGCATTATCATGCCACTAATTTACTAACGGATAAAATATTCTTTTGTATATGTTCTTCCTCCAGCTCAGGACACGACTGAACAACCACCATCTGTTGCCAAGGATGGTTTAAGGCTCTTGCAAGAGACTGCAGATGCAGGAATGTATCGAGTTGAACAGCATCAAAGTTCAAAGTTAATTTATTATTGAAGTACGTACTGTATGTCACCATATACTACTCTGAGATTCATTTTCCTGCAGGCATTCACAGTAGAACAAAGGAATGCAATAGAATCAGTGAAAAAGTACACATCGAGACTGACAAGTGCAAAAGAAGACAACCTGTGCAAATACAAAGAAAAAGAGTTAATAAATAATACCAAGAACATGAGTTGTAGAGTCCTTGAAAGTTATTACATAGTTTGAGGAGTTTATTCCATTGTTGAGGGAAGTGAAGTTATCCACGTTGGTTCAAGACCCTGTATGCTGATGGATGAATGGTAATAATTGTTCCTGAAGCTGGTGGTGGGACCTAGGGCTCATTTACCCCCCTCCCTTCCTGATAGTAGTAGTGAGAAGAGACTGTGGTCTAGAGGATGGAGGTCCTTGATGATGAATTCTGCTTCTTTTGCAATGTGCTCTTTATAGATGTGCTCTTTAGTGAGGAGGGCTTTTCCATCACTTTCTGTAGGCTTTTCCATTCTTGGGCATCTATGAGGAGCAAAGAAATTGTCAGTCTTCAGGTCGAATTCCTGCATTGGGAAAGGAAAAATAAACGATTTCTTTCCTCCCTCAGATGCTGGTTAACCCACCGATTTCCTCCAGCAGGTTATGGCATATCCTTGAAAAAAAACCTTACACAGTAGATGGGTCAGTGCTCCTCATGATCACCTCACACTACAATTGGTCAAAAAACAGATGTACACCTGTGACACGTTGTCATTTACCATGGAATCTACTTTCTTCTTCCATAAATCATGTCTACTCATTTCATTTTTTTAAAATTGACAATCTGCTTGCAATCTTTGTTTTTCATCAAGGCCAATAAATATTTTATATTCATTTTGATGCTTCAGTAATCCCCCACATGCTTCCATTTGGCCAGAATTTGAGTTATCTTCTGGGGGCTGGTTCAGTCAGCATGAATTGCCCAGGTAGCTATAGTATGTGTAATTATTCAAATCAACTGACTGCGACACCAGGATTTGGCCATCTATGTAAACTTTATTCGGGAATCTATACAGAAGCTGAAAGAGGAGCTGACCACCAAGCTTTATATTCTGATGGAAGTGAGTGGCCACCCTATCATGAAACCTTTGGCCAGCAGAATGGCCAACTGTCTCTAGGACAATCACAAGCCCTCTCTGATGTGTGAAATCAAGTTGTGTGTGGCAGAGTGGTTATGATCAAATATCAGATTATGAAAAGAAGCTCAGGAAACAGTTGGGCGAGAGTAGTTATTGTTAGAGACTTGCTGGAGCAGTTTGGAGGTGTTCAGAGTCCAGGACAAGTAGAACCATGGCTTTATGCTTGGACCACTACATGAAAATACTAATAAGCATTGCTTCAGCAAGATCACACTGGCAGTGCCCAACAGAGGGAGAGCAGCAGATTATTTCAATACAACGGGAAAAAATTCATGCTCAGAGGTTCAAAGATCAAAGTAGAATTTATTATCAGAGTACATACATGTTACCACATTGAACCCTGAGCAGTGCTGCAGTAAAGTTACTAGGATGGGGTGGGCTACTCAGTTAGGGTGGGTTGCTAGGACTCGGGTGGTTAAGTTCCAGAGACAGTAGCTACTTCTGTATCCCCATTCCCCATCATCTTCACTTGGAGAACAGTCTGGTGCTGATATCTTATGTCTTTTAATCCCTTTGTTAAGCCTGGTTCTTCCTTCTTCCATCTTGTTTAAGATACCAGGAATATTGACACCTGTAATTCATTTTGCTCTAGTCATCTCCCTCCACAGATGCTTCCTGCCATCATCCATGGCCTCCTCTACTGTCGCGATGAGGCCACACTCAGGTTGGAGGAACAACACCTTATATTCTATCTGAGTAGCCTCCAACCTGATGGCATGAACATCAGTTTTTCAAACTTCCAGTAACGGCCCCCTCTCCTTCACCATTCCCCATCCCCTTTTCCCTCTCTCACCTTATCTCCTTACCTGCCTATCATCTCCATTTGGGGCTCCTCCCCCTTTTTCTTTCTTCCATGGCCTTCTGTCCTCTCCTATTAGATTCCCCCTTCTGCAGCCCTGTATCTCTTTCACCGATTAACTTCCCAGCTCTTTACTTCACCCTCCCCTTCCCATTTTCACCTATCACCTTGTGCCTTTTCCTTCCCTCCCCTCCCCTTATAACTCTGACTCCTCACCTTTTTTTCTCTGGTCCTGCTGAAGGGTCTCGGCCCAAAACGCCGACTGTATTTTTTTCCATAGATACTTCTGGCCTGCTGAGTTCCTCCAGCATTTTGGGTGTGCTGCTTGGATCTCCAGCATTTGCAGAATTCCTCTTGTTTGTGATCTCTTTTTCCTTTCTATTTTGAGCTTTTTAAAATTTCTAAATGAGAGAACATTGAGGCATATGCGCACCTGTGGAACGACAGACTAACCTCACCATTATATGGGCGTGGTAGTACCAATTCCATATGTTGCTTATGAAAACAACAATCTCTGCCCACTGAAAGCAAATTAACTGCAGGGCCACTGGAATTCTGCCCTGGAATTGTGTGATGTCGACTCCCAAATCTCTACAGCTTTAAAGTCTGTTTTACCATGGGTAAAAGGGAATACTTCGAACAACCATGAGTTTAAATGGAATTTCTCATGAATTCTTTGCAATACCTACAGTAGCAAACACTTAGGTTCACAGCATTAGCACGAGTAGGTCAAAGCCCGTTTATAAGACAGGCCAAATCACTAATTTCATTATCGTAAGTTGTATAATTTGAAATATTATTAACCTTGAAGCGTGAGACAGCTGCTTTTATTTCATCCAGTCTTGGCTACATTTCAAAGGTTATTCAGAGCTGTTGATGTTGATTTAGCCATCAGTAGAACGCTCTGTGCACCTGACCCCTGGACTCTGCTACCTCAACTTCTTTCACATGTTCCAGCACACCCAGTCCTTGATCTTATCCCAGGGATGATATCAATCTCTTACTACCTTGTCCAATTGGTTACTGTTATCTGTAGACCCACACTGAGGATGTATATCACAGCCCAGACTCCATACCTTTCATACTTGATGTTCAGATGTTCTTATAAGGAAGAAGGCCATTTGGCCCATCAGGTCTATAGCAGTTGTCAGAGTGATCCCATCCGTCTCAATTCTGGTTTTATTTCTGTGTAACCCGGTCCCTTACATATAATCTTTAACAGCTACCACCGACCTACACTTGGTTGGCAGGGTGGAAAGACGTCTCTACCAAAGGAAAGGAGGTGTAAGGCGCTCCTTCCCCCCACTAGCCTGCTAGTCACCCTTGGGCAAAGTGTTGTACCTGCTTATACCCCAATCAGGGTCACGTGAAGCTATAGGAGCAAGTGGTGGTTGGTCGTATGAGCAGCTGGTGCATATCACAAGTCCTGGTTATGCAACCACTGATGCCGCAGACAATCTCTGAAGGGCATTGATAATGGCTAGGATCACCTATTTTGTAAAGACACTGCCCAGAAGAAGACAATGGCAAAGTACTTCAGCAGAAAAATTTGCCAAGAACAATCATGGTCATGGAAAGACCACGATTGCCTACATCATATGACAAGGCACATAGCGACGTTGACATAGCAACTACACTGGGGTAATTTACAGTAGCCGGTTAATCTACCAATTTGTCCATCATTGGGGATGAGGAAGGAAACCAGGGCACTCACAGGGTCACTGCGAGAACACGCAGACTCCACACAACAGCATCTAAGGTCAAAACCAAACGGGTGTCAAGGGGCATTAGCACCACCACACCAGTCATTGTAATCATTCCTTATTGTACCCCTTACGTTAAGGAGAAATCATTAATAAAATTTTTTAAAATATAAAGGACCTTGTGTTGGCCCTATAGAACCCTGCTGGTAACATCGTCCCTGTCACAAAAGCACCTGTCAATCTGTTACTCTTTCCTTTCTGTCACTGGGCTAATTTTGTCTCCCTCTCTCTTGTTTCCTTAAGATTGTGTCTGCTGTGCTGTGCAGGACTTTTGTCAAAAGCCTTGCCAGTCTACACCAATGCAATTCTTCACCAATCCTCCTTGTTACTGCCCTTGTTGAACAATTTCCCCTTACAAATCCTTCAATGGCCCTGATTAATCTGCACCTTTCTAAATGAACTCTCGTCTTGAACTTCAGAATAGATTCCAAAAAGTTGCCAACATCACAAATCCCAAAATGTTCATAGAATCTTTGAAATTTCTTGCAGCCAAGAAGTCCGTTCAGCTGATTTTGTCCCTGCTCATTGGAAGCGGACCTTAGCTGAATCCTGTTTTCGAACTCCCAGCCTGTGGGCCTGCAGATTATGAGTACAGGTAGTGTAGATATACAGTACAGTATCATCCAGGTTCAATTTAAATACAGTGCCAGCTTCTGCATTCACCACCCGTTCAGACAGCGAGTTCCAGACCTCACCACTCATTTCGTGGCCTAATTTTCTCTCAACTCTCCTCCAAACCTTCTACCAAATAACTTGCATCTAGTCCCCTCTCTACTATGGGAAATGGGTTAATTTGGAATTTGGGTATCAGGTTGACAGGTCTGGCAAGTGAGACAGGAAATGCACCGACCTTGAATAGGTATGTTAATAATTTATTTACAACCAGTAAAAATTTGACCAAACATTCGATCCCCAAGTTGCAGACACTACAAAGCTGAATACTCAACAAATACACTTACATTCAACAAACATACTTAAAGTGCACACCTTCCCAATGGTCTTGCCTTAAACAAAGGAAGAAAAGAGCTAGCCTCTTCCACGTGCTATTTTATATACACAGGATATTTGAAACTGAAACTGAAAGTCATAGTTATCCAATGGGAAAAACTAACCAATCACAAATGACTTTCGACAATCAGGATAAGGCACGCCTCCACAGGCCGCCATCTCATACATTTTACATACGTCGTTTAAATCTCCTCTAGTCTATTCCATTCTGGGAAAGCAACTGAATTTGGCAACATCCTGGTAAATCTCCTCCATCTTCTCAAGTGTATTCACATCCTTCCTCTGGTGTGGCAACTGGGAATGTACCCAGCACTCTACTTGTGATAACTAATGTTGTCAGTTTTAGCATGACTTCTTTACTCTTATAATATTGATTTAGCTAGTAAACCCATATCCCTTCTCTTCCACAATATGAATCTATCCTCCCACATTCATAGATCTGTGAAAATGCATTCCAAGATCCCGATATTCCTCTATAAATCTTAAATATCCAGCCAGGACAAATCCTGAGTATCCAAAAGATACCAGTCTAACACCAGGAAATGAACAGATTTTATTTTGAAAAAGGATCTAGTGCTTTCCCGGAGTATAATGAAGTATAAACTATTCTCAGGCTTCCAGCCAGGTATAGGTATCAATTATAACCAACATTTCAATGACAATGCCATCTTCATCAGAGATGATGCATGGGCATGTCTAGTCCACTGGTATTTATAATCGATATCTGTACCTGGCTGGAAGCCCGAGAAGAGTTTATGATACATTGACTGTTCTGTTTATTATAAATTAACTCCATTGAGGAAGACAAAGCTTAGGAGGGTTAATGGCACCTAACGGCGACTCCTTTGCCTGCATCTTCAGAAACAGCTCTAATTCCATCTTTAATTTCTCTATTTTTCCCTTTCAGGGTTCTTTTGAAGACCCTGACCTGGAGTTACACGCTGACTTCGGTTCTTTGCGGGAATGGGACCCGCTCTCGGGGTTTCACAACTGGCCATTGTTTGGCACACCAAGGGCTCGGCCTACGAGCTCAGCTCGGCTTTGGAGGGCCGAGATCTCGCGGCTCTGGAGACGGGTGGATCGAAGGTCGGTGTCACAGCAGGAAATCAGTGTGTCATCAGGGGAGTTGGGAGATCTAAGGCTGTGTGCACAGTGCTCGGAAAAAGCAACACAACGGACTTTTAACATCGTAAACCAGCGAGTTGTTTGTTATGTCTCCCCTTTCGCTGTGAAATGGGGACATCCCTTTCTCCCTTATTAGGGAGGGAGAGAGAGCCTGTGGTGTGTCGAAAACCGGGTGAACAATGTAGTCTTTGCAAGTCTGTGTCTTTGCTGTTGCCTTGCTCACACTGGAGTGCTCGGTGCCGGGTGCTGATGGTTTTCTTTTGCCGGTGGGGGGAGGACGGATTATTACTTGCTGCTGCTTACGCACGGGAGGGAGGGGAGCTGGGGGGGGACTTTGGGGTTCTAACATTTAACTATCATTTATTCTTTGGGGGCACGCCTCTGTTTTTGTGGATGGTTGTGAAGAAGAAGCATTTCAGGATGTATATTGTATACATTTCTCTGACATTAAATGTACCTTTGAAACCTTTGAAATAATTATAAATGACTATGATTGCACATTGCACATTTAGATGGAGATGTAACAAAAGATTTTTAATCCTCATGTATGTGAAGGATGTATGAAATAAAGTCAATTCAATTCAATTCAAATTCAGATTTTATTTTTACAGATGCCTTTCTGTCAATTTTGTCTATAAGTCAGGAAATACAGAAACAGCACTCAATATAGTAACAATACCTCAAAAGCATTGTAATCAAAAATGCTTAAGACTGATTTGAAAGAAAAATTACTCCAAGTGTAAAGAGAGGAAACTAGTTATCATTTGTAGGAATGAACGTATGTCCATACATTGGACATTTGAATTTAATAATATTATAGGAGCTTGTTCGTATGTAAGTCAACTGCTTGTAACCCAATTTGTAACCTTGTGTTGTATTTATTTGCATCCAAAGTAGCAGCTACTCTACTGACTCCCTATTACAGATCTCTGATGAAACAATTTTTTTATGGAATACTCCTTTCTGCCTTGCTCATGCAGTTTATCACTAGTTCAAAAGTGTACTATATATAAGACAGACCATTTATTTTTAAAAGCTTTATGAATAAAAATATGAATCAAAATAACAAACTTGTAAGAGTTATGTATTAGGAGTTACACCCTGAAAATTCTTGCTCAGTTTTTGGAAGGTTGTGTGCTCTAAATCCTGATATAATCTCACAATGTACAAATTGGCAGTTGAGTTGCACGTGTTGTACAGTTACTGACATTCACATCATGACTTACTTTCTTATTTACTGAGAGGAATTAAAGGGAGGTGTGGAATAGGACATGGTTCAGGGTGAGCTGAATGGAGGTCAGCTTCCTGCTGCCAACGTCGATGTGTTCAGGCCGTGGTCGTGCCAGGTTCAAGCTCTCGGAGACAGTCGTCGTCACTACTCACCCGTAGTAGGGAAAGCTGAGTTTAGTTAAAGTCTGCATTGTATTTGTCAATATGCATGCTTAACTTCAGCCGATTTTTTTTAATTAACAGGCAGCTAGAACTCCAACAGTTTCACTATTAATGCTTACTTTAACTGAGTTCATTCTGCTGAGAAAGCTGTAGTCTGAAAGGTTTGACATCAACTTGATATCCCTGTTTTATTCTCCAGAGAGTTTGTGGCCCAGATAGCTGTGTCTCCATTCTTAGACATATACAGGAGAGGTAGGTGGAGAGAGGGAACTCATGATACAGATCTTGGCCCTGAACCACAGGGCTCATGATTCCCTTATCTGGAGACCAGGGAAAACCTGTCACATGGTGCAGCACAAGAGACACTCATCAGTGATAGACTGGGATATCAAAATCAGCAGATTCAACAAATAACAAATATTGATTTGCTGTTAGTACCAGTGTGGATCCCAATATTGTCAACACTGCTTGGTTTAGAGACTGAACCTAAATACCTGCTTCATTACTGATCTACAGCCCAAGAGGCTGCAGATGCTGGAATCTGGAGCATCTCAGCAGACCATCTGATTGTGCTGGCTCCACCACTGTACAAGGTCATGGCTAATCTTCTTCACTGATCCCTTAACTCCTGATTCCTTTCATACCCAAAATCCTACTGTCTTGAATGTACTCAGAGACCGGGCCTTCACAGGCCTCTGGGAATTCTAAAGATTCATGGGAGTGAAGAAACCACATCCCAAATAAACTGTTCTCAGGCTTCCAGCTGGGTACAAATATCGATTTTAGCCAACGTTTCGATGGCAAATTCTGCCATCTTCATCAGGGATGCTGCCTAGGCATGTTCGGTTCAGTGGTATAAATACCCCTGTTGTCCGTCCTTCCTGATTGGTTAGTCCTCATCCAATCAGGTCTCTGCTGTCCCACTTTGTTTACAAGTACAATCAAATTCCAGTTCTTATTTACAGTGAGATTTGTCTTTATTAATATTCTTTTTCTCTAGTTTTATTTCAATGGTTCCTTCACCAGGTGGTCCCAAAATCCATTGGCGTGGCACAGTAGTTCTGCATCATCAAGGTCAATCCTATGGCCATTGTGAATGCTAATTTCAGGCTTTTGGGACCACCTGGTGAAGGAAGCCATTGAAATAAAACTGGAGAAAAAGAATTTTCACAAAGATGAATGTCTCCCTCTAAGTAAGAACTGGAATTTGATTGTAAACATGGTGGGACAGCAGAAACCTGATTGGATGAGGACTAACCAATCAGGAGGGACAGACCAACAGGGGTATTTATACCACCGGATTAGGCATGCCTTCTTCCCTGGTGAAGATGACAGAGTTTGCCATGAAATGCTGGTTATAATCGAAACCTGTACCCAGCTACAAGCCTGAGAAGAGTTTATTTGTCATATATGCTGGGAAAGCACTAGATCCTTTCTTCAAATCAGATCTCATTCCCATCTCTGAAGTAACTATTTATTTTGAGACTATGACTCCTGGTCTTGGACATCCCGGTCAGTAGAGACATCTACTCTGCATCTACTTTATAAAGATCCAAAGGAAATGTCTACATTTTGATGAAATCACCTCATAAACACTATGGAATACAGGCCCTTCACAACCTGGTGATATTCTAGTGTGCTCTACAAGGTATAGATACAGCATTGTTTACTATTAGAATGAAAATATTTAAAAAATTCAGCAGGAATATAGTTAGATTTAGAATGATGCTGCAACTATCTTAAAAGGCAGAGAATTGTCTAGTTGTGCAGGTTAGTTTCACATTCCCACTGAGCTTGTGGCAGAGGAACAGCAATATAACATTTTCACAGTTTTCACTGTCTGTTTCTAATGCGCCTTCAAGAAGCTTGAGGCATGTTTTCCTTCAGGATATCTGGCCCAGATCACTTGACATATACCAGAAGCTGGATGCATTTCTCTGGTGTCTGTTCGCTGCTCTACATTTCACATTTGCTATCACACAAATATAAAAGGGTCAGGCTTCTGAAGCACAACACTTGCCAAAGCGCTAAACCACAGGACAGCAGCTTGGGTCTCTGGCCAAGGAATGCAACCATTACCCAGAGCAAGACAGGAGATCTGCTCCGGGAAATAACTCATCAATTTTGTACATGCAGAACCTTTGAATAAAACAAATTGATATCTCCTACCCAGTGTGTGTCACCTAACTCATTACCACCCATTGGCATATTTATTGCCTGACCGAAAGGGAATGACGTTCATGTATGCAGCATCTCCCAAGACCTGAGGACACCCTGAAGCACACAATGAAAAGTCCGCTTGCAGATAATGTCTGACCTTCACTTTAGATGCCAGCTTCATAGTGAAGGGTCATTGGTGTGCTTGCTGTGAGGGGCTGGCACTAACTGCAGCCCTTCACCCAGAGTTTAATACCAATTAAAACCATCCTGCATTATTTCTAACCATCCAGTGTCTCTGCAAGGGGAGTCGCACAGCAGGCAGCAGATGAGGGACCAAGGAAACTGTTAAGAAATTGAAGTTGCAGGCACCTCGCACTGTAGGAACCCAAGAAAAATGTATGGGGATGATTTTTCATCTTTCAGCTCAGCTCACAGAGAAGTCACTCAATGTCTTTAGACCACAGTGAAGGTTACACAAATTTAGACAGGTTTCATGCAGGCTCTACCTGTTGGTCTTCAGACTTATTGTGTTCTCACAGCTGCAGCAGTGCCGGTGAGGAAGCAGAGTAGCCAGCCAGCTACCTTTCCTCCAGCAGGTTGCCGGGGAGGAGCACAGACCCACTGTCTGCTCTCGGAGGACAGCGTTTATGATCCCTCCCCTGCCATTCACCAGCCATGCTGCTGATGCCAGACAGCCAGCTGGCCTGGATGCTGCTGGTCCATCTAGACCAGGACTGATCAGGGTTCTTCTCCAATGTCATATTCAGTTTCCTACACTGAGACACAATGGCCCTTCTCAACCTGCGCTCCAGTTATAAGCATAGAACTCCTTGGAAGAATGTGCATTGGGGGTTGGGGGTGGAGGTGGAATTTGCTAATGTTTCCATGCAGTTTAGCCTACTGTGATTTATAAACTAGCTTTGGAATATTCAATTCATTCTGGGCTTTAATTTCCCATTTACAGGCTTTGCAGACAGTTAGAGGGGAAGGTAAAGGGTGGTTTGGGGAAGTGGGGTTACATTTACTGCTCAGAAGCAAGAGAAAACTGCAGATGCTGGAAATCCAAGCAACATATACAAAATGCTGGGGGAGCTCAGCAGGCCAGGCAGCGTCTACGGGTAAAAGTACAGTTGACGTTTTGGGCCGAGACTCTTTGGCAGGGCTGGAGAAAAAAAGATGAGAAGTAGATTTAAAAAGTGGGTGTGGGGGTTGGGGGAGAAACACAAGGTGATAGGTGAAGCTGGGATCGGTGGGGGGGGGGGGTGAAGTAAAGAGCTGGGAAGTTGATTGGTGAAAGAGATGCAGGGCTGGAGAAGGGAGAATCTAATCGGATAAGAGAGAAGGCCATGGAAGAAAGAAAAGGGGGGGGAGGGGCACCAGAGGGAGGTGATGGGCAGGCAAAGAGATAAGCTGAGAGGGTGACGAGGGAATGGGGAATGGTGAAGGGGAGATACTTACTGCTGTTGCGGTCTGGGGAATCTTTCAGGAATAATCTCCAAGAGGGATGTATCTAGGTTGGCCTCACTCTTTCCCTTCTTTTTCCTCATTTTTCCTGCTCTCCTATCTCCAATGCTTATCATCCCAGCAACCTTCAGGTTTGTGGTTCAGGGAAATGTGAATTGCAAGAACTCTATTCAATCATAGCACTTACAATATGCACCTAATTATTTAATTTCAGTTCCCTGACTGTGCCAATGCACTCCCCAGATCAGCAGTCTAGGCTTTTATGAACTGCTCCATTAACTTAATGATTTTTTACCTCTTAATATAACAACTGGCCAATTTAGACAGCAAAACTATGCCTTTTTCACTTTTATTCCGCAACAACTGCTCATGAATATACTCTCTGTTCGGATGTTGGATGCACAATCCTGACATTCAATGGACCTGGTGCCTGAGTTATAGGTGCATGCAGTGCGGACAACACCTTTGCTCCAGCACATCTGTGTGACACCCATTATTGCGTTGCCACACATCTGATATTTCCATCTATGGAATCCTGCTAACCAGTGCTTGCCTGTTAGCTCATTGGCTGTGAGGTTGCTTGGGCTGTACTGAAGGCTTACTGTCACTTGGAGATGCCAGTCAGTTCAGATTGGCGGCATCTCCTTCACAATCACCGTCAGCACAGGTTCACCGCAAGGCTGTGTGCTTCGCCCCCTGCTCTACTCGGTTTACACTTACCACTGTGTGGCTAAGCACAGCTCCAATGCCATATTTAAGTTTGCTGACGCCACCACTGTCATTGGCCAAATCAAAGTTGGTGATGAGTAGGCATATTGGAGGGAGATTGAAAATCTGGCTGGGAGGTGTCAGAACAACAACCTCTCACTCAATGTCAGCAAGACCAAGGAGATGATTATTGAACTCAGGAGGTGGAAACTGGAGGTCCAAGAGCCAATCCTCATTGGGGAATAAGAGGTGGAGAGAGTCAGCAGCCTTAAATTATTTGGTGTTAATCATTTCAGAGGATCTGTCCTGGGTCCTGCATGTAAGTGCTATTACAAAGAAAGCACAGTAGCGCCTCTACTTTCTTAGAAATTTGCAAGGAATTGGCACATCATCTAAAACTTTGATAAACTTCTACAGATGTGCTTTCTTTCTCCAGTCCTGATGAAGAGTCTCAGCCCAAAATGTTGACTATAATCTTTTCCATAGATGCTGCCTGGCCTGCTGAGTTCCCCTAGCATTTTGTGTGTGTTTCATGTGAGCTAGAATTTTCTTTTGTGGTTAGGTAGGCAGGTGCCAAACTTTATTTAATAAACACTCCTTGGATGAGCCATTGGGCATTTCATTGTGGCACCAGATAAATGTAGTTATGGGAAAGCTTTGATGGAAGATCATTGACTTGAAATGTTAACTCTGTTTTTCCCACTCCACAAGTGCTGCCTGTCTGACTTGATGATTATCTTCAGCATTTTCCGTGTTTATTTTATATGGAAGTAATCCGGTATGAAAGTAACTGAGGTAAAGGTAACTTCAGCTCTGCTAGCCAAGTTTTTTCTGCAGTTGAAGGCCAATACATTCCCTTTAATGTCACACAAACTTTAAATATCAATCGGCAAGTATGGCTGTGATTCATTCTGGAGTGTGGAGTGGAATGTTGGTGTCAGAGAGACTTTCATGTAACTTTTAAATTGTTTAATATTCAGTTTTAAATGGGCAGATCTATCCCACTTATCAGACTTTCGAATGGATCTCTCATATGCTAAAGGATGTAACTCTCTATTGCCACCAGTACAATCTTCTATGCGGTGGCATACTGGGGCAATGGCATCGGCATGGGTGATGCCAACAGGCTCAATAAACTGATTAGAAAGGCTGGCTCTGTTATAGGAATCGCTGGACACACTTTGTGGTAGAACAAAGGACCCTATGGAAAACCCTGGCAATTCTGGACAACTTTTCTCACCCTCTGCATGCCACTTGGGCTGAACAGAGGAGCACTTTTAGTAATAGACTAAGACAACCGCGCTGCTCCAAAGAGTGCTCTATGAGGCCATTCTTACCCTCGGCCATTAGTCTGTCTAATGAGTCAACCTAGAGCCAGGGAAATGGTGACCTCCTCCTGTTGGACTCTTTGAGGTAACTTATTTTTTATTCTTTCTTCTTCTCTCCCAATATTTGTATATTTGTATATCTGTGCTCTTGTAATGCGACTGTGATGCTGTAATTTCCTCTGGGATAAATAAAGTATCTGGCTATCTTGAACTCTTCATTCGCTGCTCTACCTCATTTTGGTCCTTGCATTTCATTGGATTGTCTGCACTCTGTGATTGCAAAGCTATATTCTGCATGCTGTTTTATTCTTACCACCTCGATGTAATGATGAACGCCACGATCTGTCTGGAAGGCACATAGGACAAAAGCTTTTCACTGTACCTCGGTACATGTGATAATGATAAACCGACAACAATGATCTGAAGGCTTTGTGGCTGCTGCTCATACGTAAGAAATTTCAGCTACTGTAGCCTGAGAAACAATAACATAGAAGCACAGAAAACCTACAGCACAGTACAGGCCCTTCGGCCCACAAAGCTGTGCTGAACATGTCCTTACCTTAGAACTACCTCGGCTTACCCATAGCCCTCTGTTTTTCTAAGCTCCATGTACCTATCCAGGAGCCTCTTTAAAGACCCTATTGTGTCCGCCTCCACCACCGCCAGCAGCCCATTCCACTCACTCACCACTTTCTGCGTAAAAAACTTAACCCTGACATCTCCTCTGTTCCTATTCCCCAGCACCTTAAACCTATGTCCTCTCCTGGCAACCATTTCAGCACTGGGAAAAGGCCTCTGACTATCCACACGATCAATGTCTCTCATCATCTTGTACACCTCTATCAGGTCACCTCTCATCCTCCTTCGCTCCAAAGAGAAAAGGCAGAGTTCACTCAACGTATTCTCATAAGGCATGCTCCCCAATCCAGGCAACATCCTTGTAACTCTTCTCTGCACCCTTTCTATGGTTTCTACGTCCTTCCCGTAGTGAGGCGACCAGAACTGAGCACAGTACTCCAAGTGGGATCTGACTGGGGTCCTATATAGCTGCAACATTACCTCTCGGCTCTTAAACTCAATCCCGCAGTTGATGAAGGCCAATGCACCGTATGCCTTCTTAACCACAGAGTCAACCTGCACAGCTGCTTTGAGCATCCTATGGACTCGGACCCCAAGATCCCTCTGATCCTCCACACTGCCAAGAGTCTTACCATTAATACTATATTCTGACATCATATTTGACCTACCAAAATGAACCACTTCACACTTATCCGGTTGAACTCCATCTGTCAAAGTAGAATTTAGTGTAAAGTGATCAAGCAAAACGAAGTTTTACACTACATCTCATAACGTGTGGCAATAAAAAGAAATATTAAACAGTGAGAGGAAGCTGAACCTCCCAGGGCAAACACAGGCGTTTGGAGAATGTACAAACTCTCCACAGACAGCATAAAGGTCAATGGGCATCACTCTAGCGGTTACCAGGATGATATTACTGCTCGGGGCGTCGGATTTCTCGTTTTCAATTCTGACACCGTCTGTAATGGGTTTACACGTACTCCCTGTGAGCACGTGGGTTCCCTCTGGGTGGTGTGCTTTCCTCCACGGTCCAAAGTCATACCGGTTAGTTGGTTAACTAGTCATTGTAAATTGTCCTGTCAGTGGGCTATTGTTAAATAGGATAGGTGTTGGGACAGAAAGGCCTGTTCTGAGCTGTATCTCAAAATAAAATAAAATAAATTGTATTTTATTTATTCTGCTGCTTTTGTCCAGCTCACAGCTGCCTTGAGGCAGCAAATCTACTGATTTCAACATGGTGTGGTACGATGTATCAAGGTCTAATCACTGGCATCGTTGGCCCCTTGGACAAATACGTTTCTTAACTTTCTTTAAGTGCACTTCCTGTCCCACCATCCCTCCAAGACTTGCAAGACACTCACAGATTTGGTTCCTGACCCATTTGAAGATCTTTTGTGCGCTGTACCACACTGTCTGGCAGTCATCCTTCAGTTTGTAAAAGTGGAATTTCATCCATGATCGAGACCTGATCTTCAGCAGATGGCTCCCCCTGAGCATGACTTTAATATCCTCATCTTCGATGAAGTCTTGTGAGGAAAACAGAGAGGACACATCAGTAAGAGAGTTGCTGGAAGGAAAGTGGAGGGTGGGAAGGTAATAATGAGGAATAGGGAGGGAGGATGGAATGGGATGGGAAGTGGAGACAAAAATAGGGGTAAGCAGTAGGGAGTTAGGAAGGCAGGGGACAGATGCCTAGGGCAGGGAAGGGGTATTAATGTGCAGGAAAGGGAAAGAAATGACAAGAAGTGAGATAGAACACTAAACCACAGTACAGGCCCTTCATCGCAGAATGTTGTGCTAAGCTTTTAACTTACTCTAATATCAATCGAGATTTCACTCCCGGATGAACTCCCAAAGCCCCTGATGACCCATGATTTCAGTCTCTGAGGATGACATGAGAGCATCCTTCAGGAGGGTGAACCCAGGAAAATCATCCCGTCCAGACAGTGTACTTGGCCGAAAACGAAAGACCTGTGCTAGTCAACTGGCTGGAATTTACTGTTATCTTTAACCTATGGCAGTCTAAGGTACCCACCTGCTTCAAGAAGGGATCGGTCATACTGGTGTCCAAGAAGAGCGAGGTAACCTGATTCAGTGATTATCATTCAGTAGCCCTTACTTCCACTGGTGTTGGAACGTATCAACTCCTGCCTGAGGTGTGACTTGCATCTACTCCAATCTGCCCACCATCACAACACGTCACAGCTGATGTTGTTCATTGGCGCTTCGCTCAGCCTGAGACCATCTGGACTGGGAAGATACACACAGCAGGATGCTCTTCATTGACTACAGCTCAGTATTCAACAGTCCAATCAATAAATCAATAAACTTCAACATCTAGACATCAATACCTCCTTGTGCAAATTGGTCCTCAATTTCCTCACTAACAGACACTCGTCATTTCAGAATGACAATGGCATCTCTTCCACAGTCACCGTCAGCCTGGTACACCACAAGGCAGTGTACTTCATCCCCTGCTTTACTCACTTTATACTCATGACTGTGAGGCCAAGGATTGCTCCAATGCCGTATTCCAGTTTGCTGACAGCCGTTGTTGGCTGAATCAAAGCTGGTGGGAAATCAATTTACAGGGAGATTGAAAATCTAGATGAATGGTGCCATAACAACAACTTCTCACTCAACATCAGCAAAACCAAAGAGCTGTTTCTTTGACTACAGGAGGAAGAAATCGGATGTCCATGAGCCAGTCCTCACCGGAGGATTGGAGCTGGAGAGGGTGGGTAACTTTAAATTCTTTGGCGTTATCATTTCAGAGGATCTGTCCAATCATGAGTATGTGAGAGGCAATTCAAACAAGGTACGGCGGCGTCTCTGCTTTCTGAGAAATTTCCGCAGATTCGGCATGCCGTCTAAAACTTTGACAAATTTCTGGAGGTGCACAGTGGAGAGTATCCGGACTGGTTGCACAATGGCCTGGTATGGAAAGACCAGTGGCCAAGAATGGAAAGGCCAACAGAAATTGGTGGATACAGCCCAGTCCGTCACAGGAAGAGCCCCACCACCCACCATTGAGCACATCTACAAGGAGCACTGTACAGGAAAGCAGCATCGATTACCAAGGACTTCCACCATCCAGGCTGTTGTGTCTGTGCACAACTACACATCAGTTAAAGAAAAGCACACATGCAGAAGATGGCTTTAACTGGTGTATTCACATTTCGATACAGGAGGGCAATGCGCATGCGCTCAAAACGAATCAGCACAGAGTGTTAAGGGACAGTGGGTGGGGGTCGTTGCTCTAAGAGAAATAGACCCAGACATTACACTTCTTCCCCCTTTATATTAATACGCCATAAAACCGTACATGTATAAAATAGTAAATTTCCCTTTCAGAAACCCATATTCCAAATAATAACAGGTTATAACTAACTACACAGTTCTAAAGTTTTAGTCTTTTGGGTGGCTCTCTGTTTGTTTCAGGATAAGTAAGGTGACCAGAACTGAGCACAGAACTCCAAGTGGAGTCTGACCGGGGTCCTATATAGCTGTAACATTACTACTCGGCTCCCAAACTAAATCCCACGACTGATGAAAGCTAATGCACCGTCCGCCTTCTTAACCACAGAGTCAGCCTGCGCAGCTGCTTTGAGCGTCCTATGGACTCGGACCCCAAGATCCCTCTGATCCTCCACACTACCAAGAGTCATTAATACTATATTCTGCCATCATATTTGACCTCCCACAATGAACCACTTCACACTTATCTGGGTTGAACTCCATCTGCCATTTTTCAGCCTAGTTTTGCATCCTATCAATGTCCCGCTGTAACCTCTGACAGCCCTCCACACTATCCACAACACCTCCAACCTTTGTGTCATCAGCAAATTTACTAACCCAACCCTCCACTTCCTCATCCAGGTCATTTATAAAAAACATGAAGAGTAAGGGACCCAGAACAGATCCCTGAGGCACTCCACTGGTGACCGACCTCCATGCAGAATATGACCCATCTACAACCATGCTTTGCCTTCTGTGGGCAAGCCAGTTCTGGATCCACAAAGCAATGACCCCTTGGATCCCATGCCTCCTTCCTTCCTCAGTAAGCCTTACATGGGGTACCTTATCAAATGCCTTGCTGAAATCCATATACACTACATCTATGGCTCTACCTTCATCAACATGTTTAGTCACATCCTCAAAATATTCAATCAGGCTCATAAGGCCTGACCTGCCTTTGACAAAGCCATGTTGTCTATTCCTAATCATATTATACCTCTCCAAATGTTCATAAATCCTGCCTCTCAGGATTTTCTCCATCAACTTACCAACTACTGAGGTAAGACTCACTGTCTATAATTTCCTAGGCTATCTCTACTCCATTTCTTGAATAAAGGAACAACATGCACAACCCTCCAATCCTCTGGAACATCCCGTCCCCATTGATGATGCAAAGATCATCGCCCGAGGCTCAACAATCTCCTCCCTCACCTTCCACGGTAGACTGGGGTACATCTCATCCAGTTCTAGCGACTTATCAACTTGACGCTTTCCAAAAGCTCCAGCGCATCCTATTGTTGTATCTTCAGGCAGCGCTTTACAAAATGTGAAATCCACTCCCTCATCTCTGTGTTCTGCCTCTCTGCATCTCTGCCAATCTCTGTTGAATTTTCGACCTCTTCTTGGCTGTCCTCTCTTGCCTCTCGAATTCTCCTTCCTCAGTTTCTTCCTGTACTCCACTGATCTCACATCCATGGACCTCATTCATTTAAATATTGGCTTTCCTTCTACAAATTCAAGTCTTCTGCTCAACAGCGCTCTTCCCTCTCCCATCAGTACCATTGGGGCGTCACCTGATCCACAACCTGGGCTCTCTTCATTCTTCGCTTGCTCTTTGCTACCCACTGCTTGATCCTCACTTTCACATCTCACTTTCTCTTTTGTGACAATTACATTGTCTTTGTTTTCATTTTCCACTTTCTCCTCTGCAACCATTCCTTCTTTGTGGCTTCCATTTATCATGTTCTTATCCCAGGTATTCTCATTTTCACCCACTTGAGTTATTGCTGGGCTGGCCACCTCTGGAAGAAAATTCCTGAGAGCTGGCTCCGGACCTGACTTTCCATCTGGCTGTTCCTGAGGACTAATTCCATGCTGCTTTCCTTCGTCCCTTTCTTCCATATTATCAGCCACGATATTCTGGCTCCCCATTTCTATATTCAGATTCCCACTGCTGAGCTCTGAATAATCTGCCTTTAAATCCAGATTACTCTCACCTGGACACAGATTTCCCATTTCATGTTCTGACTCTCTAATGTCTGGATCTGATCTTCCAGCCTCCAGCTCCGTCTCGATTATGGCTGCTGGACCAGAGCATCTTCAGCTTTCAGGCTCCATTCGCTCAACACTGGGCGCCATATCCCAAACTTCCTGCTGGGCCACGTCTGCTCCTAGTTCAGCTGCCCCTGCGAGGGGGCCCTTCCTGGCATTCTTCCTGCGGGCCCACAGGCTGAAGGCAACTGCAGCCCCAACAGCCGACAAGCCAAGAGTGCAGAGAGTTTACAGCGGTTCGTTAGGACGCTCCAAGGGAAAACAGTCGAATTTCAAACAATACTGTTGACACAAAGTAAGAAGATAATCCCTTCTTCCACAGAGAGGAGCAGAGATTTGTGGACAAATCCAGTCCGGCACTTATCAAAATATTTAACGGTCCCCAAGAAAAATAAGAAACAGAAAGTACACTGCAGATGCTGTTGTCAAATCAACACGTACAAACAAGCTGGATGAAGCTTCATCCAGCTTGTTTGTACGTGTTGACCCAAGAAAAATAAGATGCACTCATGGCATCACAATCTGTCTCATTATGACCTGGTGCATGACGACAAGAAAATGTAAGCGTGTTGTGGAAATGGCTCGGTTAGTCATGGAAACCAGCCCCCCCCCCACCATAAAATGCTCTGATGACATTGCAATCTACCTCATTATGATCTTTCACTTTATTGTTTACCTGCACTGCGCTCTCTCTGTGGCTGCTACACTTTATCCTGCCTTCTGTTATTGTTTTACTTCCTTGTACCTCAAAGCACTGTGTAATCTGTATGAACAGAATGCAAGACAAACTTTTCACTGGATCTCGGTACATGGGACAATATTAAACCAATCCCGATCCTGATACCGAATACTGGAAATAAAGAAAGAAGCCTGTTACAGGAAGGGTAGGTGTCCATTTTAATGCAGATTTGGTTAATTTGTGCCCAAAGTCCCCAACACTTCCTGTGTGCACCCCCACCCCACACTCTCTCTTGACCATGACACTGAGCCGGAGACAGTGCCGATACTTGAAGACCCTGTATTACTGGAGACACAGGAGAGAGCAGATTGGGGTCATAGTGTCATCCAACACACAAACAAGCCCTCAGATCCCAATAGTCCATGCAAACCCAGATGCCCACCCAAGCCTGCACCCAGTTGCCTGCATTTGGACCATGTCCCTCTAATCCTTTCCAAACCAAGCTCCTGTCCAAATGTCTTTAAATGTGATGATACACACCTCTACTACTTCCTCGGGCAGCTTTATTGAAATAGAAACATAGAAATGTAGAAAACCTACAGCACAATACAGGCCCTTCGGCCCACAAAGCTGTGCCAAGCATGTCCTTACCTTAGAACTACCTAGGCCTACCCATAGCCCTCTATTTTTCTAAGCTCCATGTACCCATCCAGGAGTCTCTTAAAAGACCCTATTGTTTCTGCCTCCACCACTGCTGCTGGCAGTCCATTCCACGCACTCAACACTCTTGGAGTAAAAAACTTACCCCTGACATCTCCTTTCTACCTACTTCCAAGCGCCTTAAAACTGTGCCCTCTCATGCTAGCCATTTCAGCCCTGGGAAAAATCCTCTGACTATCCACACGATCAATGCCTCTCATCATCTTGTACACCTCTATCAAGTCACCTCTCATCATCCGTCGTTCCAAGAAGAAAAGGCCAAGTTCACTCAATCTGTTCTCATAAGGCATGCTTCCCAATCCAGGCAACATCATTATAAATCTCCTCTGCACCTTTTCCATGGTTCCCTCACCCTTCCTATAGTGAGGCGACCAGAACTAAGTACAGTACTCCAAGTGGGACCTGAACAGGGTCCTATATAGCTGCAACATTACCACTCAGCTCCTAAACTAAGCCCCGCGATTGATGAGAGCCAATGCACCGCATGCTTTCTTAACCACAGAGTCAACCTACGTAGCAGCTTTGAGTGTCCTATGGACTCAGACCCCAAGATCCCTCTGATCCTCCACACAGCCAAGAGTCTTACCATTAATGCTATATTCTGACATCATATTTGACCTACCAAAATGAACCACCTCACACTTACCTGGGTCAAACTCCATCTGCCATTTCTCAGCCCAGTTTTGCATCCTATCAATGTCCCGCTGTAACCTCTGACAGCCCTCCACACTGTCCATAACACCCCCAACCTTTGTGGCATCAGCAAATTTACTAACCCATCTCTCCACTTCCTCATCCAGATCATTTATAAAAACCACAAAGATTTGGGGTCCCAGAACAGATCCCTGAGGCACACCACTGGTCGCTGGCCACTATGCAGAATATGACGCATCTACAACCACTCTTTGCCTTCTGTGGGCAAGCCATTTCTGGATCCACAAAGCAATGACCCCTTGGATCCCATGCCTCCTTACTTCCTTAATAAGCTTTGCATGGGGTACCTTGTCAGATGCCTTGCTGAAATCCATATACACTACATCTATGGCTCTACCTTCATCAATGTGTTTAGTCACATCCTCAAAATATTCAATCAGGCTCGTAAGGCACGACCTGCCTTTGACAAAGCCATACTGACTATTCCTAATCATATTGTGCCTCTCCAAATGTTCATAAATCCTATCTCTCAGGATCTTCTCCATCAACTTACCAACCACTGAAGTAAGACTCACTGGTCTATAATTTCCTGGGCTATCTCTACTCCCTTTCTTGAATAAGGGAACAACATCTGCAAACCTCCAATCCTCTGGAACCTCTTTGATGATGCAAAGATCATCGCCAGAGTCTCAGTAATCTCCTCCCTCGCTTCCCACAGTAGCCTGGATTACATCTCATCCGGTCCCAGAGACTTACCCAACTTGATGCTTTCCAAAAGTTCCAGCACATTCTCTTCCTTAATATCTACATGCTCAAGCTTTTCAATCCACTGCAAGTCATCCATACAATAGCCAAGATTTTTTTCCATAGTGAACACTGAAGCAACATATTCATTAAGTACCTCTGCAATCTCCTCCGGTTCCATACACACTATTCCACTGTCACACTTGATTGGTCCTATTCTCTCATGTCTTATCCTCTTGCTCTTCACATACCTAGAGAATGCCTTTGGGTTTTCCTTAATCCTGTCCACCAAGACCTTCTCATGGCCCTTTCTGGCTCTCCTAATTTCATTCTTAAGCTCCTTCCTGCTTGCCTTATAATCTTCTAGATCTCTATCATTTACCTTTTGTAAACTCTTCTTTTCTTCTTGACTAGATTTACAACATCCTTTGTACAGCATGGTTCCTGTACCCAACCATCCCTGACTCATTGGAATGTACCTAAGCAGAACTCCATGCAAATATCCCCCAAATATTTGCCACATTTCTTCCGTACATTTCCCTGAGAACATATGTTCCCAATTTGTGCTTCCAAGTTCCTGCCTGATAATCTCATGTTTCCCCTTACCCCAATTAAATGTTGCCCTAACTTGTCTGTTCCTATCCCTCTCCAATGCTATGGTAAAGGAGATAGAATTGAGATCACTATCTCCAAAATGCTCTCCCACTGAAAGAGCTGACACCTGACCAGGTTCAATTCCCAATATTAGCTCAAGTACAGCCTCTCCTCTTGTAGACGTATTTATATATTGTGTCAAAAACCTTCCTGAACACACCTAACAAACTCCACCCCATCTAAACCCCTCACTCTAGGGAGATGCCAATTAATATTTGGGAAATTAAAATCTCCTACCACAACAACCCTATTATTATTACACCTTTCCAGAATCTGTCTCCCTATCTGCTCCTCGATGTCCCTGTTACTATTGGATGGTCTATAAAAAACACCCAGTAGAGTTATTGACCCCTTCCTGTTCCTAACTTCCACCCACAGAGACACCGTAGACAACCCCTCCGTGACTTCCTCCTTTTCTGCAGCCGTGACTCTATCCCTGATCAGCAGTGCCACGCCCCCACCTCTTTTGCCTCCCTCCCTGTCCTTTCTGAACCATCTGAAGCCTGGAACTTGAAGTAGCCATTCCTGCCCCTGCATCATCCAAATCTCTGTAATGGCCACAACGTCATGGCTCCAGGTGTTGATCCACGCTCTAAGCTCATTCGCTTTGTTCATAATACTCCTCGCATTAAAATAGACACATCTCAAACTATCGGTCTGAGTGCGTCCTTTCTCTAGCACCTGCCTATCCTCTCTTTAGAGGGAATAGGTTCCTGCAGGTATGTTATATATCATATTAAAGGGAAGGCACTGTGAGGAGCAGTTTTATTTAGCTCTTTTGCCATGATCCTGTGCACTCGTGCTGTAAAGCCCTCCAATCTCCCTCGCACTACTATAATAAGCTCCTGACTGAAGCTTGCTTCGGAGCCACAGCAGGCTGGGGCCCACAGTGGCTCGTGGCAATGGAACACACCTCCCCATCACCTTTCCTGCGCACCAGAAAGTGGCTCAACCATAAGAAAATACCTTATTTGTTGGCGGCCTAAGTGCCTGACCAGGAGCCAGGGACATTAGCTGCAAGAGTACTGTGTGTACCGGTTTGATTGGAATAATCATATTCAACATTCCACTTCCAGCGCTAACGCACTCATAAAGAGCCTCATGCACTTAAGGGAGCCCCTCGTCCATCATCGTGCTCGTACATACATTTCCTCTTAATCAGGTTGCGGTACAGCATGTTCACATTAGGCATTGTAGGACACAGCACATTTTGACTCATTATTAGAGAGAATAAATGCAATGGGGATCTGCTGCTGTCAACTCTTTGCAAAATTTGACAATGTTTCAAGATCTTAAGTTTAGATAAGTACACCTTTCTTTTTAAAAGTATTGTTTACATAATGCTATCGGTTGCTTTAAAATAATTCCCAGCTTTACTGTCAGTGGCTTTATCATCTTTTTTTATAAAGCATTTCTTTGTCATTTGTGTCCTAGTTTAATTAGTTGATACTATGCACCACCTCTGACAGCTCCAATCCTTAAGAGTAACTTTGGCTTTCCTAGCCTTGTCGTAGTCTGTGAACAGGTGAAACTCTGTGTTGGATGCAGAGTGCCAGTGACAGGTACAGTCAGAATGCCTATCATGCAATTGTATCATTACACACCCAATATGTGGGATATAACCCAGGAGAAAAAGATGTCCATTTTGAGAGACACAATTCCATTACACAAGAGTTAATTCCAATATCCAATTTGATGGGTTAATCTGAACAGGCAAAGCGGGAGACACGTCTCTCCATCCGGGAGAGTAATAATTATATTTCTCACCTACACTAATGGGGGCTACTCTGCTGGATGTGCTGCATGTCAGATGAAACTTTGCATTCGAGCCTTCTGCAGCTGCTCAGGCAAACAGAAAATCATCCCGTCAAACTAATTCAAAAGGAAGTAAAATTAATCCCCGTCTTCCGGTTGTTATTCCGATTTGTTTTGCTTCCTCTATCATACAGTGATGGTGCTGGGAAAGTATATCATTGGCTGTAAAATATTTTGGGACTTTCTAAAAGAAATTTAAATATCTCCTTTAAAGATAAATCTCTCTCTCTCAGCTCCACGTCTCCATTGCATCTCTCAAACTATAAATTAATTCTGTTTAACTGCTTATCCAAGCTAGTGTTACATTACTTCACACCCAAAATTTAGAAGCATAGAATCTATAAAACTGGTTTGTTAATTTGGAAGTATGCTGGGGATGTAGGAAGGATTAGTGAGCTGCAGGAAACTCTTAAGAGGCCAGGCATCAGTCTGTGGAGTTTAGATTCAGCTACTTTGTTATGATTTTACTTTTGGCTTTCACATTGAACCACTGTCAGACAGCTTGGCAGGCAAGATCCCAAGTATTTAAAAGAACACTCTAAATATGCAAATGGAAAACATTAGATTTGAGAGGGAGAGAGAACCAATATTGCAATGGGGTCCTCACAGGCAAAGTGTCTGTCCTGATTCACAGATTCCTCTCAGCAATAGCGTTTGACAGCAATTAGAATAACACAGAAAGAGTTATAGTTTTCCCATAATGGGAAGAAAAAATGGAAATAGGAAATGCCAGCAGCACGCAGGAAGTCAGGAAGCATCTGCAGATAGAGAAGCAGCATTGTCATTTCATGCTGAAGACTCTGTTTTTCTTTCCACTCAAGCTGCCTGAGCTGTTGAGCATTTTCATTAAAACACACAAAATGCAGGCAGTGTCTATGAAGAGGAATAAACATTTGACCTTTTGGGCAGGGACCCTTCATCAGAGGTTACGAGGTTCAGTTCTTTTGAATGCAATGCAGGAGTTTCTTCAATGACCTCAGCAGGGCAGGCAAGGTGAGTACAATGACTTTCGCTTTCTGAGGTCTATTTCATTCTAACAACCGTCGCTGTCCTTGAGAATCCTTGCACTTGCAATGTCAAGTGCTTTCTACTGCATGACGAAGGAGATGGATGTGCTTTCACAGAATGGCGGATTCAGTGATCCACTGCAAATTGTTACTTAGGATCTTGGAATCAGTGTGGAAAGACCGATATTACCACTGGCAAGGCTGTTCTGTCATTGACGTGTTCTGTGGCTGCAGTGTGGCTCTCAGCTGTTGCAAAACTCTGTGCCTTCATACTTCAAAAATAAAAATGTCTTGAATATTTTCTTCTTCCATTTCTAACTGGGAACTTCCTTTGTCCTTCAGATATATTGCACTGTGGTCAGCAGAAAGAGCAAGGGGTTCTTCAATGGAAGTATTCACTCCTGCCCTCATAGTGGTAATCCAATAACAAACATTGGTAAATCTCCGTACCCAGCCTTCCCACCACTCAGTCACTAAGCATTAAGAAAGCAAGGGTGCTGGGACATGGGGCTCCTCCAGCTGCTGTACCATTGGGTCCTCTCATGATGTCAATTGGTTCCACAAGCTCATTTTGGCAGCGCGCTGTCCCATCGCTATTTTAGGAGGATTGAAATCGTGATCTTCCTATTTTGCATTCTTCTATAGTACATGAACGTTTCAGGCCCTACTGCCCTTTCAAGTTGCAGTCAATGTGAGTTATACCAAAATTGGTAAATAAATATTATTTATTTATTTATTAGTATTGTTTTCTTCTTTTTTGGCTTTGCACATTTTATGATCCTTTGCACATTCCGTGTTTGTCCACCGTTGTATTCAGTATTTCATTGATTCTATTGTGAATGCCTGCAAGTATACGGTGACGTTGATAATAAAGTTTTCTTTCAACTTTGAACTATGCCTCAATATGTTATGCACACAACTTGACTGACCTACTACCCAGTGTACTTAACCAGAATTAATCTGGCCTTGCAGTTACTGAGCCCCTTAAAACCTCTGAATTCCATTCAGCTACTTCAACAGATACTCAGGTGTTTGCAGTCCACCCCTTGGAATTCCATCGGCAGGGACAGCAGCCTGCCCGCCAGTGTAGTTCCATATCTGCCACAGGTGTGCTGTGTAGGCAGCTCATGGTTCGAAACACTTAGCAATGCTGATTTGAAGCCAGCGTTCATTCCTTGGACATCCACGCTTCACTCAACACCTCCTCTGACTCACTGAGCCGAGAAAGCATAATGAGGGACCACCCCCGCCTGTGCTAGTCAAGTATTTGTAACAATAAAGCCAGATCATTCTTCTCTGGTGGACGTTGTAGTGCCGCAGGTTATGATTTCTTGGTTGTTGTTTCAGGTTTCAGTTCCAGAGAGAGCGGACTGACTGGTGCAGGATTACTTTCTTGGTGGTCAAGAAGGCTGGGACCAATATGTTTCTTGCAGACAGGGATGATCTAGTAGGGTCTCCCCTTGGTAATGATTGTGACTGTGGGAATGAGGGTCAGCCACAAAAACAAGAAATCTTTCCAGAGAAGGGTAAAGGAAGAAGGTGCTGGGAATCTCTCAGTAAGATTCAAGATTGTTGAATGTCATTTCCAGTAAAGGACAATTAAATAATTTTTACTCCAGATCTAATGCAGCACACAATCCACAATAATAGTTTAAAAACAATAAATGTAAATACTTAATATAATTTATAGACATTGATTGAAGGGGTTGCATCTACAGTGTCTTCAGGGCTACTTTTTCTGTCCAAACTTCAGTGATGAAGACCAATTGTAAACTTGACCCTCCACTGCAGAAATATTCCAGAATTTGCAGCCATGCCTGCAACCTCAGGATAGGTTAGGGACCTGTTGTCTGGCTGCCAAGGTGACCATGATAACAAGCGTATCCTGTTAGGAGATGGTAGTTTGAGGGGGCTTCAGTATTGATTCCAAACATTGCTGTCCCAGAGTCATGCAGATTAGGATCAGGGCTGGTGTACATTGAACAAAATGTTAATTCTTTTTGCATGTGTTCATTATGATTGACAGCCCAATTTGCTATGCTGTTTTCCTTGAGATTACTGGTGCTTATAGCTTGCGATTTGTGGTCAGAATAAATAGAGTGATAATTACAGAAAATTAGACCTTTGCATCATTACCACCACTTATTCGCTCCAGTGCTGCAAAAAGAAACATGTCCATCCCTGGCCTCCACTCTTTAGAATGGATTGGAAATCTGGCTGAGTGGTGCCACAACTACAACCTCCTACTTAATGTCAGCAAGGTGCTGATTATTGATTCCAGGAGAAAGAAACTGGAGATCCAGGAGCCAGTCCTCATTGGAGAATCAGAGGAGGAGAGAGTTAGAAACTTTAAATGACGTTATCATTTCTGAGGATCTGTCCTGGGGCCAGAGCGTAAGTGCCATTATGAAAAAAGCACGGCAACGCCTTGACTTCCTTAGAGGTTTGTGAAGATTTGGCGTTACATTGCAAGCTTCTATAGATGTGTAGTGAAGAGTATATTGACTGGTTGCATCACAGTCTGGTATGGAAACAACAATACACTTAAACAGAAAATCCCACAAAAACTAGTGAATGTGGCCCAGTCCATCACGGGTAAAGTCCCCGCCCCACCACGGAGCACATCTGCACAGAACACTGTTGCAGGAAAGCAGATTCCATCATCAGGGACCCCCTCCACCCAGGCCATGCTCTCTTCTCACTGCTTCCAACAGGAAAAAAGGTACAGGAGCCTCAGGACTCACACCATCAGGTTCAGGAACAGTTATTACCCCTCAACCATCAGACTCTTGAACCAGAGGGGATTAACTTCATTCAACTTCACTTGCCCCATCACTAAACTATTCTCAAAACCTATGGACTCACTTTCAAGGATTCTTCATCTCATGTTCTTGATATTTATTGTTTATTTATTCATTTTATTCATTTTTGTATTTGCACTGTTTGATGTCTTTTGCACACTGGTCGTTTATCCATCCATTTGGGTGCAATCTTTCATTGCACGTTTCTTGGGTTTATTGAGTATGTCTGTGAGAAAATGAATCTCAGGGTGGTATATAGTGACACATATGTACTTTGATAATAAATTTACTTTGAACTTTGTGCTTTAAAACATGTAAAGGGTCTTCATTAGGATGGTTACTGGGCTGAAAAAGTGGAGAGCTTGGAGAGCCTGGGCTTGCTCTTCATACAGAAGGCAGTGAGGGTACCAATCCAGGCATCTAAGCAGCATGTGGCTTTGATAAACAGAGAAAAGAGGAATTATTTCCATTGGTATGTGGGCACTTATTACAAGCCATAGATCTAAACTACTTGGCAAAGTAACTAGAGGAGAAATGAGGTGAAATTTTTCTCATACATACAATAGTTAAGATTTGGGACAATTGCCTGAAGTTGTATTGGTATCAAATTCCACTGGAACTTTCAGAAGACAATTGAGTATGTGTTTGAAGAGCACTCAATCATAGAAGAAGTTTTGGCATGTTACTGAATTAGAAAATTTGTCAAAGAGCTGACAGAGCAATAACTCAATGAATTGACAAGTTATTTTTAAATTATTTATTTTTTTAAGACAGTGCCAGTATTAAATTGTCCATCTCAATTGCTGTTGAGAAAGTGGTGGTGAGCCACCCTTTGGAACCACGGCAGTTCTTTGGATGAGCTCTGTGCTATAAGATTCCATGTTTCCATCACCTCTTAACGGTAAGTTTCCTGAATTAAACAGATCATACCAGATGTTACAAATATGATACTGGAAACTCTGGCAAATGAAAGGAAAGAGTCAGTCGAAAGAAGATCTATATGCGTGACTGAAAAGTGTAAGCTAGTTGACAAAGTTAACATGATAGATGATGTGCCCTTTCCCACAAACACCTGGTCAGATCAGCCCTCGATTCCCTGCAATTTGCCTACCAGGAGCACATTGGAGTCGACAATGCTGTCATCTACCTACAGAACAGAGCCTACTCCCATTTGGATACACCATCAGGTTCAGGAACAGTTATTACCCCTCAACCATCAAACTCTTCAAACAGAGGGGGTTAACTTCATTCAACTTCACTTGCCCCATCACTAAACTATTCCCAAAACCTATGGACTCACTTTCAAGGACTCTTCATCTCATGTTCTTGATATTTATTGTTTATTTATTCATTTTATTCATTTTTGTATTTGCACTGTTTGATGTCTTTTGCACACTGGTCGTTTATCCATCCAGCACTGGCAGCACTGTGAGGATCATGTTTTCTGATTTCTCAAGTGCCTTCAATACCATACAGCCTCATTGCTGGGGGAGAAGCTCTGTTCAATGCAGGTTTACACTTCCACTGTATCCTGGATAATAGACTACCTGACTGGCAGACTACAGTTTGTACGGCTTCAGCGCTGTGTGTCAGATATGGATATAAGCAGCACAGGGAAGTGTATTGGCTCCCTTCCTATATACCTCAGACTTTAGATACAACACTGAGTCATGTCATCTGCAGAAATTCTCTGATGACTCAGCAATAGTTGGGTATGTAAAGGGAGGACGGGAGGATGAATACAGGGCCCTGGTGGAGGACTTTGTCAAATGGTGCAAGATGAATCATCTGCAGCTCAACATTAGTAAGACAGGAGATGGTGATGGACTTTAGAAAGACTAAGCCTGCACTGCTCCCTGTTACTATTGATGGTGGGGATGTGGATGTGGTGAAGACCTACAAATACTTGGGGGTACACCTGGATGACAGACTTGAGTGGAGCACCAACACAGGGCCAGAGACACCCCTACTTCCTGAGGAGGCTGAGGTCCTTTGGAGTATGCAGGCCTCTCCTTCACACGTTCTACCGGTCTGTTGTCACCAGTACAATCTTCTATGCGGTGGTGTGCTGGGACAATGGCGTCAACACGGGTGATGCCAACAGGCTCAGTAAAATGATTAGAAAGGCTGGCTCTGTTATAGGAATCGCTGGACACACTTTGTGGTAGAACAAAGGACCCTACAGAAAATCTTGGCAATTCTGGACAATGTTTCTCACCCTCCGCATGCCACCTTGGCTGAACAGAGGAGCACATTTAGTAATAAACTACAACAACTGCACTGCTCCAAAGAGTGCTCTATGAGGTCATTCTTACCCTCAGCCATTAGACTCTATAATGAGTCAACCTATAGCTGGGGAAGTGATGACCCACGCCTGTCAGACTTTTTGAGATATCTTATATTTTTATTTTTTCTTACTTCTCTTATATTTACATATCTGTGCACTCGTAATGCTCCTGTGTCACTGTAATTTCCTTTCGATCTATAAATTATCTATTAGATCTTTCAAACACAGGGTCTATCTGCCCATCCGATCATTACAAAGAAATCGTGGTGATATATCTTGAAGAAGAAGGGAATTCTCCCAGATTCTGTGACAAATATTTATTCTTTAAATACAATAATAATAATTGGTGCCAGCCGAGTTGTCTGTGCCATTTGGTGACATTTTGAAAGATACAGCCGCAATGGAAAGCTCAACAAAGGTGTGAGTTCTTTCATTTCCTCATTAATTTGCCCAGTGAAATAAAGTCTGCTGCATGTATAGCTTTAGAAAGATCCATCACTGTAAGAGTGATGACGTTTGTGGGAATGTATACATCATCCATCATGACAATCCAAATAATGCTGGTGAATGCATGCCAGGTAGTTCCCAAAGAATTGGCATGCTGTCATCTCTGATCCATACAGGAGAGTATTGCTGTTTGTGGATATCTGTAGTCAAGAACTTTACCACAGAGATAATCTCCCCTTCCAACTTCTCAAAGGAATTCTACCACCAAGCATATTACCACCCCCACCCCACCAACACTCTTTGCTTTCTGCAGGCAATACTCTCTCCATGATTCACTCATCCATTTGTCCCTCCCCACTAATCTTCCTTCTGGTACGTATCCCTGCAAGAGACAGGAATGTTACACATGCCCATTCACCTCCTCCCTCACCTCCATTCAAGGCCCCAAATAGTCCTTCCAGGTAAGGCAATACTTCACCTTTGAATCTGCTCGGGTCATCTACCATATCCGGTACTCCAGATATGGCCTCTTCTGCATTTGTGAGACCCGATGTAGATTAGGGGACTGCTTTGTTGAACTCCTTGGCCCATCTGCAAAAAGTAGAATTTCCCGGAGCCCAACCATTTTAATTCCCATCCCTATTTGCATTCTGACATGTCGGTCCATGACCTCCTCTTGTGCCATGATGAGGCCACTCTCAGGTTGGAGAGGTAACATCTCATATTCCATCTGGGTAGCCTCTAATTGAAAGAAAAGATAGTAAGAGATTTGAAATAAATATATCAGGGATGGGGTAAGAAGGGGAGGTGGGGCATTAATGGAACATGAACATTGATTTCTCTAACTTCCATTAATGCCCCTCCTCCCCTTCTTACCCCATCCCTGATTTATTTATATTTTGCCCCCTTCCTCCCCTTTTTTCTCTCTCTGCCCATCACTCTGCCTGTTCTCCATCTCCCTCTGGTGCTCCCCTCCCCCTTTCTTTCTCCCTAGGCCTCCCGTCCCATAATCCTTTCCCTTCTAAAGATCTGTATCCCTTTTGCCAATCAACTCTTAGCTTCACCCCACCCCCCTCAGGTCTTCTCCTATCATTTCGCATTTCCCCCTCCCTCTCCTACTTTCAAATCTCTTACTATCTTTCCTTTCAGTTAGTCCTGACGAAGGGTCTTGGCCAGAAAAGTTGACAGTGCTTCTTCCTATAGATGTTGCCTGTCCTGCTGCGTTCCACCAGCATTTTGTGTGTGTCCATTGAAGTGAATCCTGAACTGATAATTTTGTGATTTCGAGACAAGAGTGGTTCAAACCAAATCTTGTCTTGAACATGCAAAGCCATCTCAATTTTTCCTCATTTGAATACTTCAGAAATAAGAACTTTAAAACAGATTTCTGTGTAGAGCTCAATCTCACTAATCCGCAGAACAAATGGTTGCTCATTCATGGAAATATGGCATATTTTACTTTATTAAAAGGAGGCAGATCAAGGAAACGTTCATCCACTTTCAACATTTTGTAGAGATCTGGGATGTATGTTCTCTACGAGAAATTTCTTGCAATACTAAAATCATTAAAAGTGAATTTGAATATGGAAAGGATGCAAAGAGGCAGTATTATGTTGTTCCCTATTGGATGTGCTCCTGATACTTGGCTCCATAACTTCAATAGAATGAAACCTGCGCTTATCCTGTAATGGGTGGGTAAAGTAATTCCATCTGCTCCGCACTTCCTGCCTGTTCCTTTCCACTCCCGTTGTTCTCCAGTGAGAAGCTGAATGTGATTTTACTCACTGAGCTGCCTCTCCCCCGTCAGAGGGAGCTGACTGCGATGGCAACACACAAAATAAAAAAAAGGCGATGGAAATATTCAGCAAGAGAATAGTGAATATTTCCAGCACTCTCCTATTCGGAACCCTAGCATCTGCAGTTCTCTGCTATTCAAACACCAACTTTGTCAGTGGAAAATTGCCGAACCACTGAAGAATTTCAAACTTTTCCAACGTGAAGCCTACAGTTCTTGTTTTAAGATAAATTAACATGTAACCTTTTATGTCTGATGTAAATTCTCATTTTTAACTTCTTAAGATGTCAGCAACATCCAGCTCCATACGTCAGTGGAAAGTTTAAACAGGCAGCACCTAGCTGCGATTTGGAAGGTACTCGTGGAGATATTATTTAAAGTGCTAGCTCATGAAACCTTAAAGTCTCCCATCACAGTCCCACCAAAAGGTTGTGTGATTTTTTTCTTTTAAGGTCATGTGGCAGCTGGAGGAGCAGTTTCTCAGTCCTGCCTCCCACCACTGTCTCCTCCTCCCTGTCATTTGGGAAGTTGATCGAATAAGGCAGTTGCTGTGCTCGTGGTCCCGACGCAGGAGACGGCAGCCTGCCTGAACGACTGGAAGGAGCTCCCGCTGGAGGACACATGCCACTCACCTCAAAGAGACGAGTTTGAATGGCGGCGAGTGGCAGGAATTTAAGTGTTGGTGCAGGCGGGCTTTATACACTTTACACCACAGGAGACACAGGAGAGTGCAGATGCTGGAACCTGGAGCAACACTCACAAAATGCTGGAAGAACTCAGCAGGTCAAGTGGCATCCTTGGACAGTTGAAATTTCGGGTCGAGACCCTTCATCTAGACCGGATCCTCAGTGTACTTGAAGGGCGTCAGCCTGAGATGTTGATTATTTCTCTCCTTGGATGCTGCCTAACCTGCTTCAGCATTTTGAATGTTGCTTTACTTTCTCCTTCAGCCTTTACCATCTTTGTCTTGCAAAATTTGGGGAGTCTACTTTTTCTTTGAGCTTGATGACTAAAACTTCAACTCTTCTCAACTCTCCTAGAACTTCTCTAAGTTCATTGGGTGCTAACTACGTCTGACTGGCACTTAAAACTCTGGGAATGGTGCAGGGATAAGGGGTCAATAATCAGGAGGTGAAATGGACAACCGTGACACTCGTTGACCAAGGAGAAGCTTGCGGGCAAGTCTTAGGAATGACTGATTCTATATAAAGCCAAACAGCACAGGCACGGTCTGCTCAGCGCAACTTATCCATGTCAACCATGTACCTGTCCAACTGTCTTTTAAAACTCGTTACCCTGTCTTCCGCAATTTGGTAGCTCATTCCACATGCATACAAACTTCTGTAAAAAAAGCTTTCCTGTAAAATTGTTTACTTCTCACCTTACTCCTATGCCCTTTAGTTCTTGATTCTCCAACCTTGGATAAAAGAACTGTGTGCATTCATCCCATTTGTGTCCTTCACAATTTTATATACACTTCTATAAGATTGCCCCTCAGTCTGCTACACTCCAAGGAATAAATTCTAGCCTGCCCAGCCTTTCCCTATTACACAGTCCCTCAAATCCTGATAACATCCTTGTCAACCTTTTCTGCATTTCTTCCAGTATCATAACATCTTTCCTACAGCAGGGTGACCAAAGTCAAACATAATACTCCAGCATGGTGTCACCAGCATCTAGAACAACCACACTGTGACCTGCTAACTTGTATACTCAGTGCCCTGAATGATGAAAACCAGTTTGCCAAAAGCCTTCTTCAACACCTGCCTACCTCTGACTTCACATTCAGAGATCGGGTACTTGAATTCCAAGGTCCTTCTCTTCTTTAACCCTCCCCAGGGCCCACCATTCCCTGTGAGAGCCCTACCTTGATTTGACTTTCCAAAATTCAACACCAAGCTCCTAACTGAATTAATCTCCATTCACCACAGCTCGACCCACTTACTCAGCTGCACAAACCCTCCCCCTGTAATTGTTGATAACACGCTTGCTCTCCCACCCTCTTTAGACTGTGAAAACGATTTTTCCAAGACTCTGAATGGAAACTGAAAATCAGATATAATATTGATGTAGGTAGCTGGTTCTATAAAGATTCTGCGGTGCTGGTTTTGATACATTAGTATACACTGTACGTCGGGCAACTTTAACCCACAGAAATGAATGGGTTTGAATCAAAGAGGAACTGGAGTATTCGAGGGTTAATATTGCCCAGTGCCTGCTGTTGGCTTTGGCAAGGTGAAACAATTATATCTAGGGGGCAGGTTGATTTTGTAAAGAGGGGGTAAGCTTACACTATTACAAGGCTTTTTTTTTATATACCCTTTTGCTGGGCTTCCCAGGCTTGGCGACACCCAAAAGGAGGAAGGGGATAAATTCCATTGAGGAACTGCTGAAACAGCATTGCTTCCCAATTCAAAAAGGGCAGAAATATTCTCTCCTGCTCCAATAAGCTACCCAATTAATCATCTTGCATCCCCATCCAACACCTTACCACTTACCAGACACCCAGACAGCAATAGCATCTCCATCTCCCCTGACCATTGCGAAGGGCAGCATAGTGACACAGCTAGCAGAGACCCAGCAACCTGGGTTTGACCCTCACCTCAGGCACCATTTGTGTGTTCTCCCTGTGCCTGTGTGGGTCTTCTCCAGCTGCTCTGGTTTTCTCCCACACCCGAAAGCTTTAACGGAGGTTCTCTGTAATTTATCCCTAGCGTGGGGCTCGTGCTCTCTCAAAAAGCTCTCCAACGTAAAAGAGGTCTCCCAAGCACAGCAACAAACAGTAAAGAATGTCTTTACTGTTCCAAAATGACCGAAGACACTCAAGAAGAGGTCTCAGAGAACTAGAGAACAGTTACTGCTGTCCCTTTGTTTAAGAAATGAAATAGGGATGATCCTTGGGAATTATAGACCAGTGAGCCTCACTTCACTGGAATGAAATCTATTGGAGAGGATTGTTAGAAATAAGGCTTTTGCAATCGGAAAACCAACCTCCTACTGGATCACAACCTTATCGTTGGGTTTGGAGGCTTGTGTGCCTCAATGACCTGAAGAGCTATGTTGGCTGGGGTCAGGGCTTTATGCTTTAGCTCTTGGTAGGGTCACCCGAGCCAAACAGGTCAAAGGGTAGAGGCCAAAGTAAGAGGGGTCCACTAGTCCTCCAGGTAGGGGGTTCAGCCCAGGGCTAACAACCCTGACTGATCAAACAGAATTGTTACAGAAACAGCAATGAAGCATCCTTCTACATCTGAGTGTGACAATATTCCCTGAGTCTCCACCCCAGACTTACATGACTGACAGTCGTGAAAACCATGAGGAAGCTGCTGATGAAGGAAGCCGTGAACACCGTCAGAGATAGGGGGCCTTCATTGCTGCCCTAACTGGGCTGTAAGGAAAACCGAGAGTTAATTAGGGACAGAGTGGGGCGGATGTCTTGCAAACTTGATTGAATTTTTGACATGACCAAAGTGATTGGCCAAGGGCAGTAGATGTTATCTACATGAACATTAATAAGGTATTTGACAAGGCCGCTCTTTGAGAACTGATCCAGAAGATTAAGGTGTATGGCAGGTTGAATTCAGAATTCGTTGACCGCAGAATACAGAGTAGCGGTGGAAAGGTTTTATTTTGGCCGGAGGTACATGATGAGTAGGATTCCAGGGGGATCGATACATGAGTCTCTGTTGTTTGTGACACATAAATGACTTGAATGAAAATATAGATGGGTGTGTTAGTAATTTTGCGGATGACACAGTAACTGGAATTGTGGACTGTGAAGGAGGTTGTCGAGGCTTACAGCAGGATATGGATCAGTTACAGATATGGCTGAATGAATGGCAGATGGAGTCCAATCTGAACAAGTGTGAGGCAATGCACTTTAGGAGGTCAAATGTAAGGTGAAAATATATAGTGAAGGGCAGGGTCGTTAACAGCATTGATATACAGATGGCTTTTGAAGTCCAAGTCCACAGCTCCCTGAAAATGGAAACACGTATGTATGGAGTGTTAAGGAAGACACACTGCCTGCTTGTGAAGCATTGAATGCAAAAATGCGGAAGTGTGCTGCAGAGGTATAAAACTTTGGAAAGGCTGCATTTGAGCATCGAACTCAGTCTGATTGTCCCATTACAGGAAGGGTATTAGCTACACAGAGAGGTTGGACAAATCGGGATTATTTTCTCTGGAGTGTAGGAGGCTGAAGGCAGACCTGATAGAAGTTTATAAAATTATGAGAGGCATAGATAGGGTAGACAGAGTTTCAGAGAGATGCCAATGTACTTGAAATGCCGGCAGCGTTTTTTAAAAATTAAATTTAGTTTTAGGATCTGTATCTGAATAAGATCTAGCCTTCTTGGCTTTGTCACTGAGAAGGCCTGACTTCATTCAGACTCAGACTAAGTTATTGTCATGTTTAGTACATTAGGCTGCAATGGAATGCCTTGCTGGCATGAAGCTCTGAGGTAAAACGGTATACCTGGCAAAGCCAAGCTTGGTCAGCATGGGCAAGTTGGGCTGAAGGGCCTGTTTCTGTGCTGTATTACTTTGTGATTCACGACTCTGTAACACAGCACCTTCTACATTTTGTTTTGGAGTTCCCTGATCTATTCTGAATCTGTCATAAGCAGCACAATTGTAGTGCCATATATCATGAAAGATGGGGTCCTTGGTGTGACGATGTAGCTCTGTCTCCACAAGGATACGCAGTGGTCATTTCTCCCAATGCTGTCATGGACATAGGAAAATGCCAGAGGTAGAGGATGAGGAAGAGGTTTATTCCTTTTGTTGGTTTTACTTGCCATCTGCCACAGACTCAAACTAGTCCTTCAGGTCTCACCCTGTCTGGTCAGTGGTGTTGACACCAAAACACTTGGTGATGGACATTGAAGTCATCCACCTGGTGTACTTTCCCTGCCCTCACTACTTTTAGTGTTGCAGGCAGGAGAAACGAGGGCCAGTGACCCTCTAGTTAAAGCAAAATGATGTGTCTGGAGTTTAATTTAATTTATTTTTATTTAGAGATACAGCGCAAAACAGGTCCCTCAACAAGTCGTGTCAACCGGCAACCCACCTATTTAACCCTAGCCTAATCCCAGGACGATTTACAATGACCAATTAACCGACTAACCAGTATGTTTTGGGATTGTGAGAGGAAACCAGGGCACCTGGAGGAAAACCCACGCAGTGACAGGGAGACCATACATACTCCTTACAGATGGTGGCATAATTGAACTCTGAACTCCGACACACCAAGCTATAATAGTGTTGTGCTAACCGCTACGCTACAGTGAGCTTGAGGCCCTGATGGCTGGAGCCCCAGCTGTGAATCTCTGCAAGTTTGCTGGGGTAGGAGCAAGCCCAGTGTCTGCAAGTCTGAGTCTACTGGAGTCTGTAGGGTGAAGCAACATGGTCTGACCTGGGGTTAGAGAACTATATTGAACTGAAATGAATTGAATTGACTTTATTACTCACATCCTTCATATACATGAGGCTAGTGCCCTTCCCTTGGACAACATCGGTGGCATGGAGAGGGGAGGCTTGCAGCTTGGGCAACTGCCGGTCTTCCATAAAAATCCCTGCCCAGGCTTGTACCCTGGAAACTTTCTAAGGCGCAAATCCATGGTCTATCGAGACTAACAGAGGCCTACACATGAGGAGTAAATACCTTTACCTTATGTCTCTGTCTAAATGTGCAATGTGAAAGTTATAGTAATTTATAATAAACAGTATGTACAACAGGACAGTCAATATAACATAGAAATACAGTTGTGTCAGCATGAGTTAATCAGTCTGATGGTCTGGTGGAAGAAGCCGCCCCAGAGCCTGCTGGTCCTGGCTTTTATGCTGCGGGACTGTTTCCTGGATAGTAGCAGTTGGAACAGTTTGTGGTTGGGGTGACTCGGGTCCCCAGTGATCTGTCTTTGTAGATGGGTGGGTGGGTGGAGGGAGGAATGGGACTTCTCACAAGATGGCGCCGGTAAGTGGCAATTCTGCATACAGCTCCGATGGGAATCATCAAATATTCCCATTTAGGGTGACATAACTTCTATTATAAGTAATAATAAAGTACTTATTATTATTATTATTATTATCAACATCTCTGAAGATCTGTTCTGGGCCTAACATATTAATGTAATCACAAAGAAGGCATTGCAGCAACAGTATTTCATCAGAAGTCTGAGGAGAAGATACGTCACTGACGACTTTCTCAGGTTTCCACAGATGTACCATGGAGAACATTCTAATTGATTGCATCAACATCTGGTGTGGAGGGGCCACTGCACAGGATCGGAAAGAGCTGCAGAAAGTCACCAACTCAGCAGCTCCGCCATTGGCTCCACACCCCAGCATCGAGGACATCTTCAAAATGAAATGCCTTAAAAAGGCATAACCTGTCATTAGGGGCTCCTGTCACCCAGGTCACGCTCTCAACCCATTGCTACCATCAAGGTGGAGTTACAGGAGCCTGAAGACACACACTCAGCGTTGTAGGGACAGATTTTCCCATCTGCCATTAGATTTCTAAATGGACAATGAACCCATGAACCCTAAGTCAGTATTTTTATTGTTAATTAATTTATTTTATATATATACTGTATGTACTTATTGTAATTTATCATATCTATTGCAATGTACTGCTGGTGCTAAACAACAAATTCCACGACATCTGCCAGTGATGTTAAACCTGATTCTGATTCTGTCTCTGTTGTGTTGTGGTGGTTTTATCACTGTTGTGTTGTGGTTTTGTCACTGTTGTGTTGTTGTGGTTTTGTCTCTGTTGTGTTGTTGTGGTTTTGTCTCTGTTGTGTTGTGGTTTTGTCTCTGTTGTGTTGTTGTGGTTTTGTCACTGTTGTGTTGTTGTGGTTTTGTCTCTGTTGTGTTGTTGTGGTTTGTCACTGTTGTGTTGTGGTTTTGTCTCTGTTGTGTTGTTGTGGTTTGTCACTGTTGTGTTGTGGTTTTGTCACTGTTGTGTTGTTGTGGTTTTGTCTCTGTTGTGTTGTTGTGGTTTTGTCACTGTTGTGTTGTGGTTTTGTCTCTGTTGTGTTGTTGTGGTTTTGTCTCTGTTGTGTTGTGGTTTTGTCTCTGTTGTGTTGTTGTGGTTTTGTCTCTGTTGTGTTGTGGTTTTGTCACTGTTGTGTTGTGATGGTTTTATCTCTGTTGTGTTGTTGTGGTTTTGTCTCTGTTGTGTTGTTGTGGTTTTGTCACTGTTGTGTTGTGGTTCTGTCTCTGTTGTGTTGTTGTGGTTTTGTCTCTGTTGTGTTGTGGTTTTGTCACTGTTGTGTTGTGATGGTTTTATCTCTGTTGTGTTGTTGTGGTTTTGTCTCTGTTGTGTTGTTGTGGTTTTGTCACTGTTGTGTTGTGGTTCTGTCTCTGTTGTGTTGTTGTGGTTTTGTCTCTGTTGTGTTGTGGTTTTGTCTCTGTTGTGTTGTTGTGGTTTTGTCTCTGTTGTGTTGTGGTTTTGTCTCTGTTGTGTTGTTGTGGTTTTGTCTCTGTTGTGTTGTGGTTTTGTCTCTGTTGTGTTGTTGTGGTTTTGTCTCTGTTGTGTTGTTGTGGTTTGTCTCTGTTGTGTTGTTGTGGTTTTGTCACTGTTGTGTTGTTGTGGTTTTGTCTCTGTTGTGTTGTTGTGGTTTTGTCACTGTTGTGTTGTGGTTTTGTCTCTGTTGTGTTGTTGTGGTTTTGTCACTGTTGTGTAGTTGTGGTTTTGTCTCTGTTGTGTTGTTGTGGTTTTGTCACTGTTGTGTTGTGGTTTTGTCTCTGTTGTGTTGTTGTGGTTTGTCACTGTTGTGTTGTTGTGGTTTTGTCACTGTTGTGTTGTTGTGGTTTTGTCTCTGTTGTGTTGTTGTGGTTTGTCTCTGTTGTGTTGTGGTTTTGTCTGTGTTGTGTTGTTGTGTTTTTGTCTCTGTTGTGTTGTTGTGGTTTGTCTCTGTTGTGTTGTTGTGTTTTGTCACTGTTGTGTTGTGGTTTTGTCTCTGTTGTGTTGTTGTGGTTTGTCTCTGTTGTGTTGTTGTGGTTTTGTCACTGTTGTGTTGTGGTTTTGTCTCTGTTGTGTTGTTGTGGTTTTGTCTCTGTTGTGTTGTTGTGGTTTTGTCACTGTTGTGTTGTGGTTTTGTCTCTGTTGTGTTGTTGTGGTTTTGTCTCTGTTGTGTTGTTGTGGTTTGTCTCTGTTGTGTTGTTGTGGTTTTGTCACTGTTGTGTTGTGGTTTTGTCTCTGTTGTGTTGTTGTGGTTTGTCTCTGTTGTGTTGTTGTGGTTTTGTCACTGTTGTGTTGTGGTTTTGTCACTGTTGTGTTGTGGTTTTGTCTCTGTTGTGTTGTTGTGGTTTGTCTCTGTTGTGTTGTTGTGGTTTTGTCACTGTTGTGTTGTTGTGGTTTTGTCACTGTTGTGTTGTGGTTTTGTCTCTGTTGTGTTGTTGTGGTTTTGTCACTGTTGTGTTGTGGTTTTGTCTCTGTTGTGTTGTTGTGGTTTGTCTCTGTTGTGTTGTTGTGGTTTGTCACTGTTGTGTTGTTGTGGTTTTGTCTCTGTTGTGTTGTTGTGGTTTGTCTCTGTTGTGTTGTTGTGGTTTTGTCACTGTTGTGTTGTGGTGGTTTTATCTCTGTTGTGTTGTTGTGGTTTTGTCTCTGTTGTGTTGTTGTGGTTTTGTCACTGTTGTGTTGTGGTTTTGTCTCTGTTGTGTTGTTGTGGTTTTGTCTCTGTTGTGTTGTGGTTTTGTCTCTGTTGTGTTGTTGTGGTTTTGTCTCTGTTGTGTTGTTGTGGTTTGTCACTGTTGTGTTGTTGTGGTTTTGTCACTGTTGTGTTGTGGTTTTGTCTCTGTTGTGTTGTTGTGGTTTGTCTCTGTTGTGTTGTTGTGGTTTTGTCACTGTTGTGTTGTTGTGGTTTTGTCTCTGTTGTGTTGTTGTGGTTTTGTCACTGTTGTGTTATGGTTTTGTCTCTGTTGTGTTGTTGTGGTTTTGTCACTGTTGTGTTGTGGTTTTGTCTCTGTTGTGTTGTTGTGGTTTTGTCTCTGTTGTGTTGTTGTGGTTTTGTCTCTGTTGTGTTGTGGTTTTGTCTCTGTTGTGTTGTTGTGGTTTTGTCACTGTTGTGTTGTTGTGGTTTTGTCTCTGTTGTGTTGTTGTGGTTTGTCTCTGTTGTGTTGTGGTTTTGTCTCTGTTGTGTTGTTGTGGTTTTGTCTCTGTTGTGTTGTTGTGGTTTGTCTCTGTTGTGTTGTTGTAGTTTGTCACTGTTGTGTTGTGGTTTTGTCTCTGTTGTGTTGTTGTGGTTTGTCACTGTTGTGTTGTGGTTTTGTCACTGTTGTGTTGTGGTTTTGTCTCTGTTGTGTTGTTGTGGTTTTGTCTCTGTTGTGTTGTTGTGGTTTTGTCACTGTTGTGTTGTGGTTTTGTCTCTGTTGTGTTGTTGTGGTTTTGTCTCTGTTGTGTTGTTGTGGTTTGTCTCTGTTGTGTTGTTGTGGTTTTGTCACTGTTGTGTTGTGGTTTTGTCTCTGTTGTGTTGTTGTGGTTTTGTCTCTGTTGTGTTGTTGTGGTTTGTCTCTGTTGTGTTGTTGTGGTTTTGTCACTGTTGTGTTGTGGTTTTGTCTCTGTTGTGTTGTTGTGGTTTTGTCTCTGTTGTGTTGTTGTGGTTTGTCTCTGTTGTGTTGTTGTGGTTTTGTCACTGTTGTGTTGTGGTTTTGTCTCTGTTGTGTTGTTGTGGTTTTGTCACTGTTGTGTTGTGGTTTTGTCTCTGTTGTGTTGTTGTGGTTTGTCTCTGTTGTGTTGTTGTGGTTTTGTCACTGTTGTGTTGTGGTTTTGTCTCTGTTGTGTTGTTGTGGTTTTGTCTCTGTTGTGTTGTTGTGGTTTGTCTCTGTTGTGTTGTTGTGGTTTTGTCACTGTTGTGTTGTTGTGGTTTTGTCACTGTTGTGTTGTGGTTTTGTCTCTGTTGTGTTGTTGTGGTTTTGTCACTGTTGTGTTGTGGTTTTGTCTCTGTTGTGTTGTTGTGGTTTGTCTCTGTTGTGTTGTTGTGGTTTGTCACTGTTGTGTTGTTGTGGTTTTGTCTCTGTTGTGTTGTTGTGGTTTGTCTCTGTTGTGTTGTTGTGGTTTTGTCACTGTTGTGTTGTGGTGGTTTTATCTCTGTTGTGTTGTTGTGGTTTTGTCTCTGTTGTGTTGTTGTGGTTTTGTCACTGTTGTGTTGTGGTTTTGTCTCTGTTGTGTTGTTGTGGTTTTGTCTCTGTTGTGTTGTGGTTTTGTCTCTGTTGTGTTGTTGTGGTTTTGTCTCTGTTGTGTTGTTGTGGTTTGTCACTGTTGTGTTGTTGTGGTTTTGTCACTGTTGTGTTGTGGTTTTGTCTCTGTTGTGTTGTTGTGGTTTGTCTCTGTTGTGTTGTTGTGGTTTTGTCACTGTTGTGTTGTTGTGGTTTTGTCTCTGTTGTGTTGTTGTGGTTTTGTCACTGTTGTGTTATGGTTTTGTCTCTGTTGTGTTGTTGTGGTTTTGTCACTGTTGTGTTGTGGTTTTGTCTCTGTTGTGTTGTTGTGGTTTTGTCTCTGTTGTGTTGTTGTGGTTTTGTCTCTGTTGTGTTGTGGTTTTGTCTCTGTTGTGTTGTTGTGGTTTTGTCACTGTTGTGTTGTTGTGGTTTTGTCTCTGTTGTGTTGTTGTGGTTTGTCTCTGTTGTGTTGTGGTTTTGTCTCTGTTGTGTTGTTGTGGTTTTGTCTCTGTTGTGTTGTTGTGGTTTGTCTCTGTTGTGTTGTTGTAGTTTGTCACTGTTGTGTTGTGGTTTTGTCTCTGTTGTGTTGTTGTGGTTTGTCACTGTTGTGTTGTGGTTTTGTCACTGTTGTGTTGTGGTTTTGTCTCTGTTGTGTTGTTGTGGTTTTGTCTCTGTTGTGTTGTTGTGGTTTTGTCACTGTTGTGTTGTGGTTTTGTCTCTGTTGTGTTGTTGTGGTTTTGTCTCTGTTGTGTTGTTGTGGTTTGTCTCTGTTGTGTTGTTGTGGTTTTGTCACTGTTGTGTTGTGGTTTTGTCTCTGTTGTGTTGTTGTGGTTTTGTCTCTGTTGTGTTGTTGTGGTTTGTCTCTGTTGTGTTGTTGTGGTTTTGTCACTGTTGTGTTGTGGTTTTGTCTCTGTTGTGTTGTTGTGGTTTTGTCTCTGTTGTGTTGTTGTGGTTTGTCTCTGTTGTGTTGTTGTGGTTTTGTCACTGTTGTGTTGTGGTTTTGTCTCTGTTGTGTTGTTGTGGTTTTGTCACTGTTGTGTTGTGGTTTTGTCTCTGTTGTGTTGTTGTGGTTTGTCTCTGTTGTGTTGTTGTGGTTTTGTCACTGTTGTGTTGTGGTTTTGTCTCTGTTGTGTTGTTGTGGTTTTGTCTCTGTTGTGTTGTTGTGGTTTGTCTCTGTTGTGTTGTTGTGGTTTTGTCACTGTTGTGTTGTTGTGGTTTTGTCACTGTTGTGTTGTGGTTTTGTCTCTGTTGTGTTGTTGTGGTTTTGTCACTGTTGTGTTGTGGTTTTGTCTCTGTTGTGTTGTTGTGGTTTGTCTCTGTTGTGTTGTTGTGGTTTGTCACTGTTGTGTTGTTGTGGTTTTGTCTCTGTTGTGTTGTTGTGGTTTGTCTCTGTTGTGTTGTTGTGGTTTTGTCACTGTTGTGTTGTGGTGGTTTTATCTCTGTTGTGTTGTTGTGGTTTTGTCTCTGTTGTGTTGTTGTGGTTTTGTCACTGTTGTGTTGTGGTTTTGTCTCTGTTGTGTTGTTGTGGTTTTGTCTCTGTTGTGTTGTGGTTTTGTCTCTGTTGTGTTGTTGTGGTTTTGTCTCTGTTGTGTTGTTGTGGTTTGTCACTGTTGTGTTGTTGTGGTTTTGTCACTGTTGTGTTGTGGTTTTGTCTCTGTTGTGTTGTTGTGGTTTGTCTCTGTTGTGTTGTTGTGGTTTTGTCACTGTTGTGTTGTTGTGGTTTTGTCTCTGTTGTGTTGTTGTGGTTTTGTCACTGTTGTGTTGTGGTTTTGTCTCTGTTGTGTTGTTGTGGTTTTGTCACTGTGTTGTTGTGGTTTTGTCTCTGTTGTGTTGTGGTTTTGTCTCTGTTGTGTTGTTGTGGTTTTGTCTCTGTTGTGTTGTTGTGGTTTTGTCACTGTTGTGTTGTTGTGGTTTTGTCTCTGTTGTGTTGTTGTGGTTTGTCTCTGTTGTGTTGTGGTTTTGTCTCTGTTGTGTTGTTGTGGTTTTGTCTCTGTTGTGTTGTTGTGGTTTGCCTCTGTTGTGTTGTTGTGGTTTGTCACTGTTGTGTTGTGGTTTTGTCTCTGTTGTGTTGTTGTGGTTTGTCACTGTTGTGTTGTGGTTTTGTCACTGTTGTGTTGTGGTTTTGTCTCTGTTGTGTTGTTGTGGTTTTGTCTCTGTTGTGTTGTTGTGGTTTTGTCACTGTTATGTTGTGGTTTTGTCTCTGTTGTGTTGTTGTGGTTTTGTCTCTGTTGTGTTGTTGTGGTTTGTCTCTGTTGTGTTGTTGTGGTTTTGTCACTGTTGTGTTGAGGTTTTGTCTCTGTTGTGTTGTTGTGGTTTTGTCTCTGTTGTGTTGTTGTGGTTTGTCTCTGTTGTGTTGTTGTGGTTTTGTCACTGTTGTGTTGTGGTTTTGTCTCTGTTGTGTTGTTGTGGTTTTGTCTCTGTTGTGTTGTTGTGGTTTGTCTCTGTTGTGTTGTTGTGGTTTTGTCACTGTTGTGTTGTGGTTTTGTCTCTGTTGTGTTGTTGTGGTTTTGTCACTGTTGTGTTGTGGTTTTGTCTCTGTTGTGTTGTTGTGGTTTGTCTCTGTTGTGTTGTTGTGGTTTTGTCACTGTTGTGTTGTGGTTTTGTCTCTGTTGTGTTGTTGTGGTTTTGTCTCTGTTGTGTTGTTGTGGTTTGTCTCTGTTGTGTTGTTGTGGTTTTGTCACTGTTGTGTTGTTGTGGTTTTGTCACTGTTGTGTTGTTGTGGTTTTGTCTCTGTTGTGTTGTTGTGGTTTTGTCACTGTTGTGTTATGGTTTTGTCTCTGTTGTGTTGTTGTGGTTTTGTCACTGTTGTGTTGTGGTTTTGTCTCTGTTGTGTTGTTGTGGTTTTGTCTCTGTTGTGTTGTTGTGGTTTTGTCTCTGTTGTGTTGTGGTTTTGTCTCTGTTGTGTTGTGGTTTTGTCTCTGTTGTGTTGTTGTGGTTTTGTCACTGTTGTGTTGTTGTGGTTTTGTCTCTGTTGTGTTGTTGTGGTTTGTCTCTGTTGTGTTGTGGTTTTGTCTCTGTTGTGTTGTTGTGGTTTTGTCTCTGTTGTGTTGTTGTGGTTTGTCTCTGTTGTGTTGTTGTGGTTTGTCACTGTTGTGTTGTGGTTTTGTCTCTGTTGTGTTGTTGTGGTTTGTCACTGTTGTGTTGTGGTTTTGTCACTGTTGTGTTGTGGTTTTGTCTCTGTTGTGTTGTTGTGGTTTTGTCTCTGTTGTGTTGTTGTGGTTTTGTCACTGTTGTGTTGTGGTTTTGTCTCTGTTGTGTTGTTGTGGTTTTGTCTCTGTTGTGTTGTTGTGGTTTGTCTCTGTTGTGTTGTTGTGGTTTTGTCACTGTTGTGTTGTGGTTTTGTCTCTGTTGTGTTGTTGTGGTTTTGTCTCTGTTGTGTTGTTGTGGTTTGTCTCTGTTGTGTTGTTGTGGTTTTGTCACTGTTGTGTTGTGGTTTTGTCTCTGTTGTGTTGTTGTGGTTTTGTCTCTGTTGTGTTGTTGTGGTTTGTCTCTGTTGTGTTGTTGTGGTTTTGTCACTGTTGTGTTGTGGTTTTGTCTCTGTTGTGTTGTTGTGGTTTTGTCACTGTTGTGTTGTGGTTTTGTCTCTGTTGTGTTGTTGTGGTTTGTCTCTGTTGTGTTGTTGTGGTTTTGTCACTGTTGTGTTGTGGTTTTGTCTCTGTTGTGTTGTTGTGGTTTTGTCTCTGTTGTGTTGTTGTGGTTTGTCTCTGTTGTGTTGTTGTGGTTTTGTCACTGTTGTGTTGTTGTGGTTTTGTCACTGTTGTGTTGTGGTTTTGTCTCTGTTGTGTTGTTGTGGTTTTGTCACTGTTGTGTTGTGGTTTTGTCTCTGTTGTGTTGTTGTGGTTTGTCTCTGTTGTGTTGTTGTGGTTTGTCACTGTTGTGTTGTTGTGGTTTTGTCTCTGTTGTGTTGTTGTGGTTTGTCTCTGTTGTGTTGTTGTGGTTTTGTCACTGTTGTGTTGTGGTGGTTTTATCTCTGTTGTGTTGTTGTGGTTTTGTCTCTGTTGTGTTGTTGTGGTTTTGTCACTGTTGTGTTGTGGTTTTGTCTCTGTTGTGTTGTTGTGGTTTTGTCTCTGTTGTGTTGTGGTTTTGTCTCTGTTGTGTTGTTGTGGTTTTGTCTCTGTTGTGTTGTTGTGGTTTGTCACTGTTGTGTTGTTGTGGTTTTGTCACTGTTGTGTTGTGGTTTTGTCTCTGTTGTGTTGTTGTGGTTTGTCTCTGTTGTGTTGTTGTGGTTTTGTCACTGTTGTGTTGTTGTGGTTTTGTCTCTGTTGTGTTGTTGTGGTTTTGTCACTGTTGTGTTGTGGTTTTGTCTCTGTTGTGTTGTTGTGGTTTTGTCACTGTTGTGTTGTGGTTTTGTCTCTGTTGTGTTGTTGTGGTTTTGTCTCTGTTGTGTTGTGGTTTTGTCTCTGTTGTGTTGTTGTGGTTTTGTCTCTGTTGTGTTGTTGTGGTTTTGTCACTGTTGTGTTGTTGTGGTTTTGTCTCTGTTGTGTTGTTGTGGTTTGTCTCTGTTGTGTTGTGGTTTTGTCTCTGTTGTGTTGTTGTGGTTTTGTCTCTGTTGTGTTGTTGTGGTTTGTCTCTGTTGTGTTGTTGTGGTTTGTCACTGTTGTGTTGTGGTTTTGTCTCTGTTGTGTTGTTGTGGTTTGTCACTGTTGTGTTGTGGTTTTGTCACTGTTGTGTTGTGGTTTTGTCTCTGTTGTGTTGTTGTGGTTTTGTCTCTGTTGTGTTGTTGTGGTTTTGTCACTGTTGTGTTGTGGTTTTGTCTCTGTTGTGTTGTTGTGGTTTTGTCTCTGTTGTGTTGTTGTGGTTTGTCTCTGTTGTGTTGTTGTGGTTTTGTCACTGTTGTGTTGTGGTTTTGTCTCTGTTGTGTTGTTGTGGTTTTGTCTCTGTTGTGTTGTTGTGGTTTGTCTCTGTTGTGTTGTTGTGGTTTTGTCACTGTTGTGTTGTGGTTTTGTCTCTGTTGTGTTGTTGTGGTTTTGTCACTGTTGTGTTGTGGTTTTGTCTCTGTTGTGTTGTTGTGGTTTTGTCTCTGTTGTGTTGTTGTGGTTTTGTCTCTGTTGTGTTGTGGTTTTGTCTCTGTTGTGTTGTTGTGGTTTTGTCTCTGTTGTGTTGTTGTGGTTTGTCACTGTTGTGTTGTTGTGGTTTTGTCACTGTTGTGTTGTGGTTTTGTCTCTGTTGTGTTGTTGTGGTTTGTCTCTGTTGTGTTGTTGTGGTTTTGTCACTGTTGTGTTGTGGTGGTTTTATCTCTGTTGTGTTGTTGTGGTTTTGTCTCTGTTGTGTTGTTGTGGTTTTATCACTGTTGTGTTGTGGTGGTTTTGTCTCTGTTGTGTTGTTGTGGTTTTGTCACTGTTGTGTTGTGGTTTTGTCTCTGTTGTGTTGTTGTGGTTTTGTCTCTGTTGTGTTGTTGTGGTTTTGTCACTGTTGTGTTGTGGTGGTTTTGTCTCTGTTGTGTTGTTGTGGTTTTGTCTCTGTTGTGTTGTTGTGGTTTTGTCACTGTTGTGTTGTGGTTTTGTCTCTGTTGTGTTGTTGTGGTTTTGTCATATGTTGTGTTGTGGCTTTGTCTCTGTTGTTTGGTTCTGTGTTGTTACAGAATAAGGGGTAGGCCATTTAGAACAGAGTTGAGGAAAAACTTTTTCACCCAGCGAGTTGTGGATCTATGGAATGCTCTGCCTCAGAAGGCAGTGGAGGCCAATTCTCTGGATGCTTTCAAGAAAGAGTTAGATAGAGCTCAGGAACGGGGTACTGATTGTGGATGATCAGCCATGATCACATTGAATGATGGTGCTGGCTCGAAGGGACGAATGGCCTACTCCTGCACCTATTGTCTATTGTGTTGTTACGCTGAGCATTGTGGGTATGCAACGTTGGTGCTGCAATGCATGGCGACCCTTGTGGGCTGCCCCCAGCACATCCTTGGGTGTGTTGGTTGTTAGTGCAAATGACACATTTCACTGTATGTTTGGATGTACACATAATACTACCATCATCCCCTCAAAACTAATCAATAAACTCCAAGACCTGGGCCTCAGTACCCCCTTGTGCAAGTGGATGCTGGATTTCCTCACTTGTAAACCCCTGTCAGTTTGGATCGGCAAAAACATCTTCTCCACAATCTCCACTACAGGGATATGTGCTTAGCCCCCTGCTCTACTCACTTCGTTCCTATGATGGTGTGGCTAACTACAGCTTGAACACCATATACAAGTTTGCTGATGACACCACTGTTGTGGGCCACATCAAAGGGGGTGATGAATCAGCATACAGGAGGGGGACTGAAAACTTGGCTGAGTGGTGTAATAACAACAACCTCTTACTCAATGTGCAAGGAACTGATTGTAGACTTCAGGAGAGGGAAACCAGAGGTCCAAGAGCCAGTAATCATCAGAGGATCAGAGGTGGAGAGTGTCAGTAACTTTAAATTCCTGGGTGTCACTATCTCAGAGGACCCATCATATAAATATAATTGTGAAGAAAACACAACAGCGCCTCTACTTCCTCAGGAATCTGTGCAGATTTGGCATGCCGTTGGAAATTTTGGCAAAATTCTATAGATGTGTTGTGGAAAGTGTGCTGACCGGCTGCATTACAGCCTGGTTTCAAAGTTACATTTAATGTCAGAGAAATGTATACAATATACATCCTGAAATGCTTTTTTTTTGCAATCCTCCATGAAAACAGAGGAGTGCCCTCAAAGAGTTAAAGGTTAGAACCCCAACATTCCCCCCCCCAGCTCCCCTCCTTCCCGTGCGAAGCGGCAGCAAGCAACAATCCCCCTCCCCCCACCGGCAAAAGAAAACCATCAGCACCCGGCACCGAGCACTCAAGTGTGAGCAAGGCAACAGCAAAGACACAGACTTGCAAAGACTACATTGTTCACCCGGTTTTCGACACACCACAGGCTCTCTCTCTCTCCCTAATAAGGGAGAAAGCGATGTCTCCATTTCACAGCGAAAGGGGAGACATAACAAACAACTCGCTGGTTTACGATGTTAAAAGTCCGTTGCATCGCTTTTTCTGAGCTCTGTGCCCAGAGATCTCGGGTCTCTGGACACACAGCCTTAGATCTTCCATCTCCCACGACACACCGGTCTTCTGCTTGGACACCGACCTCTGATCCCCTCGTTTCCAGAGCCACGAAAACTCGGTCCTCCGAAGGTGAGCGGAGCTCGTAGGCCGAGCCCTTGGTGTGCCGAACAACGGCCAGTTGTGAAACCCCGAGAGCGGGTCCCATTCCCGCAAAGAACCGAAGTCAGTGTGTAACTCCAGGTCAGGGTCCTCAAAAGAACCCTGAAAGGGAAAAATAGAGATGTTAAAGATGGAAATAGAGCTGTTTCCGAAGATGCAAGCAAAAAGCTCTGTCTTCTTGTCTGGGAACGCCAATGCCTTTGAGTGGAAAATCTGACAACAGACAATGGATTCTGGCCAGGACATCACGGGTAAAACCCTCCCAACCATCGAACACATCTACATGAAATGTTGCTGTAGAAAAAGCAGCGTCTATCATCAAAAATGCTCACCGCCCAGGCCATGCTCTTTTCTCACTGCTGCCATCAGGTAGAAGGTACAGGAGCCTCAGGACTCGCATCACCAGGTTCAAGAACAGTTACTACCCCTCAACCATCAGGCTCTTGAAGAAAAGGGGGTAGCTACACTTATTTTAGGACCCTGTTGTCTTGTTATTTTATGCACGTCATTTATTGCTATTTATTTATACCTGCATTTGCACAGTTTGTTTACTGTTCCTGATGGTTACAGTTTACAGTTACCTTTCTATAGATCTGCTATTTCTGAAGAAAAAGAATTTCAGGGTTATATGTGGTGACAAGTGTACACTCTGATAATAAATTTCACTTTGACTTTGACTTGTGATAAATAAATCTGGGCAGCAACTCATTTCATGGGACAAGTATTAGATTATAATAATCACTTAGTTGTGCCTTCCCTGTAAATGGCCCCTTTGGTACGAGTATCCCTGAACCCAGTCACTGCTAAGGGTTGTTGACTTTCCTTTCAACCTCCAGACTGTCGATGTCAGCCCATTGAACAGGTTCTGTCTTCCTATGCCACAAAGTTGTTCTGGCTCCTGTTCTACATTTGGATGTATGTTCAGTGTGTGGTCTGGAGCCCTTAGGGATAATTAAATACCTTAATTTCATACAGGATTGCGCATGCATATATAACATGTGTTCAAATGCCCCCTCTCACCCCTGCCCACGTCACAATATTGTCTGTCCACAGACATTTCCTGCTATAATATATCTGTACTTTATATCCCCCCAAAGTCCTTTAAAATGAATGTCTGTTGGAACCTTTCTACTTTTCATTCAGGATTCATAACTCAACAAATGCTTTGTTTGCCTAGCCTGTCCCAGACAGAACACCATTAAGACTAGCTCATGTCTTCAACTGACAGTAAATCTTTTGCACGGCAGTCTTTTTTGGTCAACAGTTTCAGATTGTGAAGTCCCTTCTTTCTGAATTTGACTACTGTGTCTTCAGTTTTTGTGCTAACTGTTTAGAACCCACTGCCCAGCTCACATTCATCTTAACGTCTCTGTATCTCTTGACTGTTTCCACCAATTGTGTGTCTCTGCCTTTCGTACTTACTTCCCACTGAGCCAGAAAGCAGGCTGTGGCCGGCGGGTCCAAAGGCAAATGTGGCATTCAGCACTGGCTGGTCAGGGGGCTCCAGGCTTGTCTGGTTCGGGATGAGGTGAGTGATGGATTCCAATGCTGGGGCCCAAATATACATCACATTGAGGAGCTGAACTCTTCGTCCTGCCGGCCACTTGAAAGGGGACTTCTTACCTAGAGATGAGAAGGAAAAGGGAAATTCCAACACAGGAGACTCTGTAGATGCTGCATATCCAGAGCAATAATATCTAGAGCAATACATATCTGGAACAATACGTATCTAGAGCAACACGTGTCTAGATCAATGCATATCTAGAGCAATAGATGTCTAGAGCAATACATATCTAGAAAATACACGTCTAGAGAAATACTTGCAAACACTGGAGGAAATCAGCAGATCAGGCAGCATCTGTTAGGAGAAATGAGCAGTCGGCATTTCTGTCCTGTCCTCTCCACCCAATCCAGATGAAGAGTCTTGGTCTGAAATGTCGACAATTTATTCCTTTCCATAGATGTAAAGTTCCTCCAACATTGTGGGCAGTTGTTTATCTTTACTTATTTTACCTAATTTGGTTACTCCTTATATAGCTCTGGATTTCCAGCACCTACAGGAGCTCTTGTGTTTCCAATCATATAACCATAGAGTTATACTCACAGAAACAGAACCTTCGGCCCAACTTGACCATGACGAACAAGATGCCCATCTCAGCTAGCCCCATTTCCCTGCATTTTGCCCATATCACTTTAAACCTTTCCTATTCTTGTATCTGCCCACGTGTCTTTCAAGCATTGCAACTGTACCCACTGTAACTATTCCCTCTTGAGCTCATTCCATATACCCACCCCCTCTGTATGAAAAAGTTGTCCTTTTTAAATCTTTCCCCTCTCACCTTAAATACGTGTCCTCTAGTTTTAGACTTCCCTTTTAAAAAAAAACTTTTCTTAAATAACATAAAGCATTCTAAGTTTTGAATGTTTCTGAATATATCTGACTTCTAAAGGCCTCACAACTTGGACAGATGTTGAGGTTCCATCTCAATCTTGCCTCTTGTCAATGGACATCAGGGAGCCTCATTCGCCCCTCAGCTGAGGCCTGGTTGTCACTGAAGTTGTGCTTCATCAGAGTTAGAGATGGGGTGGATTAAACGGTTAGACAAAGGCAGACGAGGAGGGTCTGGGGACAGTCCAAGTGATGGACTGAGTGGAGCACAACTCAGCACGTTGAGGCCATGGCATTTTCTCAGCCTGGCTGCACCCTCCACACTCCTTCTTCCCTGCTACCTTGTCCGGGGCACAATTACTCATGCTGGTATGGGGATCTCTCATTGACCCCTAGTATATGGGAATAAAGATTTTATGGCCCAGGCTTGACCCCTGTCTCCCAGGGCTGGGGTCTGAGCCCCTTGTGGCCAGGGATAGAATCAATCTAAGCCAATGCTTATCATCCTTTCCTGACTACCCATTGTGGTGAACTACATATACCTGTCTGGACACGCCCCTCCCCCCCGCTGACTGCTCCTGCGGCTCCTCCCACAGACCCCGGTATAAAGGCGATTGGAGGCACTGCTCCTCCCTCAGTCTCTAGGATGTCATGTGGGGATCTCTTGCTGCTGACTGCTCTCTTCCAGCCAATAAAAGCCTATATCTCGCCTCACATCTCTGAGAGTTATTGATGGTGCATCACCCATGTAGGCATCATTTGTCTTTATGTTTTTCAGACAATATCTGCCTGCCCTCCCCTCACTCTCTGCCTCTCAGAGACAAAGGCAGACACAGAGATACATACAAACACACACGCACAGACACACAAATACACATACACAAACACACACGCACGCATACACACTACACACGCGCACACACACACACACAAATACACATACAAATCCGAAACACACACACGCACGTACACATACACACTACACAAGCGCGCACACACACACAAATACACAGGCCTGCGCGCGCACACACACACACACACATTCTCTCTCTCTCTCTCTCTCTCTCTCTCTCTCTCTATCTCTCTCTCTCTCTCTCTCTCTCTCTCTCTCTCTCTCTCTCTCTCTCTCTCTCTCTCTCTCTCTCTCTCTCTCTCTCTTTCTGTCTTTCTATTTTCCTGTCTGCACAGCAAAGTCTGGGCCTAAGGCTGAAGCCAAATGGTTCCACATTAGATGTACCGATCGGCAGCAATCTGTCACCCACCAATGAGAGAGAGCAGAACTCACCGAGTACACAACTTCCAACAGCTGATTTGCTATTCCCAATGTTCCGTTCTCTGCCATGATGTTTCCGTTGGTGGCACTGGCTTAGAATCAGCCCGTCCACAGGGCCACAAAACCTCGGAACTCTGAAGGCCTGCTCATCTTCTAGGCCGTGTCTAGGGATATTATTCAGTAACCAGGCCCATAACATATCCTGGCCTAAATATGATTTTGTTTAGGCATCGAAACACAATTACAGTTCACTCCATGTTGCTTGTGAATGTTGTCTAATAAACCATGACTTCAGCTGAGGTGTTCACAGAGCAATTTCGTCCGGTCTCCTTGTATTACTGCTGTTGTCAAATTCTCCACTGCGCATCCTCACAGTTCTCAGCATTCTAACTGGCCGCATCGCCATCGGATATGGAGCAGCCTCTGCACAGGTTCGGAAAGAAGCTGCAGAGGGTTGTAAGCCCAGTCAGCTCCATCGTGGGCACTAGCCTCCCCAACAACGAGGACATCTTCAAAAGGCACTGCATCAAAAATCCTTCATTAAGTACCCCCACCACCCAGCACTTGCCCTCTGCTCATTACTAACATCAGGGGGTACAGGCACCTGAAGACGCACACTTACATTTTAGAAACAGTTTCTTCCCCTCCACCATCAGATTTATGAATGGATCATAAACTCATGAACACTAACTCACTTTTGCCCTCTTTTTGCCCTCACCGGACAGGGTGGCAGACATCTGCTCACAGGAGACTTGTGCTTTGTGTAAGAGGGCCATGCATATATGTATCTCTACCACAGCTGTAATCTAGAGGTCACTTCAGGACAGGAGGGAGCTCAGAAAGTATCTGTAAGGACTTCATGACAGTCCCTTGGAGAAGCTTGCAAAGCTGGATATGGAAACATGGGAAAAAGCCTCCTCTCCATGTGGCCTCCCTATAGTAGGAGCAAACCGCGAGGTGTGGCAGAGGTCACCAACGGCAAAGGGAATGGCCGTGAGGTTTGGAAGCTGAGAGTGGCCATGAACTTGACTCCGTGCACAGGTGGTAGGCAGTGCTTGAGGTGCGGGAGATCAGTGATCTGAGTGAGGATGAAGGGCAGTGTCTGAATGTTGTCCCTTTAAGCAGCACTCTTCCGTGGCTTAATAAAACCTCGCTGATCTGTGATAAAAGAAGTATTTCTTGTCCAAGCCTCTCTCTGCACTGACCATTAAGTTTTGATAACATTGAGTTCTGATGATGGGTCTTCAAACTGAAGTGTTAACAGTTTTTCTTTCCACTGATGCTACCTGACTCACTTTTCTGTTTTTATTGCATCTGGTCGAGGGTTGCCTTACACTCAACCAACAATCTGTGAGCAAGACTATAATAGACGACAGGTTTTTGTTTCGTATGGCATGGCCTGACTGTCCATTCAGGAGCTGGGGTTGGATCGATCTTCATCTGCCATCTTGTCCACAGCCGTTCCAGCGTGGGTGGCCCTGAGTTGGCATCGCCTGATGGAGTTCCTGAAGCATGCAAACCTCCACATGGCGTCAACGTGTTGATCCAGGCCATGGAGGAGGTGACAAGTACAGAGTGTATTATAATGATTACAGGCCTCGTACAATCAAGCACATATGCAGTGTGGTGTTAATGATCAACTGGACTTTCAATGTTCCACAGAATTGACCTTAAACACACTGATCTTCTTGTTCTTCTTGATCCCTGAGCTCCCAGTGGAACATGGGCCATTGATGACCTCCCATCTCCATTGTCCAAAGTCAATGGTCTGGTTGGAGTTGATCAATGTCTCTGTAATCCATTGTATCCACTGTACAGGGGATTGGCCTATACAGCTTCACCACAGCCCTGTTGGCTGGACTTGCCCTTTTCCACATTTCACAACGGGGATGTAGCGTTGGACTTTGAGAAGCTAAGCACATTGATACCTTTCTGAAAATCCATGTATCAGAGTTCTGTTGACAATGAAACCAGAGCAGGTTAAGTTAGGTATGAGAACAAGTACAGTAACCTTGCCTTGTACTCCCTTGGTCTCAGGAACCTGATCAGAGTTGCTCTCTAATTTGCTAAAACATCTGATCAGATAGATGTGGGAAAACTGAAGCCTTCATTGTGCTATCCAGAGGAGAGGGTATAATGTTACAATTCAGGCAAGGCTGTTAAGTCATGAAGAGTTGTGGAATCTAAACTGGAATTTGCAAGTCCCTAGAGTCACAGACCAATATGGCATGGAGCACGCCCTTTGGCCCAGCTCGTCATACTAATCAAGATGCTTATCTAAGCTAATCCCATTTTCCTGTGTTTGACCCATATCCCTCGAAACCAGGGTTCCTAATCTTTCTTATGCTATGGACCAATACCGTTAAGCAAGTGGTCCTTGGACCCCAGGCTGGGAACTCTAAGTAGGACTGGTGAGTGTATTAAGTGATATGGAGCAAAGACAGACACATGGAGATGAGGCACCAATCAGCCAAGGTCTTACTGAATGGCGGCAAGATTTTTGAAAGGCTGAATGCAAAGTCCTGCTCCTATGTTCAGGAGGGAGGTCAGAGGATTAACCTTCTACCCATTACAAAGCCACCCTCGCTGTACGAGTGGTGTAAGTGCTGGCGATATGGCTAAGCTGATAACTCGAATTTCCTTTGTTGCTTTGAGGTAATTAGTTTACATGCCCGGACTCCGAGTCCTGACGCTGAATGCTTGGAATGCGCCTTGTTTGGCTTTGACATTCCATAGGTGTCTGTCGTTTAGTCACCACAGAAAAAACTGTTGACATCTGGTCCGCTGCTAAGGAAAAGGATTTCCATTGCACTTGCACTTGTCTGCTCAATTGGAACTCATTAATCATCCTGTGTCTCTGGAACTAACCTTGAGGTAACCAGATTGTGCCTAGAAACCTAAGCATGCACATGTACCTTAGTGGTTTAGACCTGCTGGATACAGTGTAAAATGTCCGGTCTGCTGCTTCTGATGCCTTTGCTTTGTCTACATTGCCTGGCATTTCCTTCTATCGCTGCTAAAGCATCCTAGTACTTGCTGAACACTATCATGTATAGGCTCACATATTTACCCCCAAGCTCCAAAACACTTCCAACCATGCTTATCAAAATCCGTGGATCCAGTTTTGTGAGTGTTTGCAACTTTCATGTGGATCTATCCTGAAGTAAAAACATTGTTTCAGCCTTTAAAATTATTCTATAGCAAATAAGATTTAGCTGCATTATATCTGGCAAAGCAATTAGATTAAAGTAATTTTTTTCTCAGTTTCTATGTCATCCTCTATCTTTTTCTCTTTTCTCCTCTTTCTCCTTTTTCTTTCTCTTTCTCCTCTTTCACCTTTTCTCTTCTCTCTCTCTCTCTCTCTCTCTCACTCTCTCTGCCTCGTGCACATGCACTTTAGAAATTTGGACAGGTTGGGCATTGTGGAATATTTCTCATCAGCTGCTTCTAAAGTCTTTTTCTTTGTCTACTTAGCCTGGCACCTACTGTTGTCGCTACTCAGGCACCACGTACTCACTGAGTGCTGTTGCTTATAGACTGACAAACCTCGATCCGTAACACTCAGAACCATTTCATATGCTCTGAGCTTACTCCTGTAGCTCCTAGAGGTGGGCAGTCGCTCCTCCACAACCATGATTGTAAGTTCAATGCACACATCTGGAATCAGTCAGACTTTGTGATGTGGACCCTTGAATTCTGTCCAACATGGTAGGAAGGTTCAATTGATACAATTGGACCCTAAGTACCAGTTAATAAAGGGCCTATTGCCTGATATAGAGGCTTTGCACTAGTGTCCTGTCAAGATAATGCCAGCCACATCTCAAAAGCTATCAGCTCTGTTCTGGAACCCACCAGTTCTCAGTGAGAACGTCCACTTCGCACAGCTGGATCTTTCAGTTGTTAAGAGACTGATGGAAGAAGCTGTGAAGTCCTGGATTCCTTTGGTTCCCTTCGATGAGTTGTTATTTCAGGCAACTTGTGAAATGTGAAGGTAAGGTTCTGGTTCTTATAACATAAGAAATAGGAGCAAGGAGTAGGCTATCTGACCCGTCCAGCCTGCTCTGCCCTCATATAAAACAAGAAATAATTTGCATTTTTTTTGTCATTTATTTTTTTATTGAAGTTCATCAAACAAACATTTCCATAAGATGTATTTCAGACATTGTACATATATATCACAAATCTCCACAAAGTATTTATCTGAGGTATATACTTATAGAAAAGAGTGGAAAGAAAAAACAAGCAAAAGGAAAGAACTATGTACAAGTAGGAAGTGATTTTTTTAAAATAACATATTCATTGATTTGTGAGAATAAAATCAGGCCTATGAGGCATTATGTAGTTAAACCATTTTTCCCAGTATGAATCAAATTGTTCCAGCTTATGATTAACAGATGCTGTTATCTTCTCCATTTTGTAAATGTCCATTGTAATTTCCATCCATGTATTTGAAGTTGGGCTCTCCTGTGATAACCATTTCCTAGTAAGAGTCTTTTTACCAGCCACCAACAGTACATTCATTAAATATTTATCTCTTTTCAAGCATTCTTGAGGTATATATCCAAAATAATAATTTGCATTTATATATAGCATTAAGAGTGGAATATTACCACAAGCTGGGGGGAATTAAGAGAGGAAAGGATATATTTGCAAACGGGGCCTGAGCCAGCATAGTCGTGCAGTTGGGGGAACTGCTGCCTCACTGATCCAGAGACCTGGGCTCAATGCTGTCTGTATGGAGTCTGCACGACCCTTCAGCTGCTCTGCTTTCCTTATAGGTTTCAGAGGTGTGCAGCTTTGTAGGTAATTGCCCACTGTCAATTGCCCCAAATGTGTAGGTAGGTAATGAGGGAGATGGATGGGACTGTGTGGAGAATAAAACGGGAGTGATGTAAATTGGTGTTTGATGGTCAGTACAGACTCAGAGAGCTGAAGGGCCTGTTTGGTGCTGTGTGATGACACGGTGAGAGTGACTGTTTTAAGGATGCAATTGGGGGTGCGGTATGCAGTTTCGAGACAGAAGACTGAGGAGTGAATCCAGAGCATATGTGTAATTTTGTATAATATTGATATCAATTAGTGAGTGAGGGGGCAAATCCACCGTAACAAGGGTAGGAGAGTAATGAATCCACAGTTTCTTCTACTCCCCAATATTTTTAGAGTTAAGACCATCTTGTGTTCCAAGATGGAGCCCAGGGGTGATTCTCCTCAATTCTCAACATTTTCAATAATTTCCTTTTGAAGAACCCCTTGTCCTGACTACAGATATAGGGCAGCATGGTAGCGCAGTGGTTAGCACAACACTTTACAGTACAGACAATCTGGGTTCAGTTCCTCACTGCTGCCTATTAGGAGTTTGCACATTCTCCCCATGGCCATGTGGGATTCCTCCAGGTGCTCTGGTTTCCTCCCACAGTCCAAAGACATACCGGTCGGTAGGTTAATTGGTCGTTGCAAATTGTCCCATGATTAGGCTAGGTTCTGCATGACTTGAAGGGCTGGAAGGGTATGTTCTACGTAATATTTCAATTCAAAAATCAGCTAAAAAATCGAAACCCAAATTGAATAAATATCAGAAAGAATTTATAAAAATTGCACTGGCAGTAGCCAAAAAGGCTATTGCAGTTACTTGGAAATCGGATTCATACTTAAGTATAGATCGTTGGAAGAATGAAATTTCCAGCTGTATTCCACTTGAAAAAATTACTTACAATTTAAGAGATAAATATGAAACATTTTTGAAAATTTGGCGCCCTTATTTACAAAAGACAGGATTAAATATATAGGTGCTCTGAAGATAAAATAATTGGTTATTTGGGGAAAGAAATAAATATATATACTAAAGTTATTACAAACTCTGTGGAGCATGTGGGGATCTTCCGATATCCAGGCACTCTTTCTTTCTTTCTTTCTTTCTTTCTTTTTCTATAGGGATGTTAGGGGGGAGGGGCTAAGGGAGGGGGGAAGGGTATTCTTTTTTTTCTTTCTGTAATTATCTGAAAACTCAATAAAAAATGTTTTTTAAAAAATCAGCTAAAAAATAACTTGCATTTGACTTAATCATATGGTGTGAAAGATTTGTGTTAATCAAAATAAAGGTGTCGGTGAGTCAATATCAGTAGGAGGTTGGAAAGATAAAGCTAAACTCATTCTTAATCCTTCATCCAAGTGGGGAAACAAAATACGTGAAGTCCTTAAATGGACCACAAATTGACAGGAACAAAAGCAGTCACTCCTTTTCTCAAGTATGCTCCCCTTGTGATGAGTTTAGACCTCAGCTGTTTTTCCCACTCCTCATTCTCTGTCATCCTTAACTCTCAAGAAATGGCCAGTGAGGCTTTGGTCCAGGCAACCTGAAGAAAGTATTCTTTCTTTTCTGTTTCAGTGGTGTCCTTAGGTAGTGTCCCCAAGTGAGCACACAGGCTGAAAGTAATACTTAGGCAGAAGCCTTCAGCTTTCCTTGAGGGAGCAGGAGAGAATGTTGGAACGTGGTCTCTTTCTGTGTACTCCACAGCTGGTAACCAATTCTTCCTCTGACTATATACTCTTCTGGCTGAAATACGCTGATGTTCATTCCCCAACAGGGAGTCAGGCCTACATTTTGACTGGTGCCTTTGACTTGCTAAGGAGCTTGATGATAAACAAAACCTCTTTGGAAATGTGGATGTAGCTTCATCATGGAGCAGACATCCTGTGCACATACACAGTGTATATAATCTGGCTTTTTCAGTGATGAGTATTCTCCAGCACTCTCTATTCTGTGAATTTGGGTCAGGGATATTTCCCATTCACCTGAGAGGCCGGGCAGGGTCAGCTGATCTCAGGGTGTTCTCCCATTGCTGAAATGGTATTTAGACCCTGGTTGTGCACTGAGGTCTCTGCTCTGCAGCCCGTGACCTTCTGACGCATAGACAAAAGTGCCATCGCTTACAACATTTTCAAGTTTATTTGTCACGTATGCACCAAAACATGTAGTGAAATGTGTCATTTGTGTTAACAACCAGCACACCTGGAGGTGTGCTGTGGGCAGCTCACAAGTGTTACCACATATTCTGGTGCCAACGTAGCACGCCAATGATACTCGGCAGAACAACAGAGAGCACAAGTGGCAAACAACAGCAGCAAAAACAAGCCCCGTTCATCCCTCTCATCCGTGTATGTACACAGTCCTTTAACTACAGAATGCCAGGACAGGCCTCCAGCTCCAGGCTCCAGAATCAGGCCTGTAGACATCGTGTGTTGATCTCCATACAGACTCGCAGGGATTTGCAGATTTGGCTCTGACCATTGGGTCTCGACTTCTAGACTTTCAATTCATCCTCGGGCCTTGATCCTCAGTATCAATTTCAGAACATGGCGATCACTGAGCATCAGACCTCAAACTCTGGATTCGCCGATGATAAAAACAATAAGGCTACAGCCACCCGCATTAGGCAAAATGATTCTTTCAGGCCTCTTCAGAGACCCATGAAATCTACCTCAAAGCCGTAAGCATTTCCGCCAAACTAAATCTGGTTCTAAATTAGACCAGGGGCAGCTGTCCTCATTCTGGAGAACAGCAAATCTCCAACAGACCAGCTTACTGTTTGCAAAAGGTTACCTATTCCTCTCAAGGTGTCACAGTGTACTTCACAGCTAATGAAACACTGATACACAGAGAAAGGGCATGGGGGCTTTGGAGACGGCGCTAAGGAGATTCATCTGGATATTTGGCTTAGAGAATAGTTGCTTTAAGAAGTTGGACAAGCTTAGATTGCCTCCTGTGGAATATCTAAGGCTGGGGGTGAGATGGTGACCTGATAGAAGTAAATAAAACCATAGGTGGATAGAGTAGGTAGCCAGAGTCTTTTCTTCCCCGGGGTGAGAATGTCAAGTGTGAAATACTAGAGGCCACAGGGAGAATGCTCAATGGAAATTTATGAGGAAAATCTTTGCACAGAGATTGGTAGTGCTGTCAGGCCTGGTGGTGGAGGTAGATATGAAAACAATGTTTAAGAGGCATTTAGACAGATACCTGACCAGGCGGGGAATGGAGGGATACAGGCCTAGTGCACACACGTGGTTTAATTTAGATTAGAATCAATATTGGCACTGACATGGTGGGCTGAAAGGACTATCCCCATGATATACCGTTCTATGTTCTTGTCTAGTTGGGCAGCTCTCCCTCACCACCACACGGCTGTGTCTGCCTCCATTTTTGTCCCCAGTGCTTTGCGATGAGACTTGAACCTGAGCGCTCTGACTTGGGTGGATTGTGGACTCTGCAGTCTTTGGTCTTGTGCATAAGAGAAACTTTCTGTAACATCTGTGGAACATAGTGTCCAGGAATGTGTTTTGCATTGGTATTTGGTTTGTCAAGTTTATAAACACGTTCCTGTAGATAAATGCTATTTAAAAATGTCTTAACGCAGTGCAGAAGCGTACGCGATTGAGGGACCTATGGCCCCCAAACCTACAATAGGAATCAGTTGTCATTCCTGGTGATAAAGCCAGCTCCAATGGGCTTTGCGCAGGCTACACATAGTGTAAAACTCTCTCTACATTGCCACAGCAGTGACTCCTGGCCATTTACAACAAGCAGCGAGTGGTAAATATGTCAGGTATAGCTTTTTTCTAGTAAGTAATAACCCTACAGTGGCAGGTTGCCATTGATGGTGCCCCATCTGTCAGTCAAGGAGCAAGAATGTTGGTGAGAGGAACGTCCTTCTCTTTGGAAAAAAACAACCCGAAATATTGACCCCCCGCCTTCATATCCATTTCTAGTCTCCTTACAAATAACATCGCTTGATTAGTTAAAGTCCTTCAATCCACAATAAAACTGCCACCTTTGCTTCTGTATTCCAAGAAGGATAAGCTTAGTTTGTGCTTGTTCAAAGCCTCATCATAATCACTGAGTACATCTACAAAGAGCACTGCCCCGAGAAAGCAATGTCTATTGTCAAGAACCCCTGTCACCTAGGCAATGCTCACAAGAACCTTAGGTCCTGCACCACCGGGTTCAGGAACAGGTATCATGCTTCAACCATCAGGCTCCTGAACCAGCGTGGATAAATTCACATATCTCAATTCCGAACTAATTCCTCAACCTATGGACTCATTTTCAAGAGCTCAACAACTCATGGTTCATTATCTATTTATTTATTGATTGATTATTTAATTGCAGTCTGACTTCTTTTGGGCATTGGTAGCTTGTCAGTCTTTGTTTAATTTCTCATTGGTTCTATAGTATTTCTTTGTCACGCTCTGAATGTCTGCAAGAAACTGAATCTCAAGGTAGTACATACGGTGACGTATATATACTTTGATAATAAATGAATTTACTTTAATCTAACCCTTAACTTTGCCAGCTTTGCACTCCACCCCTGCTCCTCATGAGCTCTGGATTGTATTCCACATGTTGTCTATGTAATTGGCCTGCTGAAGGGTCTTGGCCCAAAACGTCGATTATTTATTCTTCTCCGTAGATGCTGCCTGACTTGCTGAGCTTTGTGTGTGTTGCGAAGGATCTGAATAAATGTAGCAGAACACAGACAACATCTTGTCGCAAAAAGCCCAACTGATCAGTTGCACAAATCATTGAGTACTGGTATCTCGGTAGCAAAATAGCGTCAAGTCCCACGCTCTCAGTTCGCGACTATTTCAAGAGCTTTGTAGTGAGGATGATGAACATTTTGAACACTTTCTGTTGAATGTAGAAGTCAGATGGCTCTCAAAGGGAAACTGCCTGAGAAGCTTTAATGCACCTTTTCAAACAGTATTAAAATTATTTGAAGAATTAAATGCTTCATTCAGTAATTAACTCAAGAATATTAAGCATGAGATTGCTTATTTGTCAGAATTGTTTGCAAAGCTTAATGAAAGCAATTCAATTGCAAGGAAATGATTGGACTCTTATCAAGGTCAAGACTCCATAATTTGTCTAAGTTAACCCTACTTAAGAGCAACATAGGCTCTTTTTCAATTTCTGAACCTCTCTTTGTTGGAAGAGAAAGAAAGAATAGCAGGTGACGATCTTCAAGTATACTGTGCCTTCCTAGGTTACCTGCATAAAGACATGTTTGAGAGACTTCAGGCTCTCCTCTTCAGCCAGATTTCAGATTCTGCCATCTGATTTCTGAATAGTCCGTGAACCCATGAACATTATCTCACTATTCCTCTTTCGTACTATTTATTTATTTTACTAGAACTTACTGCAATTTGTTATCCCTGCGCTGTACTGCTGCTACAAAACAGCGAGTTTCTCAAACCTGTGTCTGTGATAATAAACTTGATTCTGGCTCTGATTCACCTCTCCCTCTGGAAAATGCCCTCTTCTCGTTCCGACCATTAGGAGGATGTACAGGAGCGTAAAGGCCCACATTCAGATTTGGTTTGTCATCTAAAACACTGGAAAACTTTGACGGATGTACCTTGGGGAGCATTCTGACTGACTGCATCACCGTCTGGTGTGGGGTGGTTGAGGTGGGGGGGATGTGTTGCTACTGCACAGGATCAAAGTTGTAGAAAATTGTAAAATTAGTCAGCCCCATCATGGGCATTAGCCTCCGTAGTACCCAAGACATTTTCAAGGAGCGGTGCCTCAGGAAGGCAGCGTCCATCATTAAGGATCCCCAGCACCCAGGACATGCCTTCTTTTCACTATTAATGCCAGGAAGGAGGCACAGGAGCCTGGAGGCACACATTCAGTGATTCAGGAACAGCTTCTTCCCCTCTAACATCCGATTTCTAAATAGACACTGAACCCATAAACACTCCCTCACTACTTTTTTTTATTTATTTCTGTTTTTTGCACTACTTATTTTAACTAAACTACTTAATATATAAATAATTATTATACACATATAATTACATATAACTATAATATATATAATTACTGAATTCAGTTTTTTCTCTATTTTTATCAAGGATTGCATTGTACTGCCGTTGCTAAGTTAACAAATTTCAAGACAAATGTCAATGATATTAAACCTAATTCTGATTCAACAATTTAGGAACAGCTTCCTTCCCTCTGCTATTGGACGTTTAAACCATGGACATAACTTTGCATAGTTTATTTACTTTGTAGTTTTTACTGATTTTATGTCTCTACACTGTTCTGATGCTGAAAACAACAATTCAATAAATACACAAGTAGGTGATAATAAACCTGATTCTGGTTCAGATTCCATTGAGTCCTGGCAACAACCATTGTAGGTCATGTCTAACCAATCTTCCAGAGTTTTTTGAGGAGGTTACCAGGAAAGTTGATGTAGGAAAGGGAGTGGATGTTTACCTTTACTTGAGCAAGGCCTTTGACAAGATCCTATACGGGAGATCAGCTACGAAAGTTCAGTCGCTTGGCATTCAAGATGAGGTAGTAAATTGGATTTGACACTGGCTTTGTGAGAGAAGCTGGAGAGTGGCAGCGTGTGGTTGCCACTTTTACTGGAGGCCTGTGCCGAGTGAGGTGCCACAGGGATCGGCATTGGGTCCGTTGTTGTTTGTCACCTATATCAACAATCTGGTTGATAATGTGGCAAACTGGATCAGTAATTTTGCAGATGACACCAAGGTAAGACAGTGAGGAAGAGTATCCAAGCTTGCTGTGGGATCTGACCAGCTGGAAAAATGGGCTGAAAATTGGCAGATGGAATTTAATGCAGACAAGTGTGAGGTGTTACACTTTGGGAAAACAAACCAGTTTAGGATTACACAATGAATAGTAGGGCAATGAGAAGTGTGGTAGAACAGAGGGATCTGGGATTACAGATCCATCATTCCATGTAAGTGGCATCACAGGTAAATAAGGCCGTAGAGAACTTTTGGTGCATTGATCTTCATAAATCAAAGTATTGAAAGAATGATTGAAAGATTGAAAGAATGCAGAGAAAATGTACTTGGATGTTGTTGGGACTGGAAGACCTGAGATATAGGGAAACATTGAATAGGTTAGGACTTTATTCCCTGGAGCGTCGGAGATTGAATGGAGATTTGATAAAGGATTACAAAATTAAGAGTGATATAGATAGGGTTAACACAAGCAGATTTTTCCACTGAGGTTGGGTGAGACAAGAACTAGAGGTCAGAAGTTAAGCGTGAAAGGTGAAATGCGTAAGGTGACCCTGAGGGGAAGCTTCTTCACTCAGAGGGTGATGCGAGTGTGGGACGAGCTGCCAGCAGAGTGGTGGATGTGGGTTTGATTGGAACATTTAAGATAAGTTTGAAAAAGCACATGGTTGGAAAGGGTTTGGAGGGCCATGGTCCACATGCACACTGATGGGCCTAGGCAGAATAATAGTTTGGCATGGACTAGATGGGCGGAAGGGCCCATTTCTGTTTTATGGTGCTCTATAACTCTATTTGTCTAAGTGAATGTTAACACAATTTCCTCACAGGAGCCTATTGCCGCGTTTACGGTTGTCAATCCTGTCTGTTTTTTCTGAGTGAGATGACAAAGCCTGTCCTGAATATTCCTTCATAAAAAATAAATTATAACTCTGCCCACTTGTTTGACACAACCCTCTATTGAATGCCTTTATCTTAATCTTATCTGTTTGGTGAAAATCTGTAAAATGGTTCCTCTTCATCCCTGTGTCACTGAATTAGCCAATTGTTTTTCCAGTGAAATGTCATCCTGTTTGACGCATGGACAATCATCACGCAAAAGTATTTTGATGGGAAACATTCTGGGTTCATTTGCAGTTTGAGATACAGGTGCATTGTTTTCACTCCAACAGAGAGTTGGACATTAATGTTTCCAAAGATTTTTTGGGATGAATTTAGAACTGCCAAGTATATAAAACACCCCTGCTCCTCCGCACCTGGCTCCCTATCTATCACCCTTCCCCATCTCACCTACTTCTATCTATCACTTACCAGCCCCTGCCTCACCTGTTTATACTGGTTATCTCTCCTCTTCTCCTGCAGTTCAGGAGGATCTCGACCTGAAATGTCGACTGTCCATTCTCTGCAGATGAGGTCTGTCTGAGCTCCTCCAGCAGTTTGCCTTCTGCTCCAGGTTCCAGCCCCTGCCATATCCTGTGAACCAGTTAACTCTCTGTGAGCTGTGAATGCTGTGGAGAGACACAGCACACACGTTTGAAGAAGACTGGTGTTCAGATACGGAGACTCAAGAGCCTGCAGATGTTGGAATCTGGAGCAATGCACAAAACACAGGAAGAGCTCAGCAGGTCAGGCAGCATCTGTGGAAGGAAATAGACAGTCAATGTTTTTGGTTGAGGCCCTTCATCTGAACTAAAAGATAGAAAGGAGACAGCCACTATAAAAAGATGGAGGAGAGGGGTGGAAAAAACCTTTAGATATAACTGAACATTGGTTATTGTAATGTCTGATTATTTTATTTTGAAGAACAAACTAAAAGCTCTTGACAATGGAAATCTGAAACAAAACAGAAAATATTTCAGATACTCAGCAGGTCATCCAGTATATTTGGATGTTACCCCTTGAAGTAGGGAAGGTAATGGGATGATTACAGCAGTGATTCTCAACCGTTTTTTGGCCACGGCCCCCTTAGGTTCCAGGTATCCCTTTCAAACAGGGATACAACACGAACAGATAGACAGAAAATCATTTATTATTGAATTCCACGAAAACTTGAACATTCCGACATACTGGACAAAACTTGAAAAAAAGACTTATGGAATTAAACATCTATCAGGCCTAATGTGATCCTTGTGCTTGGTGCTTTCCTGCAAGTTTCATGATATCGGGCTCCAAATTAGACAATGAGAGTCGGAGATCACCTCTTGTTGCAGTATCAATTCTGTTCCTGGATTTTGTCAAGGAAACTACCTTGCAGAATCCACTCTCAACCAAATACGTTGAGGGAAAGTCAATAAAAAATCTTTGGGCTTTTCCCACGGTGTTGTAAATCTATTCGGCAGATCACTCTTGATCCAAAACTCTTTTTGAAACTGACTGAACTGATGACGTGCAGTTATATCACTGAAGATCAATCAAACTCTCTTGAACTTCTGCCTCAACTTGGGAGGGTTGTACTTCAAAAGGATTCAAAATCCAATCCGGGATACTGAGGTTTAACGGGTTATTAAATCTTTCTTGCATATCCTTGTGTATCTGCTTGAGATGTTTCACATAAACGGTAAGCTCATCATCCTTCAGTGCCTCTGCGATCATCTTCAGGTTTGGAAATTGTAAAAATTCCCGACGTCCCATATTGTGGGAATAGACTTTGGGTTTCTTAAGGAAGGAAATAATGGCTTCCTTACAATCTACGAGGTTACAGTTTTTGCCCTGTAAGGTCTTGTTTAACAGATTAAGTTTCTGAAGTTTCATATGCAGTAATAAACACTTTTAACAACCTACCTTAATATATTCAAACACACATACTTTAAAGTTACTAGGCTAAAATAGGCCTAGCAAGACATGCTGATCTTCGGAGAATGAAGTATGGCGATAATGGATGCGAGAACCCTTGGCTGAATACGTTGACCCAGTGCAGTCTGATTCGTGACTGACTCTGAAGTGAGGCTGTGTGGGAGGAGCTTAAGCAATGAATTTACCAGGTGTGCTGAATTCAGACGGTGTGTTGGAAAGATATTATAAATAGGAGGGAACTGTTGACTCCAATGAAGGTTGTTGCTTGGGTATTTCATCGGTTCAGTTACCAGGGCCCCCATAAACACTTGGGGCTCCCCTTCTCACAGTTTTCAGTCAGTGGCCCCCTTCAAATGTGCCAGGGCCCCCAAGGGGGCCATATGGCCCCATTGAGAATGGCTGGATTACAGGACTGGATAGATGGACTGGCTGAGTCTGATTTAAACTAGCCCTATCCATAAGTTGCAGGCCCCTGTGAACTCTAGTAAAGCCATGCTTGGTTACCGGCAGAGCAAACATCCCATAAACTCCAGGGTGGAAACTTATTATTGTACATGTAAGATAAGAGTGGAACTGCAGGTGACTTAGGTAGCGCCTATGACTTTAGCAGAGTACTGTGCATACAGGACACCTCACATTCCCCCATCATTTTGAGAGCTTATGACTCCCCGAGCCCTTATCTTCCCAATGGATGTCTCATATTTAATCACCTCCATTCCTCCAACAGGAAGGTCTAAATGCCCTCTGCTTCTTTCTACAGCAGGCTGCTCTGTTGCGGAGCTTTGACCTGAATCGTCAACAGTTCCCTTCCTCCTACAAGTACTGACTGACATGCTGAGCCCCTGCAGCCAGTTGTTTGTTGCCAAGGAGAAGTGGCCTTCTGGCCTAGTTCTTCTGTGTCGACCAAATGGCCTAACTGAGTTGGCCTCATTTCCATTGGTTTGGCCCATATCCCTCTAAATCTTTCCTCTTCGTGTACCTGTCTAAGTATCTTTAAATGTTGCACTTACCTCAACTCACTTGCTCTGGCAGCTTGCTCCATATTCATAGCGCCCCCAGGGACTGGATTTATGGCTGACATTCACCTCTGTAATCTAGAGACTAATCTATCAAAACCAAAACAGCATCTGCCTTGTCAGCAAATTTGATGACAGTATTGTGGTTGGTTTTATTTCCTTGGGTCAGTGTGATGTTTGTCACGGTAGCATCTCAGTGTGAATAGCTCTTCCAACATTTTCATCAATTCATTGTATTTTTCAAAAGTTACTTTACAAGTTTTGTTGGTTCCTCAAAGTACACTGGAAGAAGAAGCTTAGTAAATGTTTAGCCAAAGGCCCAAAGTTGCATTTTTAGTATAGTGGACATTGATTTGTTTAGAGTTATGTGTATACTTGCTGCAGGGACAGCCTCAGATAAAAGAGGGAAAATCGCGAATTAAAGACCAGTTTAGTCAAGACCTGGTTGTTTGGACAGAGTCAAGAATAGGATTGGAAAGTTACAGTTTTGAATTTTTTGGAAAGCGGACTAAATTCCCTTTATAGTGACTAATTTTGGTCAGACATGACCGTTTCCTTAAAGACATTATACAGGAATTCTCTGAATTTGGTTATTTAAAGCTGAAGTTGATGGAATTAAAACAAATTATTGCCCCAGATGGATGTTGTCTGAGCCTCAGTAGATGTTAGGAATAATAGGCAGATATTGAATTTGGCAGAATGTGACTAGTGCTTGATCTGAGGAGTCAGAATTGTTGACTACCTTTATAAATGGTGAGTCAGAAAGTCATGTCTGTAAAATTAAAAGTCCCACATAATCAGTGACATTTAAACAATGTGGACTAATGCACCAAGTTACAAAGAAGTACCGAAAGATTTAGGATCTTGGCAAAGCAGCGGGAAATAAATTTCAACATGAGCAAATTTGAAGCCTTTCACTTTGGGCCTAAACCAGAATGAAGAAAAGATGTTCTAAACGATGAAAAGGTACAAGTAGTAAAGACGCAAAGGTAAGTAGAAGCCGGTCTATAGCCGGTCTGGATGGCTTGCCCCTTTCACATTCCCCTGCATTAAAGAGTTTGGTCATGTAGGTTTTAACAACACGAGCCTCCCCCAGATCCGTCAGCGCTCTCACATGGAGTTTTGATTACCTGTCAGTGGGCGTTTCTAGGGTTTGATTCAAATTTTAGGAGTCCACTTTTGCATGTGGCAACCTTTGCAATTAATTGTTTCAGACTGGAGACACAGCTATCCATAAAATCTTGTCAATGGCCAGTTTAGCATTAGTTGAGAACTGCTATAATCACTAATCCCAATTTCAAAACTATTTAAATACACACCTGAACAATCAACTGTGAAACGTTTAATACTCACAGAGAGGAGACTGATCCTGTTAATATGTGTGGTAAACTATGTATACCTGTCTGGACACGCCTCTCTGCTGACTGCTCCTGCGGCTCCTCCCACAGACCCCTGTATAAAGGCGATTGGAGGAACTGCTCCTCCCTCAGTCTCCGAGATGCCGTGCTCCGTTTTGCTGCTAATAAAAGCCTATCGTTCACCTCCCATCTCCGAGAGTTATTGATGGTGCATCAATATGTGAGGTACATTTGAAGGCTCTAGGCCTATACTCGCTGGAGTTTAGAACAATAAACAGCGATCTCATTGAAACCTATCGAATACTGAGGGCTGGAGTGGAAGTGGAGAGGATGTTTCCTATTGTGGGGGAGACTAGAACCAGGGAGCATTAGAACAGAGATGAGGAGGAATTTCTTTGGCCAGAGAGTGGTAATCTGTTAAATTCATTGCCAAGTCATTAGGTATATTTAAGGCGGAGGTTGTTGAGATCTGATTAGTAAGGGTGTCAAAGCTTATGAGGAAAAGGGAGGAAAATGGGGTTGAGAGGGATAATAAATCAGCCATGATGGGATGGCGGAGCAGACTTAATTGGCCGAATGGACTAATTCTGCTCCTATGTCTTACGTTTAAAATCTCATATAAACAAAAAAAATTAAACTCCTACAAATTGTGTAATTAGTTAGCCAATAGCATGGAAAACTTGGAAATAGTAGGGATCTGACATTGAAAAATCCAATTTGTCACCAACCAGAGTGCTATGTTTTCAAACACAGGGCTTGATAGCACATGAGTGAGCTGGAGAAAGTTTGATCCACCTTAGAACATGAAAGAACGGTGACAGGGTTTGCCCAGTTTGGATAAATCCTGAGGTCCAGAACTTTGAGTGTCTTCTTCCACTGATTCTTGTTCTGTAAGTTTAATGGATGATGAATTACAAGTAGAATGTTCTTGGTTTGAATTTCTGGCAGCGATAGTTTTCCTTATTGTTGCACTCTGTTTTCTATGAGTGTGTAAGACTGCAAAGTCTTCTATCTCTCTTCCAGGAGCAGCAGCATGCTGCCAAAGAAAGGGTTGTGTCATTGAGAGATGACATTTTGAAATATCGAATTTAAATTGGGATGAGTGGATCTTCTGTTGAAAAATAGGGTTGATGACATCAGTAGCCAGAGAGATAAAGACAGCATTGGAAGGACATTTGCTCTGTAATGCTTGGCTGTGACTGAATTGTCCTCTGACTCAGAAGACTGATGATGCAAGTCCTACTGGTGTCCCAGGACATGCAAATCCAGCCTGACACTACGTGCAAGAGCTTCATTGTCAAAGAGACCACCACTTTAGACAATGCCTTAAACTTGGCCCTTTTCTATTCTTAAGTGAACATAAAGGATCTTTTAGCAGTATTTTAAAAGAGAGACAGTTTGTCTCTCAAAACTTGGATGTTAACCAATGGGTTTAAATGAAGTTGTTTATCTGATTATTATCATAGTGCCGTTAGTGGGGAAGTCGAGGATCTGTGGGCACATCCTCAGAATAAAACTGAGATGAGGAGGAATTTCTTCAGCCAGACTCTGGTGAATTTGTGGAATTTGTTGCCACAGAGGGCTCTGGAGGCCAAGTCACCGGGTGTATTTAAGGCAGAGATTGATAGGTTCTTGATTGGTAAGCTGGATATGGGTTATGAGCTGAGGGTGGGGGAATAGAGTTGAGGAAAAATCAGCCGTGACTGAATGGTGGAGTAGACGTGATGGGCTCAATGATCTAATTCTGGTCCTGTATCTTATGGTCTGACTGGCGTTTCTAAGTTATTGCAATATTATCTATATATTAATATTTTTTGCTTTGTGGCTGTAAGAGTGTTTCCGGACTTGCTTAGGAGTGGGTATGAGGGTGACAGAGTGGAGCTGGCAAAGGGCATTGTGAAAAATGGTGTGCCCGCTAAATCTGCCATATGAAACGTCACAACTTCATTCACCGTGTCAATTCCATAAACTTTCCAATCCTGCCCTCAGACTGATGAATCTGTGCTCCACACTTCCAAGCCGAAGGAGTTCTTGAGGTCCATCTGAAAGGCAGTTCTTCAGATGGAATCTGACTAGCTGAAACATAAAACTGCAGTGTAACATTTTTAGCTTACAGTATTTTCCACAATATACATCGACACTCCATGAACTATTTTCTGTAATTATGTGCCTGTCTGCCAACAAGTTTATCTTCTAGTTGATTTCTGGAGCTACCAGGTAGGTTTCTGGATTTCAAAGCTTTGCAGAGTAGAAGACTATTCCTTGCATCTTCTCCCCATATAGATCATTGCTCTTACTTGAGGCTTGCTCTTTGAAAGAAAATTAGATATAGTAACATTCAGGTTATTAGACATTGTTCTACAGTGTTGTAATCCTGGAAATAATGTGGGTCTTTTACATACATCAAATATTAGTCAGAACGTTGTTGGGGGTAGGATGGAGAATTGCTCAAATTCTTAGCCTCTGTTAGTCAATGTCCACCCACTGCTTAATATGTGGCTCTCGTGACACTAAGGGCCTCTCAGTCTCTTGCTGCTTGCTTCCTACACAGTGCTTTTGAAACAAATCTAGGGACTGAAGTAAAGGAAAGACTTTAAATTCTGCCTTCAGTAAGAAAACAAACAGTCTCAATCCCATGAGTAACCTTCAGTGTTTCTTACCTGATACACCGAGTGTTTTTGTTTCAGTGAGGAGCAGTTTAGGTCAAGAGCTCTGCTGAGTGGTGAAGGTTGTGATAATCTGCAAAGAATGCCCATTAAAAAGACTACAATCATTTTAACTTTTGTGAGATTACATTGGCCTTCACACTTAGAACATTTGGGTTATGTATGATACTGATGTGCACTTCCCCAGTGTCACTGGTTTCTACTGGTCATCTTGGTTAGGCCATTATGTAGCTAGGAAGGTCCAAGATAGTCAAGTTAAAACAATAGCAACCGGTATACACAGGGCACTTTTAATCAAATAACATTAAAAGGAAGAAAATGCTAGAGTGCTGGATATGCTTGGATAGGGAGATGGCAAGACTTAGGTGGGGGGTGGGTTTCAGAGCTTAGGGCTTTGGCAACTGACAAGAGTCCAGACAAGTGGTTTACATCCTGTCACTGGCTTTGATTTATGGATGAAAGAGAAACTTCGAGGAATCCGATATTTGGCACGGAATGCCAAGCTCCTGAGCGGTTCTTGTAACCATTGGACATGAGGCAGTGCCTGATGCAGTTAACGTTCTGCTGTGTGATGCCTCCACACCCCTACCTCCAAAACCCGTGATAGGTGATCTTCAGTGCTGGTAGGACTTCTGCCAAAGAGAACTTGTTAGACTCTCTCCTGAATATCACTTGTCCCAGATGTTGACCAGGACTTATTGATAGAGTCTGTCATCGAAACAAAACTCTAATGTTCAGCGGCTCCATTGGTAACAGGGAGGCCAGTGGTGAAAATTGATCATTCAGCATTTACAATTCTTCCTGCATGATCATTGTAATGATACTGTCACATGATTTTCGTAGTAACATCCTCTCTGACCTTTCCTATTAAAACTGTTCTTAACATTCCATGGGGAGTTACATGTGAATCATCAATCAAAGAAATCTCTAGCACAGAAATGGCCAATAACACGGGCTTTTTATAATGGTACCTTGTAACAGAACTCAGTCTCCTTGTTTCTTGCCCCACACCCTTTCAATTTCTTGCCATCAGCTTTCTAACCAATTCTTTAAAATTATTTATTTTAATCAGTTTCCTCCCTCTTTTCAGGCAGAGTATTCCAGATCCCGGAGACAATCTGAGAGAAGGAATGCACCTCATCTTTCCTCTGAATCTTTGGCTGAGGGCTTTGAGTCAAGCACCAGGAACATGCGAGGAAGAGGTGGCTTCACACAGGTCCGTGATCGAAGATTGAAAAAGCATCGCTTCGCAGAAGTTTTTGAAATTTGAATTGCATCCAATCAGAGAAAGGGATTTATTAGCAAGGGAAAGCAAAATTTAATTAGCAAAAATAAGGCAGGGACAAGCAGAACAGCCATTGCTGGAGGGGCTATTGTATGAGTGGGCCAGTGTTAGAGTGGGGAAGTTTTGGCTTTGACTCATCAGGCTTGGGCAAGGCATATATCTGGCAAGTTTCTTCTTTATTCTTCATTCCTTGTTTGTTAGGGCACTGTTAGAGCAGAGAGAATGACTCTGGGGGCAGTGTTATGATCTTAGTGTAGGATGTGGGAATTCTGGGAGACCTACAGCCTCCCAGATAACCACATTTGCACCAGGTGCACCAAGCTGCAGCTCCTCAGAGATCGTGTTAATGAACTGGAGCTGCAGCTCGATGACATTCGGCTCAAATGGGACACGGAGGAATTGATAGATAGGAGCTACAGGGATGTCGTCACCCTTAGGTTGAAAAAGGCAGGAAGGGAAACAGGCAGCCAGTATATAGTACCCCTGTGGCCATTCCCTTCAATAATAAGTATACTGTTTGGATACTGCCGGGGTGGGCAATCTACCTGGGAGTCGCAGAGAAGGGGTCTCTGACACTGAGTCTGGCGCTGTGGCTCAGGAGAGAAGAGAGGTGAAGAGGACTCCAGTAGTGATAGGAGATTCCACAGTTAGATGAATAGAGATGAGATTCTGTGGACACTATAGAGACACCAGATGACATGTTGCCTCCCAGGTGCCCGGGCCAGGGATGTCTCGGATCAGGTCCATGATGCTTGAAAGGGGGAGGGCAAGATACCAGAAGTCTTGACACCAATGACACAGGTAGGAAAGGCGAGGAGGTCCTGAAGAGAGATTTTAGGGAGACAGGTAGAAAGCTGAAAATCAGGACCCCGGGGTAGTAATCTCTGGATTGCTACCTGTGCGACACACCAGTGAGGGTAAGAATAGAAACACTTGGCAGGTGAGCGTGTGGCTGAGGAACTGGTGCAGGGAGCAGGGATTCAGTATTCTGGATCATTGGGATCTCTTCTGGGGAAGGTATGACCTGTACAAAAGGGTTGGGATTACACCTGAACCCGAAGGGGACCAATACCCTTGCGGGCAGGTTTGCTGGAGTTGTTGGGAGGGTTTAAACTAATTTGGCAGGAGGATGGGAACCAGAGTGATAGGGCTAAGGATGGGGCAAACTCTGTATTGGTTTAAATACAGAGGCAGTGGATAGTGAGACTGCTAGCAAGGACAGGCTGATGATAGGGAAAAAATCGCAGTCAACGGGATAAAAACAGGATAAAATTGAAAAAAGGTGATGAAGGACTAAAAGTGATATATTGGAATGCACACGATATACAGAATAAGGTAGATAATCTTGTAGCATGATTAGAGATTGGCAGGTATGACGTTGTGGGCATCACTGAGTTATGGCTGTAAGAAGATTATAACTGGGAGTTTAACACCCCAAGAAGGCACATTGCATCGGAAGAACAGAGGGTGTGGGATGGCTGTGTTGGTAAAAAATGAAAACAGTCAGTTTTATTATGTGTAATTATTGTTTAAATCACGTATTAATTCTTAGCATTTATTATCTATTGTGAATACTTTATATTGTGTTTAACCATATGCAGTGTGGTGTTGTGTACGTTAAGCTCTGTGATGTTGTCCTTGCAGACGTTGCTCCTCACAGAAAATAAAGTGAATTGAATTGAAATCAAATTCTCAGAAACAGCTGACTTAAGATTGGAAGGTGCAGAATCCTTATGGGTAGAGCCAAGAAACTGCAAGGATAAAAGACCCTGATGGGAGTTAAAAATAGGCTTCCAAACAGTAGCAAAGGTGTGGGATACAAATTATAACAGGAAATAGAAAAGACATTTCAAAAGGGCAATATTATGATAGTCTTGGGAGATTTCAAAGTGCAGGTAGATTGGGAAAATCAGGTTGCTGCTGGATCCAAGAGAGGGAATCTGTAGAAATCCTACAAGATGGCTTTTTAGAGTATCTCTTGGTTGAGCCCACTATGAGATCAGCTATTCTGGATTGGGTGTTGTGCAATGAGCCAGAATTGATTAGAGAGCTTAAGGTAAAGGAACCCTTAGGAGACAAGCGCCCATAATATGATAGGATTTACCCTGCAATTTGAGAGGCAGAAGCTAAAGTTAGATGTATCAGTTTTGCACTGGAGTAAAGGGAATTTCAGATGCGTAAGAGAGGAAATGGCCAACGTTGATTGAAAGGGGCCACTGGCAGAGATGAAGGCACAGCAGCAGTGTCTGGAATTTCTGGGAACAATTCGGAAGATGCGGGAAAGATACATCCCAAAGGAAAAGTATTCCAAAGGCAGGATGACGCAACTGTGGCTGACAAGGGAAGTGAAAGCCAAAGAGAGGGCATATAATAGAATCAAAGTGGGAAGGTAAAGGATTGGGAAGCTTTTTTAAAAAAAAACCCAACAGAAGGCAACTAAAAAAGTAATAAAGATGGAATATATGCAGGTAAGGTAGTCAACAGTATTAAAGAGAAAACCAAAAGTTCCTTCAGATATATAATATGTAAAAGAGAGGTGAGAGTGGATATCAGACTGCTGGAAATTGATACTGGGGTTGAGGTAGTAATGGGGAACAAGGAAACAGTGGATGAACTGAATAAGTATTTTGCATCAGTCTTCACTGTGAAAGACACTAGCAGTATGCTGGAAGTTGGAAGGGGGCAGAAGCGAGTGAAGTTGCCATTACTATGAGAAGGTGCTTGGGAAACTGCAAAGTCTGAGGCTAGATAAGTAACCCAGCCCAGATGGCTTACCCTCCAAGGTTCTGAAAGAGGTGGCTGAAGAGGTTGTGGAGGCATTGGTGGTAATGATCTCTCAAGAATCACTAGAATCTGGCATGGTTCTGGAGGACAGAAAAATTGCAAATATCACTCCACTCTTCAAGGAGGGAGAGAGGCAGAAGATAGGAAATTATAGGTCGGTTAGTCTGATGTCAGTGGCTGGAAAAAAGTTGGAGCTGTTTGTTAAGAAAGTTTTCTCGGGGTACTTGGAGGCATGGGATAAAATAAGCTGAAGTCAGCAAGGTTTCCTTAACGGAAAATCTTGCCTGACAAATCTGTTGGAATTCTTTGCAGAAATAACAAGCAGGATAGACAAAGGAGAATTCTGTGGATATTGTGAGCTTGGATTTTCAGAAAGCCTTTGACAAATGCTGCTCATGAGGCTGCTTAACAAGTTAAAAGCCCATGGTATTACAGGAAAGATTCTAGCTGGGATAGAGCATTGGCTGATTGGCAGGAGGAAAGAAGTGGGAATAAAGTGAGTCTTTTCTGGTTGGCTGCCGGTGACTAGAGCAGTTCCACAGGGGTCTGTGTTGGGACTACTTGTTTTTACATTATATGTCAATAAATTGAATGACAGAAGTCATGGCTTTGTGGTCAAGTTTACAGATGATACAAAGATTGGTGGAGGGGTAGGTAGTGTAAGGAAGCAGGCAGTCTGCAGACTGACTTAGACAGATGAGGAGAATGGGCAAAGAAATGGCAGATGGAAAACAGTGTTGAAGATACAGACCCATAAGACCATACGAAATAGGAGCAAAAGTAGGCCTTTAACTATCCTCCTACTCTAGGGGGAATTTAGAGTATCTAGATAGCCTTTAGGATGTGGGAATGAATAGGAAAATTCATGTTGTCAGAGGAAGGATGGAAAACTCCATACAGGCAGCACCTGGGATAATCCTAGATTCCTGAAGGTCGGCCACAACTATACTACCTGCAGTATCATTTACTATCTTAATATTCCATCTCAAGACCATATTCCTGCTTTCCATGTACCCCCATTCTCCATTGTGTCAAAAATCCTTTGCCTTCTTAAGTTTATCCAATGACTAGTCTTCCATAACCCTCTGTGGTAGTGAATTTCATTCACCCTGTGAATGAAGGAATTCCGCCTGCACTCCACCCCCACCTTTCCTTTATTTGCATCCTCAATATGCATAATCAATCGAATTTTGGAAGATAACAACCAATTCTTTCACTTTTTCCATGTCTACCTCTTTTGAGACTCTGGAGATTTTCTGGTCTAATAAATTTCCATTAATCTCTCATTTTTATTAGATGTTGTTTTCTGTACTGTTTCTGGGAAGTTATTTGTTTCCTCTTCTGTGAAATTTGAATGAAAATATTTGTTTAATTGTCCTGGCATTTGTTTGTTACCAATTATTAATTTTCCGTCTGTATTTCTGACCTACAAGGGCAGATGATCTTCACTGATCCTTCTTGTACAAACATTCAGAAGCACTAACAGTCCTTACAATTCTACTCCCAATATCCAAGTTTGCTATCCTAATCATTCTCTTTATCTATTTTTGCTGAATTCTAAGCTTCAGTGCTTCAGATGCAGCCTCCTCTATGTTAGTGAGACCCATCATAAATTGGGGGACTATTTCGCCAAGAACCCCTGCTCCATCTGCCAAAGGCGGAATTTCCTGGTGTCCAAACAGTTTAATCCAATTCCCATTCCCATTCTGACATGTTAGTGCATGGCCGCCTTCTTGCGCCAAAATGAGGCCACCCTGAGGGTGGAGGAGCAACACCTTGTATTTCACCTTGGTAGCCGCCAAGACTGATGGAATGAATATTTATTTCTCCTTCTGGCAAAAAAAAATCACTCTCCCTTTCCTCTTCTTCTATTCCCCTCCCTGGCTTCTTACCTCGTGTCACCTGCCTATCACCTCTCCCGGGGTCCTCTCCTCTTTCTCTTTCTCCTATGGTCCACTCTTCCTTTCTGTCAGATTCCTCCTTCTCCAGCCCTTTATCCTTACATGCATTATGGTTCACCTTGGCTTCACCTATCACCTTCTAGCTAGCCTCCTTCCCCTCCCCCCACCTTTGTAGTCTGTTATCTTCCCCCTTCCTTCTCAGTCCTGAAGAAGGGTCTTGGTCTGAAACGTCGACTGTTTATCCATTTCCATAGCTGCTGCCTAATGCGCTGAGTTCCTCCAGCATTTTGTGTGCGTTGCTCCCAATCATTGAGTTTACCTCTTCTTAGAGAGTTTATATAATTCCTCAGTGGATCTAATGCTACCTTCACTTGTCTGGTTTACTGTGGTTGGGCTTCCTTTCCTTCTGTGTCTTTGTAACAACACAGAATGAACGTAACTGTTGCTAATGATTCTTTCTATTCTATTCATTTGCAACCCACAGTCCCTTTTGCTGAAGTTCCCAATCTCTTCTTCATATATGGTGCTCCCACATCAGAAGCAGAATCAGGTTTAATATCAATGGCAAATTATGTGAAATTTGTTAACTTAGCACAGCAGAACAATGCAATATATACTAATGTATGAAAAAAATAAGTAAATCAATTACAGTAAGTATATACCTGTGTACTAAATAGTTAAATTAAAAACAGTGCAAAAACAGAAGTAATAAAAGTGAGATAGTGTTCATAGGTTCAATGTCCATTTAGAAATCGGATGGCAGAGGGGAAGAAGCTGTTCCTGAATCGCTGAGTGTGTGTCATCAGGTTTCTGTACCCCTACCTGACAGTAACAATGAGAAGAGGGCATGTCCTGGGTGACAGGGGTCTTTAATGATGGACGCCGCCTTTCTGAGGGGACTGCTCCTTGAAGATGTCTTGGGTACTATGGAGGCTGACTAATTTTACAACTTTGTATCTTCTTTCAGTCCCATGTTATAGGCCCCCCGACAGAATGTAATATGACAGGTTACATTCCTGGAGAGCTGTCTATAACACAAACCGTTTTTACCCATTGGATTATCATGTTGTCAGCGGAGATGCCTTCCTGTGGGATTTTGCTCTCTATAGTCATACCTTTGCAGGGGTGTGGTCTATATGCAAGGGAATACTGCTCGTATTGTTTGCAGAAGAGAAAACTCACTTTAATTGAAGGGAAAGCTTATTTTAATTTACAAGGAAAGAATGTTACATTCTTCAATAAGAAATCATTGTTAAGTATCAATAGACAAAAACAACCTTCTGAAAGAATTTAGTGTGTTGAGCAACATCTATGAAAGGAAAGGGATTGTCTGCATTTTTGGTCGAGATCCTGCATCAGGTCTGAGTCAAAAGCCTGAATCAGGCTCTTCCTCCTACAAATGCTTCTTGACCATATTGTTGCTCCAGATTCCAGCACCTGCTGTGTCTTGTGTCTCTATCAATGGAACAGATTTCCTTGTCAGTTTCCAAAGCAAATCTCTGAAGTGGTCTCCCCCTGTGCACCAGCAGCCCGTGAACTTTGCCCTTGGTAAAGTAGGTCAGTTCTCTGTGAAGATTTTGTGTTTACTTCTTTCTTACACAAATTTCACAAGGGTGATAGTTTTATTCCATATCTCATTTTTGTAGTGATTTCTGAATTCCATAAGGGCTAATTTCCTTTGTCTGATTGTTGTGGCATGAGGGTACACTGTAACTTCATAGCTAATTTAGGCTGAGGATCCCAGTCTTGGACTGAAGGTCTTCATTTTCTACCTTAATAAAGAATACTATCATGCAGTCGTAACTCTTTGCTGACAAATCCTGTACAACAGGATTATTAACAAACTCCTGTCCATTGTACAATAGCCAGTCTCGGACAGCTTGTTCTCTTGCTTGACCTCAGTCTACTGATCTTAGAAACCATCCCATCCAAATCACCTTCCCCAGTAGTATTGATAACTTGGTTAGCCTGGTTGCCCTAACTTAGTACTCTTGTTACATAGAACATAGAGCTGTGTGTTATAAGTGGGGATGCATTCCTGCAGGAAGCGACAATGGTAGCGTAGCGATTAGCACGATGCTATTACAGCTCAGGACGTTGGAATTCGGAGTTCAATCCCAGCGTTCTCTGTAAGGAGACTGTATTCCCTCCCCATGGAATGGGTGGTTTCCCTGGATGCTCCGGTTTCCTCCCACAGTCCAAAGACGGACTGGGTAGGTTAACTGGTCATTGTACTGTAAATTGTCCCGTGATTAGGTTAGGGTTGCCTGGATGGTGCTGCTGAAAGGTCTGGAAGGGCCCACTCTGCACTGTATTGCTAAGCAAATAAATAAATAAATAACAAAACAGCTCAGGAATCGGTTCTTCAGCTCACAATGCTGTGCCAGTCTAACTAACTTAATAATCAAACGCCTAACTAAACTAACCCCTTCTGCCGGAACAATGTCCACAGCCTTCCATCATCTCCTGCCCACCATGTGCCTCTGAAGCACCCAGCTGTATTTGGCTCCACCACTTCTTCAGGCATCGTGTCCCAGGTACCCCCCTCTCCCTGTGTAAAACACTTGCCCCACACAGCTCCTACGAACTAGCCCCCCTCCCACCTTAGGTTCACGCCCCATGATATTGGACATTTCAACCTCGGGGAAAAATATACTGGCTGCCTGCTTGCACGCCAAAGTGCAGAGTGCGTTTTATCATCAGAAGTATGTACACTTTATACAACCTTGAGATTTGCTTCCTTACAGGCAGTCACGAAACAAAGAGCCCCCAACAAAACCCAATTAAAAACAAAAGAAGACTGTCAAGACACAGTGTGCAGAAAGAGAGAAAAAAAACACGAATTGTGCAAACAATGAAAACAAGCAAACTGCATTCAAAACTGAAGTTGACAGCACCAGGCATCACTACAGCCGATTCAGAATCCACACTGGTTGCAGGCCAGACCCTCAGTCCAGCTCAGAGGCCATTTGAAGTTGTCCCTTCTATCACCACTATTGTTTTTCATCTCCTCTTTCAAATTACTTTGAGAGCCTTATTTCAGACATCTCTTAAACTTCACCGTGCCGAGTAAAACAGCCCAAACTCTTATATCTTTCCTCTAATCTTACACTCCTTCTAAGATTTTTTTTTCATGTCTTTGCCTAGATACGCTGCCAAGAATTGTTGATAATGCATATTCTGAGGACTGCGCCGACAAATAAAAAATTTCCAGGGAATCCCTTTGTTTATATGTTCTGTTCCTTTGTGTGTTAGTACAAGTGGGTCATAATATTATTGATTTATCCCGCAACTTTAAATATTCCTACATACGGATTCTAAGGTCCCTCTCATCACCTGTACCTTTCACGTTGAGGTTATCATTGTGAAGCCCTGATGAAAGGTCTTGGCCCGAAACACTGACTTTATTCCTCTCCCTAGATGCCGCCTGACCTGCCGAGTTCCTTCAGTAGTTTGTGTATGTTGCTCTGGATTTCCAGCACCTGCAGAATATTTTGTGTTTATCATTATCCTAACTTTGCATGATACTTCCTCCAAAGTCCATTGCCAATTTACCATCCTGTCCCAGTCACTTTGAAACCTACTATTTTCTACATCCCCATCACCTGCTTTGCCAGATATTTGATTATCTCTTGCTCCCTTCAGCTGTCTCTGTGTCATTTATGCAGATTTAAAAGAGCTATGTGCCCAAACCTGATCCCTGAACATCACCTCTGTGAATCACTAACCCTTGCTTCCTTCGTCTGGCCCTCTTTATTTCCATTAGTAGGAGACTCTAGAATCCCAGGGCACTACCGCAGAATAAAGGTGAGGAATTTCTTCAGAATTAGAATGGTGAATTGATGGAATTTGTTGCCACAGAAGGCTGTGGAGGCCAACTCATTCAGTGTATTTAACGCAGAGATTAATAGGTTCATGATTGTTAAGAGGGTTATAGGGAGAAGGTGGGAGAAAACGGTTGAGAAGAAATCGGCCATAGGTGAGTGGCAGAGCAGACGCAACAGTCCCATTGGCTAATCAGAGCCATGGACTCATAGAAAAGTACAGCAAAGAAACAGACCCTTCAGCCCATCTAGTCCATGCCTACTCCGATTGACTTGCACTGGGACTATTGCTCTCCATACCCCTAACATCCATGTGCCTACCCAAACATCTCTTAAGCGTAGAAATCGAGCTCATACACCACTTGCGCTGGCAGTTTATTCCACACTCTCACGCCCCTCTTAGTGAAGAAGTTTCCCCTCATGTTCCCCTTAAACTCTTTACCTTTCACCCTTAACACATGACCTCTAGTTGTAAGCCCACCCAACCTCAGTGGAAAAAGCCTGCTTGCAGTTACCCTATCTATACCTCCCATAATTTTGTATAGCTCTATCAAATCTCCTCTCAATCTTTTACATTCCAAGGAATAAAGTACTAACCTAGTCAATCTTTCCATATAACTCAGATCCTCCAGACCCAGCAACATCCTTGTAAATTTTCTCCTGCTATATCTTATAGTCCAGCAATTTTGTTTGAGCTCCACTGAATTCCATTGACTTTTTAATAAGCTTCCTGTCACAGCACACAAACATGCCCTTTGGCCAACCATCAAGTACTTGCCCATATTAATCCCATTTACTAGCAATTGTTTAGTCCATTTTGTCTACCACACCTTGTCTCACTTGCCCTTCTCATCAAAGACTCGAGCTGCTGGCCAGAATGTTTAATAATTTGTTATGAGGAACAAAAGGAGAGAAGCGACCTCACCCACTTGTTCCCCTTTCCGTGCAGGCCAACAAAATCCCTCCAGAGTAACTCCCAGCTACCTTGCATGTCTATGAACAGATTGTTCAATGGCAAAAGGCCACTTTACTACCTCGTACCTCATAAATCACGCACTGCTCGTGATTTCTCAAAACTAATTTTAATTTCTGAGCAGGAATCAAGCGGCATAGGCACATTTCAAAGAAAGCAACATCTAATTTTCTTCTCAGCAAGTGGCTCCTGCAGATGTGTCTGCAGCTGCTGGCAGGGTCTGTGCCAGACACCTGGTTGTCTTGGCGGTGCTCTACCTAGAGAACAGCTCTTAGCTTTCAAAGCGAGACTGTCTGCTTCGTAATGTGCATCGCACCAATTGGCTGGCGGGGAAGTGTGCTGCTGATTGTTCTTCCAAGAGGCTGGGACAGCTGACTCAAATGTTAAAAGGTCGATGTAAGATTGGCAAGCCGGCAGTGACCCTGAGAGCTGGACATGCGCAGCCCTTCACTCCACCAGCATGCTGGGTCTAGCATGCTCCTGTAGGTGTTCTACCTGGCATACTTCTGTCTGTCCACTACTGGAAGTCTAAGGCACAATTAGCCAGAAAGGATAGAAAGTTCCAAAACATAGTCCTTTATGAAGAGTAACACACACAAAATGCTGGAGCAACTTCAGGACTTGCTGGTTCTTACTTTTATTAACTTCTCAACATTCATTTGTACATATTTTCAGATGTTACCTAGTTTGATAATAAATTACCGAGTGAACCAGGTAGTATGTATAAGAGACTGCAATGACAGAGAATGTGCAGGAGGGATTCATTGAGAGCGGCTGCTGCAGTTCTGGCTGCACTTTAATCCTGCTCTCCTCATCTATGGGTACCCGGTTCGGAGCGGGCCGGGGTGAAAGGAGGATCTCCTAGTGGGCTTTCGCCTGGGCCCGACCAAGATGCCGTCCATGGGTCTAGGCGATGGAAGATGGAGGGCTCTGCCTGGGCCGACTGCCTGCCCCTTTCCTAGGGTATGATCGTGCCTGGCTGTCCTTGGAGAGAGAGCACGTGGTCGGGGTGGGCGCATTGGGGGAATTCTGTGAGTGATGGTCCCTTTGTGGTATAGACTGTTTTATAGGCGGTAGTAATTGTATTGTAATTTAAGTGTAACTACTGCCTTGTACATATTGATTGCCTTGTGTCTAAGTGTTGTAAATAAACTTTTATAGTTTTTATACAAAAAAAGGAGGGATTCAGTGGGTCAAGCAGCATCTGTGGAGGGGGACGTAAGTTGTCTACATTTCCGGTCGAGTCCCTGCATCATGTTAAAGACAGCCCAGGAACCAGGACCTCATGTATTGAAAGGGTGTCTGGGAACTGAGGTCCTGATGCGTAAGAGTGTGTGTGGGAATCTGGGCCTCAGTGTGCAGACAAGGATTGTGGGAACTGAGGCCCTGACGTTTTAGCGGGTGTGTGAGAAACAGGGCCTCAGCGAGAGGACTGGGGGTGTGGAAACTGAGGCCCTGATGAGTTAGAGCAAGGGGGCTGAACCTTTTTTATGCCATGGACCCACACCATTAAGCAAGGAGTCCATGGATCCCAGTTGGGAACCCCTGTATTAGAGGATGGAAGCCAAAACCTCAGTGAGTATGGCAAATACTAACTTGTGATATTGGTGCCAACTGCCAGGAATTCTGGATCACCTGATGACGGATTATCGGAATTTTACTGCAATTGTTCCTTGCACTTGAAGGAGCATTAGGTTTTCTCTTTCATAGCAGAAAGAAGGGAAAGGTGTTCTCAGGGTATCTCGCTCCGTGCTTCAGATCAGCATTTATTCTGAAGCTGAATGATGCTGATCGCCTCTCAGATAAGCTTTGCTGAGTGAGAGTCCTGGAGTTAGAGTAGGAAGTCAGCAGGACAGACACCAATGGGTTAACGGCTCTGGATTTAGATTTTTCTTACTGAAAGCCAATTAACTGATGTAATACTTCACACCCAGCTTTTTAATGGAATGAGACAGAGCAACAGCCTCATTTGTCCTGGAGGCAAAGCCTAATTTTAAGCAACATTAAGTACGGATAAAAATTTATTCCTTGCCCTGTCTCTACAAAAAAACAAGAGGCCATTCAGCTCCTGGAGTTTTTATGAGGCAGAAGCCGTTCTTTATGGCGTTTGGCTGCTGGTCTTACCCCTTCTACCTCCAGAGAGGTGCCCTAGCTGGGTGACATCATATGATGACATCACCCTCCAGGCCCTGTTGCCTCCTTCGTGATTATGTCAATTTCTCAACATGTTCTTCTGGACCAGACAACCTTTGGCTGCGATGTGCTGTTTGTTCTGCCAAATCTGACCCTGTGCCACCTCCACCTCCACCCCTGCACCTCAGCTTTAGACACCAGCCATCCACCTAAAGGCCTCAGGGGTAAGAACTCCTCCCGCAGATCTGTAACTTTTCCCCCCACCCCCCCACCCTGGGCACGGGCAGATCCGGAGTACGTGTGTATGAGTAGCCTCAAATATGCTCATGTTGCTATACACACCTACACTCTCACATTCACACACAGGAACACATTGTGTTCCTACACACAATCACAGACAGAGATGAACATGGAACTAAAGTTTGCCTTGGTGCAGTGCCTAACTTCCGGACGTTCTGGGAACTTCCTATTCAAAGAATTGCCTTTAAAGTACAGTTACTCTTTTAGTGACAGACAGCCAGTCTCCGCAAAGCAAAATCCCATTAACCACCATGCGATCAAGCCCGATAATCTCTTGCTTTAGGCCATGGTTGTACTGTCAGCTAGGATGCCAGGGAGATATTTTGTGCTTTAGCCAATGGTGCTGCAGTGTGGTTTCTGTCTACCTGAGAGGACAGGTGGTTTAAACCCTCATCCAGGAGGCTGCCTGTCTCTCCAGCTGAGGTGCCTTCCGCAGCACCGCCATACAATCTCAGTTTGCACTTTGCGCCGAGGTTTCCGGAGCCAGGCTTGGAAACACAACCTGATCGGAGGTAGGCGTACCACCCTGAGGAAAGCACACCGAGGCAGAGATGTAAACTGGAGATTACGGTGCAAAAAAAACTCAATGAGGATGTTACCGGAGAGGCTGGGTAAACTAGGGCATTTTCCCCTGAAGAATTGGAGATTGAGGAGTGAACTTACAGATCTTGCATATGAAGATCATGAAGGGTAGAGACAGGTGAATGTTCACAGTCTTTTCCCCCAGGGTAGGGGAAGCCAAAAGGGTGCGGGTTTAAAGTGAGAGGGGAATCAAATCTGACTGGTGATTGCTGGCGCTGTAAAGCCATTGCACTTACCGCTACACCGCTGTGCCGCTCCAGAAGGAACGCGGCTGGGGCAGCTAGGAAGGTTTGCATCTCGCGTCAGGCACCTTTTAACTTGCAGCTTCTGAAGGTGTCTAAGCATCCTCCACTGCCAGCTTAATATAAATTAAGGTCCAACATGGTGATCCCACAGCCTCCGGATGAATCATAGCTGGCAGACATATTCTGGCAGAGGTGTCACTGCTGTGCTTAAGGAATTTGTGCTGTTTGTCTTTCTGCTTCTCTTTTGCCATTTGTCATTGTTCCAGACTTCAAGCACTTGAAACGTTGATGGGAAAATGGGCGAGAAAGAGGCCTGAGGATTGTTTTTTAGGAGGCAACGTGGAAATGGATTGCTGTCATGTGGTACAATAAGACCATAAGAATTAGGAGCAGAATTAGGTCATTTGGTCCATCAAGTCTGCTCAGCCATTTGATTTGGTCTGATTTATTTTCCCTCTCAACCCTTTTCTCCTGCCTTTTCCCTGTAATCTTTGATGTCCTTCCTAATCGAGAACTTATCAACCTCTGCTTTAAGTATACCCAATGACTTTGCCTCCACGTACATCTGTGGTAATGAATTCCAAAGACTCGGCACCTTATATTGGTGAAATTCCTCCACGCTTCTGTTCTAAAGGGACGTTGTTCTATTCTGAGGCTGTGTCCTTTGTTCCCACTCATGGAAATAGCCTCTCCACTTCCACTCTGTCAGGACCTTTCAATATTTGATAGCTTTCAACGAGATCCTCGCTTATTATTCTAAACTTCAGCGAGTGCAGGCCAGAGAGTTCAATATTCCTCACTCGTTAACCCCTTCATTCCCTGAAACATTCTGGTAAGTCTACTCTGGACTTTCTCCAATGCCTCTCCAATATCTATAATTCTTTTGATACGGGGCCCAAAACTGCTCATAATACTCCAAATGTGGTCTGACCAACACCTTATAAAGCCTCAGCATTATATTCTGACTTCCATATTCTAGTCCTCTCAAAGTGATTGCTAACGTTGCATTTGCCTTCCTTTACACCGAGTCAACTTGTAAGTTAACTTTTAGGAAATCCTGCTCAAGGACTCCCAAGACCCTTTTCACCTCTAATTTTTCTCCCCGTTTAGAAAATAGTGTAAGCCTTTATTCCTTCGAGCACAGTGCATGATCACACTTTTGTATACTGTCTCCCATCTGCTACTTCCTTGGCCATTCTGCTAATCTGTCTAAGTCCTTGTGCAGATTCCCTGCTTCCCCAACACTACCTGCCCCTCCACCCTTCTTTGTATTGTCTGCAAACTTCACCATGCATCCATCATTTCTGTCATCAAAGTCATTGATCTCTAACATAAAAAGACATGGCCCTAACACAAACCCCTGCAGTATGCAACTAGTCACTGACAGCCAAACAGAAAAGAACCTCTTTAATTCCACTCTTTGCCATCTACAGTCAGCCAATCTTCTATCCATGCTAGTATTTTTCCTGAACTGCCACGGGCTCTTATCTTGTTTAGCAGCCTCATGTACGGCACCTTGTCAAAAGCCTTCTGAAAATCCAAATTAACAACGTTCACCGACTCCTTTGTCTATCCCACTTGTTATTTCCTCAAAGAATTCCAACAGATTTGTCCGGCAAGATTTCCCCTAGGGAAACCATGCTGACCATTTTCTCCTATATTTTATATTCTGGGCTGGAGACCTGTACAGGTCTGTCACCAAAGATTCTGACAAGTTTCCACAGAAGTACAGTGGAGAGCATTCTGACTGGTCACATTGGTCATTAGCTAGAAAGCCATCAATTCCGTCATTCTGATGATTAACATTTAACATGAAAGTGGGCGCAACACCAACCCCTGTGGAACTAGTCACTGACAGCTAACAGAAAAGGCCCCCTTTATTCCCACTCTTCGACTTCTGCCAGTTCTAATCAGAATCAAGGAGGAGGTACAGGACCCTGAAGACACACACTCAAAATTTCAGGATCAGCGTCTTCTCCTCCACCATCAGATTTCAGAATGGACAATGAACCCATGTACAAAACCTCAGTATTTCATAGAAACATTGAAACATAGAAAAAATACAGTACAATACAGGCCCTTTGGCCCACAAAGCTATGCCAAACATGTCCCTACCTTAGAACTACCTAGGCTTTACCCACAGCCCTCTATTTTTCTAAGCTCCATGTAGCCATCCAGGAGTCTCTTAAAAGACCCTATTGTTTCCGCCTCCACCACTGCCGCCGGCAGCCTATTCCACGCACTCACCACTATCTGCATAAAAAACTTACCCCTGACATCCCCTCTGTACCTACTTCCAAGCACCTTAAAACTGTGCCCTCTCATGCTAGCCACTTCAGCCCTGGGGAAAAGCCTCTGACTATCCACACGGTCAATGCCTCTCATTATCTTGTACACCTCTATCAGGTCACCTCTCATCCTTCGTTGCTCCAAGGAGAAAAGGCCAAGTTCACTCAACCGATTCTCACAAGGCATGCTCCCCAATCCAGGCGACATCTTTGTAAATCTCCTCTGCACCCTTTCTATGATTTCCACATCCTTCCTGTAGTGAGGCCACCACTAGGTTTCCACGTCCTTCCTCTCTTTTGCCCTACTTAATTTAACTTTCCTTTTTATAAATGCTTATTGTAAAGTATAGTTTTTAATATTATGTATTACATGGTAGTACAAGATGCACTTCATTGCTGAGGTAGGGTTAGGGTTATGCAGTTTGACTCAAGAGCCTAATATGTGCAGGAATATAGTTGTCCCTGGACCTTGTGGTGTGGGACTTTAGGCCTCCATACCTCCTCTGTCATACCACTAGAATTTGGCTGCACCTTAGCTCAAATTCAGCTCTCATTTTTTTTTGGTGTTCGATTAGTTTCCCTGGAACTTGTCACTTTCACCTTGCGTTTTCCTCTCTGGCAAAGTCTTCCCTTTTCTCTTTTTACTTGTCTCACTGGCGTGTGGCTAATAACAGTGACCAAATTGCTTATATGAAACACCTTCCAGTTTAGCATAATCGGTGCCAGAATAAATAGAGTGTGTGAGCAATGTTAAAGTGTCTGGAAAAAGTCACTCTCATTCCTTCAACTAATCAATCTGCTGTGGTGCTGTTTATAGAAAGACCTGTTCCCATATGCATAGCCATTGTCATTTGGGAGTTGCGCAGTTCTCCTCTAATATCACAGATGACATCAACCAAGCATTAAGATTCAACACTGCCTTTTGTTTGCAAGCTCAAGCTTTGTCTGTTTTGAGAAAGGGGAGCTTTGAAATTGGGACCTCAGATCTGGCATAGTCTATTGGGCATCAGAGGACTATGCAGTCTTGAATGCGTCTGAGATATGGGTTGCTCCGAGCCCTGGCGAGACACCGTCAATGCTGCCTCCACAAATTTACCCTAATTTCAATGACAGAAAAAGTGACCGACATCAGTCACAAAGTTGTGAAGTTACACAATGTGGAAACCGGCCCTTTGTCCCAACTCATCCTTGCCAATTATGGTGCCTATCCAAGCTAATCTTGTTTCCTGGTCTACATCCCCCTAAACCTTTTCTATCCATGAACCTGTCTGAAGTGTTAAACATTGGAGCTTCACCTGCCTCTAGAGCTCCAGTGAAGGAACATGTCCTTTGGTCCATGAGGTCTGTGCCAAGCATGATGCCAAATTAAATCAATCCTATTCGACCTGCTCATTCATTATGTGCCATGTCATATGACATGGGCGATCATGGTCTTTCCATGGACATGATGGTTCCTGGCAATTTTTTCCTCAGAAGTGGCTTTCCATTGTCTTCTTCTAGGCAGTGTCTTTACAAGACGGGTGACCATAGCCATTATCAATACTTTTCAGAGACTGTCTGCCTGGCGTCAGTGGTTGCAAACCAGGACTTGTGGTATGCACCAGCTGCTCATACGATCATCCACCACCTGGTCCCATGGCTTCATGTGACCCTGACTGGGGGGGTGAGAGGCTATGTAGGTGCTACACCTTCCCCTAGTGTGACCTGCTGGCTAGTAGAGGGAATGAGCGCTTTATTCCTCCTTTGGCATTTCCACCCCACCACCCTATATATTCCATATGCCTTTACTACCTTCTTATTTGTGTGTCTACCTAAAAGCCTTCCCATCTCCACAATAACATTGCTTCCAGCGCCAGTTCCTGGTAACTGGTTTCAGGCACCCACCACTCTGAGTAAAGGTCTTGTCCCACTCATCTCCCTTAAATCTCCACCTCTCACCTTGAAGCTATGACTTCTAGTATTCAACATTTCTACCCTGAGGAAAACATTCAAGCTGCCTGTCATATCTATGCCTCTCATAATCTTATAAACTCCTATCAGGTCTCCCCTCAGCCTCCAACACTTCAGAGCAAACAGCCCAAGTGTATATGGAACCAGCTTCCTCTGGCAACACATTCCATACACCTATCATCAGCTGGAAAACTTTCCTGTCAGGTCCCTTCTAAATCTTGCCCCCTTACCTTAAACCTATGCCTTCTAGGGGGTAAAGACTGTGATGATCCACCTTATCTACTCTCTTCATGAATTTATATTCCTCTGTAAGGTCATCTTTCAGCCTTCCACACTCCGGAGAAAAGAGTCCAGACTATCTCCTCCATTCTCTCCTTATAACCTCGGCCTTCCAGTCCAAGTAAAATCTATGTCATGGCCCTCCCCACTCCTAATCAAAGGCACGGAGGCTTCAATTACATTCAGACATCTCCAATTGTGAGTAAAATTGTTTGGAGGTCCAACATCAGACTCACACACAGGCACTCTACATCGAGTCCTCTCATCAGAGGGGTTATGTGGAGACAGAGGAGTTGAGCCCAATCTGTTGTGAAAGCATCCTTGAGAAAGTGTTGCATGCCTGGAACACATGGGTGTCCTTTGCCCTTGAGTCACGGTGGGGAAGGATCGTAGGGGACGGGAACCGGAGAAGGAAGTGTCGGGGACGCGCACGTGCCAGCAGAACATCACACCATCACACCATCACACCAACTCCTCATCCTGTCGGCAACGGCCTCCTGTTCCAGTGTCTGTGGGCTTCACACTGGCCTCATCAGCCACCTCAGAACTCAGGGGATGGAAGATCTTGAGTGTGCTAATTAGGAAGAAGATCATCATTTGACGTTAAAGTCAAAATCAAAGTAAATTTATTGTCAAAGAACACATATGTCACCATATATTACCCGGAGTCTCATTATCTTGTGGGTCTTCACAGTAAATACAGGAATCACATCAGGATCAATGAAAGACCACACACAAATGGACAAACGATCAATGTAGAAAGGATATTATGCAAATACAAAAATAAATTAATAAATAATACTGAAAACATGACATGCAGAATCCTTGAAAACCGTCCATAGGTTGTGGAATCAGTTTATTGTTGAGATGAGTGAAGTTATCCACTCTGGTTCAGGAGTCTGATGGTTGAAGGGTAATAACTTGTTACTGAATCTGGTAGTGTCGGATCTAATTGCCTGTACCTTCTTCCTGATGGCCGCAGAAGAGAGCATGGCCTGGGTGGTGGGGGTCCTTGATGATGGATGCTGCTTTCCTGTGACAGCACTCCGTGTAGATGTGCTCAAATGTGGGGAGGGCTTTTCTGGCGATGGGGAGGGCCGCATCCACGTCTTTTTGTATCTTTTCCATCTGGGGGCATTGGTGGTCCAAGCCAGGCTGTGATGCAACCGGTCAATATACTCTCCACTGTGTGCGTCTAGCAACATGTCAAATCTTTGCAAAGTTCTAAGAAACCAGAGGTGCTGTTGTGTTGGACCCAGGTTAGATCATTTGAAATGATAACACTGAGGAATTTAGAATCAAAATCAGAATCAGTTTTAATATCATTTGCATATGTGGTGAAATTTGCTGTTTTGCAGCAGCAGTACCTGCTTTTTCATTTGCATGAATGTCCTGTACTTATACAGTCTGTTTTTACTGTATGGTTTACTTTTTATCTATTATTTCTATTCTGTGTTGTTGTCTATACCTACATTCCTATGGAGCTGCTGCAGGCACGTTTCTATTCTACTGCAGCTCACCATGCATGTGCACGTTACAATATCTTTCAGTTGGGTGAAGGTCCAAGCAGGACGGCAAAATACCGGAAGAGAAAAAGAAAATGAAGTGACAGGAAAATGGACATCGGGAGAATGGAGGCCTGAAGCACCAGTAGCCCGAGAGACAGTAGGGAAGAGCTGAAGATCAGCTGAAGGGACTCCGATGCCCCAGCAGAAAGCGGGGACGGCAAATGGTAAGCGGGTAAAAGAAACGCCTGCCTTCAGAAGCTTTTTCACACACTCTGCAGCAGAATGAGAGACTGCAGCATCTGTTGAGTCTTCTGGGTTGCTGCTCGTATAAGTTAGTAGCAGGCGTAGATTTATCAACTGAACTTCCGTTAAAGGAGGCCACAGCTCTCAGCAGTGGTGCTTGGTACAACTATGTAACACATTTACAGCACATGATGGTGTTAAGGCTATGTCTGCACTGACATACATTAAAGGTTCAAACATAGGCACAATTACCAGTAGAATGCCAAACCGTAGGAATAAGAGGTGCCTATAACAAGAATTGCCAGAAACAAGAACGAAGAGGTCACGCACCAACAATAAGAGAGGTTGCACCGACAGTAAGACACCATTAACAAGAAACCCTAGCTGAATCAGAATCCGGTTTATTATCAGTGACGTATGTCATGAAACTAGTTTTGTTTTGGAAGCAATTCAGTGCAATGTCGTTCAAGAAGAGAGCAAAAATGGTGAGGTAATGGTTAAGAGTTCATTGTCCGTTCAGAAATCTTTGGTGGAGGGGAAGAAGATGTCTGTAGAATGTTGAGTCTGTGTCTTCAGCCTCCTGTACCTCCCCCTCTGATGGTAGTAGAGAGAGAGAGGGAGAGGGGACCCCTCGATACATGTCAACAGAAAGAGAAACAGATTTGTTGAAGTTAAAGGTAAATTCCATTGGTGTCAGGAGCAGAAGTAATAGAAAATGAATAAAGTGCCCACTGGAAGGGGGTTACCAATGGTAAACCGGAAGATAAACACCAGCAAAATGAGGAGCAATATTTGGAAATGAGAACCAAATGTGAGCTGACAGACTGACAGTAGAACAGAGAGTGCCTTGTGTCGATATCAGACTCATGTCCATAGTGTTCGATAGCTCTGCAGGATGAACTATATCTATATCCGGGCTGTTGTGTTGAGTTTCTGATATCACTATTGCACTCTGTGATTATCCAGAGTGCATTCCATATATTCTCTGAACCTAGTGATAAATTTGCGACAGGCAGATTGGAATTGGTATTGGAAGCTGTGGAGGACAAGTCTTTATGCATAGTTAAGGCAGAAGTTGGTAGATCCCTGACTGGTCAGGGCATGAAGGGATACAGAGAGAAGGCAGGAGATTGGGCCTCAGGGGAAAATTGATGAAATGGTGGAGCAGGCCCAATGGGCCAAATGGCCTAATTCTGTTCTGTTGCCTTCTGGTTTTATGGTCATTGTCACATTGACAGAGATAGAGTGAAAAGTTTAGCTTTACAGGATGTTGATACAGACCATTTCAAAGCATATGTACATGGTGGTAGTACAAAGGAAAAGCAATAAAAGAATATAGTAGTGAGACAGTGCAGAGAGAGCTCAATGCAGGTAGACAGTACGGTGCAAAGACAATGATAGCCCCAGGGGTTCCCAGCCCTTTCTATGCCATGGGCCCTTACCATTAACTGAGGGGTCCTTGGACCCCAGGTTGGGAATCCCAGAATTAGATTCTGAAGTCAGGAGTCCATCATTAATACACAGCAGATCTACTCTAATTCATTACTGATGATAAGCTAATATGGCTTTTGGAGCATCAGTCATGCTAGTGATTCACCAGAACTGGCATTGGTAATTAATTAAACTGTGTGACTCACAACGCCTGCTTTAAGCTCTGAGTGGCTCAGTGAGGATTTGTCTGTTTGGTTACAGGGGCCACAGCTGCTTTCCCTGCTCTCCCAGGCTCCCAGCCCTGTGCATAGAGAGGGAAAGTGACTCACTGTCCAGGAGACAGCAGCGGATCCCTGGAGCTGCAAGTCGGCAGAGTCTGCACCACTGTGTGGTCCTGGCTTTGAAGGAACAAAATGTTAAATTGGAACCATGGTAGCATTTCAACAAGTGTTGCCAGAACATTAGACCTGGCTGACTGAATTTGAATCTTGCAGGACATACTCATCTGAGATGGTGGGGCAATTTTACAGCTCCAGTACACTGGTTTCCAGCCAGTGATGTGGGAAATTCCCTAAAACACATTACCAGTCTGCAGTTACTCTCCAATAACTTGCTCACTGATTCTGAGTTTGCGTTTTGCCAGAAGCGTTCAGCTCCATACCTTCTCACAGCCTTCATTCAAACATAGACAATGCAGCTGAGGAAGTACGAGCATGACAAAACACACAACGTAGAACTTTACAGCACAGGCCCTTCAGCCCACAATGTTGTGCTGACCTTCTAACCTACTCTAAGATCAATCTGACTCTTCCCTCCCACATCTCTCTTCATTTTTCTACCATCTAGGTGCCTATCTAAGAGTTCCCTAAATGTCCCTAATGTATCTGTCTCTGTCACACCCCTGACTGAGCATTCCACACACCCTCCACTCTCCATGTAAAAACCTTACCTCTGACAACCCCTTATACTTTCCTACAACCATTTTAAAGATATGCCCCCAAATAGTTCTGATAGTTCTGACTCAGGCAGTCATAAGAACATAAGAAATAAGAGCAGGAGTAGGCCATCCAGACCATTGAGCCTGCCCTGCCATTCAATAAGATCATAGCTGATCTGTCCGTAAACTCAGCTCCATCTACCTGCCTTTTCCCCATAACCTTTAATTCCCCTACTATGTAAAAACCTATCTAACTGTATCTTAAATATATTCAGTGAAGAAGCCTCAACTGCTTCCCTGGGCAGAGAATTCCACAGATTCACCACTCTCTGGGAAAAACAGTTTCTCCTCATCTCCATCCTAAATCTTCTCCCCTGAATCTTAAGGCTATGTCCCCTAGCTCTAGTCTCAGCTACCAATGGAAACAACTTTCCTACTTCTATCTTATCTATCCCTTTCAAAATTTTGTGTGTTTCTATAAGATCCCCTTCTCATTATTCTGAATTCCAGAGAGTATAGTCCCAGTCGACTCAATCTCTCCTTACAAGTTAACTCCTTCATCTCTGGAATCAACCTGGTGAACCTCCAAAGCCAGTATCTCCTTCCTCAAGTACAGAGACCAGAACTGCACACAGTACTCCAGGTGCAGTCTCACCAGTACCCTGTACAGTTGCAGCATGACCTCCCTGCTCTTGAATTCAGTCCCTCTAGCAATGAAGGCCAACATTCCATTTGACTTCTTAATAACCTGTTGTACCTGCAAGCCAACTTTTTGGGATTCATGCAAAGCACTCCCAAGTCCCTCTGCACAACAGCATGCTGTAATCGTTCACCATTTGAATAATAATCTGCTCTTCTATTATTCCTTCCAAAGTGGATGATCTTGCATTCACTAACATTGTATTCCATCTGCCAGACCTTGGCCCACTCATTTAACCTATCTATATCCCTCTGCAGACTCTCCACATCCTCTGTACAATTTGCTTTTCCACTTGGTTTACTGTCATCAACAAATTTTGCTATGCTATACTCAGCCCCTCTTTCAAATCATCACTGTAAATGGTAAACAGCTGCGGGCCCAGCACCGACCCCTGCGGCACCCCACTCACCAACCGGAGAAACACCCACTTATACCAACTCTCAGTCTTTGGCTGAGTGTGCATCCGGGGAGCCCTGGTAAAACAGAAATCACGGGAAAAGCAGAAAGTATTCCATTGAAATTCCAGTGGTCTCTTGCTGAAGGGAAGTGGTTCTGGTGTTGGAGGATAATCATCCTAGCCCCATTACTTCACAGAAGGAGTTCCACAGGACAGTGTCCTAGGCCTTCCTAGTGACTTTTGCACTGTTTATTTGCAATAGCAACTCCTCAGCTTGTAAAACTGGTCCATGCCAGAGTGACAAGACAAAGACGAAGTTCAGGGGTAGAGGAGGTAAGTGGCAAGTGATATTAGTGGCACATGGTTTTTGAAGGCAGGAATCTGACTACCCAGCCTTGACATTCAATAGCATCCAATCTCCATCCTTGACAATCATTAGAGAGCCATGTCACTAATTTCCCTGAGGAATTGGGGGAGGGGCTGCCATTGTCCAGAAGCTCAAATAGCTACAAGAGCAGATCAGGGAATGAATTATCCTGCACTGAGTGCCTCATCTCCTGAATTGCGAAAGCCATTCTTTTTTCTACAAGACATAAAAGGGGATGTGACGGATATCTCGATCCTTGCCTGGCTACGTCCAACAATTCTCAGCAAAGTTGATGCTCTTCTGGGCAAAGCAAATTGATTGTCCCCTCATCACCCACTCTAAGCATTCATTCCCCCCATCACCAGCCCCCAGTAGTTGTGGCGTGTACCATCAACAAAGCACATTGTAGTTAACTCACCTATGCTACTTTGAAAGCACTTCAACTTGCAACTCTACTATTGACATGGACAAAGCCTGTGTCGTGGTCCGGTCCGGGGTCCGCGTTCCGGTTGGCGGTCCGTGGGCTCTGGACTCCGGGTCCTCCGGCTGTCCCTTGTTTCGGTTGGACTAAACCATAAACACCTGATGCTCATCTTGTTGGCCGGGAATATAAGTGACCCTGGGATTGAGTGTGGTTGAGGTGGGGGTGGGTTGTCTTGTCAAGCTTCCCTGGTGAGTTTCTCATGGAGCAAATGGCTGGGGGAAGGCTGGTACGGCCACTTGCCATCTTTAGGCTGCGTTGGAGTACCATTGCTTCTTGGAGCCTTACTGTCTGTAGTCGGAGCTGTCAGTGCGTTATGGATTCTTGCCATAGAGGGAGTACAGAGAAGGTTCACCAGATTGATTCCTGGGATGGCAGGACTTTCATATGAAGAAAGACTGGATCGACTAGGCTTATACTCACTGGAATTTAGAAGATTGAGGGGGGATCATTGAAATGTATAAAATTCTAAAGGGATTGCACAGGCTAGATGCAGGAAGATAGTTTCCGATGTTGGGGAAGTCCAGAACGAGGGGTCACAGTTTAAGGATAATGGGGAAGCCTTTTAGGACCGAGATGAGGAGAAACTTCTTCACACAGAGAGTGGTGAATCTGTGGAATTCTCTGCCACAGGAAACAGTTGAGGCCAGTTCATTGGCTATATTTAAGAGGAAGTTAGATATGGCCCTTGTGGCTAAAGGGATCGGGGGTATGGAGAGAAAGCAGGTACAGAGTTCTGAGTTGGATGATCAGCCATTCATACTGAATGGCGGTGCAGGCTCGAAGGGCTGAACAGCCTACTCCTGCACCTATTTTCTATGTTTCTATGATTCGGCTGTTTCCTGGGCCAGCTGGGTGGCCGTCAGTCACTCCGAGCTAGGTAGGGATCGGTTGTTTCCGTAGCCAGCCAAGGTTGCTGTCCGTAACTGCCACTCGGAGCAGCCCTGATGCAAAGATGAAACTGTCTGTCATTCTTCGGTGTTTGTCTCTTCCTGTCCTCGCCCCGTGGGGTAAGTCAGTCTGCTCTGCCGTTGCCCTGCGGGGGGAATCTTTCTTGTCTTGTCTTTGCCTCTGTCGGGTAAGTCCGGCCATTCTGCTGTTACCCGACGGACGGTCCTGCCCCACCTTAGTGTGGAGTGAAAGTTGAGTCCCAGCTTGTCGAAGGAGAAGTCCCAGCTCTATGTCTATGTTCTGTCCAGTCTCATGTTAGTGTCTTGTTAAAGATGAGTCCCGGCTTGTTGAAGGAGAAGTCCCGGCTCTATGTTGATGTCCAGTTCCTAGTCTGCCTCCAAGCCTCCAGCCAGGCCTTGACCCCAGCCTCAAGCCTCCAGCCAAGCCTCAAGAGCCCAAGTCTCTAGCCAAGCCTCGTCACGTCCTCGCCTGATTTTGGGGGTCCGAGCCCAAGGCAAGACCCAGGTTCTGGGTCCTTGTCCAGTCTCGGGCTCGGAGTCCACCCCAGACCCCTTGTTCCCAGTTCCTCATCCTGCCCTGTTCCTCGCACTACAGTGTCTGCGTCCTGCATTCGGGTCCTGATACAACACCCCCGTATGACAGCCTGCTGTTCTAGGAGAACATCACTGCCTGCAAGTTGCCCTCAGAGTTGCGTCCCATCCTTACTTGGAAATATGTCGCTGTTTCTTTATCTTTGCCGGGGCTAAATCCTGAAATTCACTCCTCAGCAGTACTGAAGGATGTTTTGATGGCAGGTTTCTAGAGGGTAGCTCACCTGTAGCCTCTCAAGGGCATATAGGGGTGGGAGAGATGTGCAGACTCGAAGCTCTGTCCGTCGCGCTTCGACCTGGACTTCTGATTGACCCTCAGGCTTTGAGCTTCGTTATTAACCCAGGACTTGGCGATGATGCTGAAGGACATTAGATGATGGCCTGATCTCCTGGCCTTCAACCCCAGACTCACCAATGATGGCACCCCCAACTCAAGGCCTCTAATTCTGGTCTCATCACCAGCCCTTGTCCCTTGCTGGTCTGCGGTCGCAACATCTGACCACGTAAACATTGCCGGGCTTCGAATGTGGACTGGAGGCTTAAACCCCAGCCTGTCCTCTAATTCCCCCACACTCCTGCCTCTAAACCCTAACCTGACCCCTAACTCCCCTTTCTATCCTCAAGACCATATATGTCAAACTCAAGGCCCACGGGCCAAATCCGGCCCGCGGTGGAATTATCTTTGGCCCGCGAGATAATATCTAATTACTATTAAAGCTGGCCCCAGTAATCGAAGCACCTATGGCGTATGATATGGCTAATGCTGAGTTTATTCAGGTACCAGGTTTTCAGGGTTTTTAGTGTTTATTCGGCAGTCTTCTTCATAAGAAACGGAATTTGTAAAGTGAAACGCTTTGTAGTTATAGCAGAGACTGAGACACATGAGAGCAGGCTGAAAAAACGGAGGCAACGAAAGCTGCGTTCGCACGTGTCCGACTGATCTGGCCCGCATGAAGCTGCATTTTGCTCAATCCGGCCCGTGACCTAAAATGAGTTTGACACCCCTGCTCAAGACCATCCGTGCGAACCCCAACAAACCCTAAAAAATGAGCTGTGACCTTGATGGAAACTGCAGCTCAGCGCCAGCTTGACTTTCCATTGATAGAACAGGTATGAAAGTCTATAATGTTCACTATTGTGTCAGCTCTCTGGTTGGTGACTCATCTTGCTACTGGCATCCCTCTGTCCCTTGTGTCAATCGTCACCTCTCTGGTTCTTCAGTTACTGTTCTGCATCTGCTTCTGCTCTTCAAAGTGTTTTGGTTTCTCTGTTAATACATTTCTAATTGGATTAAACCTTGTCTCTGCCCTTGATAAACTTCACTGTCTTCCTTTATTCCAGTGCTTTATGTTCTATAAATAAGCTGCTCAGCCCACTGAACCCATGCTAACCCATGTACAATTGTACTACACAAATACCATATCCATATACCATATCCAGATTCTAATACTTGCCAGTACACTAGGGGCAATTTACAGTGGATGATCAACCTCCAAAATGCATATGTTTGGAAAGTAGATGGAAATTAAAGCATCTGGAGGAAATCCACATGTCACAGGGAGATCATGCAAACTCCACACAGACAGCACCAGAGGTCAGGATTGAACCCGGGACTTTGGAGCTGTGAAGCAGCAGCTCGATCAGTCGCACCACTATGCCACCCAATCCCATCAGTAAACTTTTTTATAAACTTGCCTTCATCCCTTCATTACAGAAGAATGAAGGGACACCTCATTGAAACCTATCGAATATGGAAAAGCCTAGATGGAGTTGACGTGGAGAGGATGTTTACAATGGTGGAAGAGTCTAGGACCAGAGGGCACAGCCTAACGGTAGCAGGACATCTCTTTAGAACAGAGATGAGGAGGAATTTCTTTGGCCAGAGGGAGGTGAATCTGTGGAATTCATTGCCACAGGGGCCGTCATTAGATATATTCAGAGTGCAGGTTGATAAGTTCTTGATTAGTAAGGCTGTCAAAGGATAAAGGCTGATTTGTACTTGTGCGTCGCATCTACGCTGTAGGTACAACGTTCCCTACGCCGTAGGGAGATGTGCACCTCCCCAGAAAAGTTACTCACGTGTTGCGGCGATGCAGACCTCAACAACTGTGATTGGTCCGCTTGGTAGCATCGCATTTCCTCCTACGCAATTCCAGTTGCTTCTTCTCCGCCACGTCTGTAGACCGATCTGAAATAGATGAACCAAATCGTCAAATCTACCTGCCGACGTGCGAAGATGTTTGAAATGCATTTCCTCATCCATGCCTCTCACGAAGAAACTCAACACAGTGGCATAGAAACCCCACTGCCAACTAGTGTTTTGGCACACACCAACGCAACGCAGAAGTGAAAATCAGGGTTATGGCGTAGGCTGCGGCATAACCTGTACGCACAAGTATAAATCAGCCTTAAGGGGGAAGCCAGGAGAATCAGGTTGAAAAGGAGAATAAATCAGCTGTGATTGAATGGCAGAGCAGACTCGATGGGCTGAATGGTCTAATTCTGCTCTTAAGTTTTATGACCTTATCATTCCTGAGACTCGGACCTTACATCCCTGAACTTTCAACTGTACATTGCCCTGGCCTCGCTACTTCAAGGGGAGCTACCCTGCGTTTAATCTGCCCACTAAATTCCACTGCAGTACCACCTCTTCCCCACCTTCAAAAGTTTACCTGTCATTGAAACCTCTTCCATTCCTGCCTAGCATCTGGCCCTGCTCTGGGAAATGCTTTGATATGTTAATTATATAAAAAGCGACCTATTGCTGTTATTGGACAGTAACCAGAAGCAAAGCCTCGGGTGATGTTGCTTCCTTCTCTAACCAGAGGATATTGACACCCGTCCCGCTCTAGTTCAGCTGAGATCATTTAAACTATGTTTAACGTACAGACCCCAGCAGTTTGAGGAGACTACCCGTCATCAGCTTCTCAAGAATTACTGGGTAATATATGCAGTTTTACTAGTTACTCTCATATCCTTAGATGGAATTAAAAACAATTATTGACTTTGGCTCAGTGAAAGTAATTTTGGCCCAGAATCAGCACCTTGTGGGTTCAAGCCCTCTTCAGTCTCTTGAGTTGATCTCCTCCTGATAAGGCCACTATAGTCACATTAACATGCTGTGCTCTATCCAAAAGAATTAATTCACTGCCTCCAGCGGAGTATTTGTCTGAAGCAGAGTACAATGGCACGTCACTGTGGCTATGGCGGTGGGAATGGGGACAGGGAGGAGGCGGATGAAATTCCAGCCACTAATGCAGTGAAGAGGGAATTCTGCGTCGGTAGCGGAGCCACATTCCAGACACGGACGGTGAATTGGAGGCTGTGTTCACATGGGTGAAACCCAACCTGTCGACGACTTAAAACAAAAAAAAAGGAGGCGGAATCCCAAATTATACTTAATTCACATAGTTCTATGAGAAAATAAACTGACCATTCATTTCATTTGCAGTTTGTGAGACTCAGCAGTTGGAAAGTAACTGCCTCATTGACTACCTGATTACAGAGCTTGTTATTTTAAAGTAGTTTGTATTGCGATGCCAAATGTGTCATCCAGAGGTACGTTGCCCCGTTCTCACACTGTTGTTCATTCACTCATCCAGCCAGAGGCATCTCAGATTAATTTTTAAAATATAAAGGAATTCTGACATGAAAGATGTACATTAGTATTATGTAAAATGAAAGTTGGTGCGGAGATGAATGGGTTAATTTAGTTACGATATTTAGATTAAACCACAATGCTGGAATGATGGGCATTTATTAAAACCACGATGATAATTTCACAACCACAAGGAAAACAAATTCTAATTTACATTAAATACATCTTATGACACACTATATTAAACAAAACTCCTTTATAGCCCTTTGGCTCTGTGTATATGGGCCCCGCGTGTGTCTGATTTGTTCTACACATCACTGGAACATTACATAATAGGGTAGGCTTCACTCCAGACTATTGACTCACATGACAACAGATGAAAGGTTCGCTCTTGGCCTTCTTTCAGAGAGAGTCTGAACCCTCCCGATCTGTGTTCCTGTTAGTTTTGCTAATCCCTTATCCCAAAAGGATTGAGTCACCTCCTTTCAGTGGGAAACGATCACAAACCCGAACGAGGAGGAAAAATACTTTGAGGAGCTCTGTTCCACCCTGCAGCAGGAGATCAAGATGTGGGTCATTCCAATGACTCGAAGGTAAACCGGGGTCTTCTGGTGTAAAGGCTTTATCACCTGGGACCACTTTCATCCCCACTGTGCAGTACCTCTGTAAAATAACTCGCTGGAAAATCTGCATGCAGGCTCGGTCGTGGATTCCTGGACAGGACAAAGCGGCACAGAGAAAGGAAGAACGGCTATCAACCCCCAAAGCCATTTCAGTGCTAATGGTGCACTACATTTTGGTTTCATTCGAATCCAAGAATGAGAAGAAATCATTCAACCATCCCGAAGCAAAGGTCCATTTATAAGACTCGTGTAAATCATCTCATCTCCTTCAGTGCTGGCACCAAGATTCTGCCCCCTCTGCTCTATGTTGAATCAAGAATCTGTCCATTTATTTATTTGACTGTTTCAGCTGACTTCACTGTGTTAGGTGGCAGCTTTTTCAACCAAACCTTCTTTCTGTTGCACCCCTATAGAGCTGAGTTCTCGTTCATTCACAGTGCTAAATAGGAGCCTGGTTAACGGCTTCCTCATTCAGCATGCTAACTGGGCTTATTCAATTGAGCTCACATTTGCTGTGCGTGGTGCCAGACTGCTAAACCCAGACATTTGCTCGGCTGCGTGACAGTCTGCTTAATGGAGTCTCATTCCCTGTACTGGGCAATCATTTGTTTAATTGAGTCCTGTTCATTAAAAGAAAATAAAGCTTGCATGCATATTGCACGCTTTACAACCTTAGCACATCTCAAGGTGATTTACAGCTGACAAAGTACATTTTTTGCAGATGTTTAACCTTCATTGAGGTGGTTTGGGTGGCGTGGGCAAGGCCTGCATTATTGTAACCTTCATGTCCTTGGGAAGGTAATAGAGGCTTTGTGCCATTATGGTCTGTCAAGTGAAACTGTTATCGCAGAAAGGTGGAAAAGAGCTAACAATCGATGTTCTGGGCTGAGACCCTTCATCAGGACTGTCCTGATGAAGGGTCTCGACCCAAAATGCTGACTGTACCCTTTTCCATAGATGCTGCCTGGACTGCTGAGTTCCTCCAGCGTTTTGCCTGTGTTCCCCTGGATTTCCAGCATCCGCAGATTTTCTCATGTGTATTGAAGTGATGTTCCAGGATTCAGCTGAAGTGATTCCAAACCAGGATAACATACTCCTGGTGTAAGCCGTAAGAGAGTAAGCCAGCCCGTGGTGTAGTGGCATCTGCAACAGACTTCAAGGCGACTGTTCGAATCCGGCCGGCTCCATCCGTGCTGGGTTGAACGTCAAGCTAGCAGCTCGATCTCGCCAAAAAAACAGACAAAAATGCTAAATAGGTGGCAAGGTTGCTGCCCAATGCACCGACAAGGTACAGAAAGGAACAATTTAAGGGGAATGTCGAGTCTGAATGTTATCCCTGCAGAATTCTTGGTTTTGAAGACGTCAGGGTTAATTAACTCAAGGTTGTTCTGTAAACGGAAGAGCGATCATTTTCTAGACCAGCCAGTGAGACTGAAAATCTCACCCCAAGTGAATTTTGCATCTTGTACTCTGAGAGTCACTTCAGCCTGAAAAAAAAGCCACTGAACATAAACCCTGTGGAAAACTGAGTAAACAAATTTTCTGATAGACACTTGGACTGATACAAACAGGTTAGCTTAATCCAGCAGCACAGTGTTCACTGTTTTATTTGGTTATGTGAAGGAATTTCTGGCCTTTTACATCCAGTGGGCATCAAAGGCTCCTGGCAACATTGGAAGAACAGCAGGATAATTCCCTTGGATGCATGGCTCAACGTTTATCCATTGTCATCTTCACTAATTTTGATTTCCTGGCTATTATTATATTGATACTTTCTTGTGTATAAAGTGTGAGGTGTGCTATATCCCCACCATCATTATGTACACATCAGCCCCTCAGCACCCTCAACACCCATGCACCACCCACGTTACACTTACACTCCACACCTCCTACCCACACTGCCACAACCACTGTCCGACTCTTGTTTCCATAAGCCCCGCTGCTACCGAGAGGCATTCCTCTTGCCAGAGTCACTTGGTCACTTTATCATTTCCTGTCAGAGTTACCTTTCGTTCAGAAACTCCTGCACCGAGAGTCACTTTGTGAGCATGCAGACAGCCTATGTAAATAAGCTAATCTTATGCACGGTATATATGGCCACTGCCAAACAGTTACTTGTACACTTGTAGATTGCTTTTATATTTATTGCATTTTTTTTTTGTTTTTTTATTGTGTTCTTATGTTTTTTACTGGTGAATGGGATCTGGTGTAATTGTCACTTCTTTCTCTTCTGTGCTCGTGTGCTGTGGAAAAACAATAAGCAGTCTTGAATTAATGAAAGTCAGCCTTTCGTTCTTAGGTATCTTTTACTCTCAGTCACAGACCTCATCTCATGCTGTTACTGGTAGATGGCAGGTGCCTTCACCCACTTTTCAAGATAATTTAATTCCCTTGTTTTAGGAATTGGCACCAGTAAGCAAAGTTTGTTGTAACCTTGGATATTACAGAGAAAAAAGCAAGAACTGCTTACCTAATAGATATAGTAATTCCAAACACACACAACAGACAGAGATGAACATGTGAAAAGCATCAGAAGTGTGCTGAATTAAAAGAGGAAATTGTAAGACTATAGAACATGAACAGGGTATACATTGTCCCAATAGTAATATCTACAACTGGTATCGACCCAAAGTCACTACACAATAGCATTAAACAATTAGGCCTACACAAAATATTTATGTAATTCTCCAGAAAGCCACAATATTAAATGCCGCTAGAATAGTTCCAAAAGTTTCTAGCAATTGAGCAATGTGTGTGCTTGGCCATGCTCATACTTCAGATATCACCAGCTTGAGCTGGGAAAAAACTCAAAATAAAAAGGTAATAAATAATATTGACAAGGCGAATTGTAGTATTCTTGAAAGTTAATCATGCTGGTCCCTGAGCCTGAAGGTTGAAGGGTAATGATAGCAGTAGTAAGTAGAGAGCACGGCCCGGGTGGTGGGGGTTCTCAATGACCGATGCTGCTTCCCTGTGGTAGTGCGGCTTATAGATGTTCTCTGTGATGGACTGGGCCGTATCCACCACTTTCTGTTGTCTTTTGCATACCAGGACAAGATGCAACCGGTCAGGATACTCTGCCCAGGATACTATACGAGTTTGTCAACGTTTTAGATGACATGCTGAATCTGCGCCAACTTCCTAAAAGGTAGAAATGCTGTCATGCCTTCCCCCTTCCCGGGAAGTACGGGGCCGGAGGGTTGCGCAGAAGCTGGGGTTTGGTGAGCAAAAACCGGACAATGGGAGCAGGGATCAGAGAGCGTTGACTAGTGTGGAAAGTACATGGAAAAACAGAACGTACACAAAGGGAATTACATCTGGAGTATTGGTGACATCGATAGTACTTCCGCTGGCTTTCCTTCACTGCTTGCCAGCACCTCCTCTGGAAGCAGGTTGGAACTATTCCGTTTGGTGGTTTCACAGCTCCCACCTGTGGGAGTCTCCACCACCCTACTGTATTATCAAACAGGGGTTTGGAGTGCAGCAAACTGACCTGAGTTTGAGGCTGGCGAGGATGGCTCTAGCACGAACGGCAAACGGCCACGTTAGTTTCCACTGTACGACAGAGGAGAGACAGAGGGTGAACACGGAGCACCCTGCCTCCTCTCACCACCCTCAACCCTGGACTCCTCCCTACAAGCTCCAAAGACTCAGTGGTACGGAAGAGGAGGCCAGGCTGGAATAAATCTGCAGATTGAATGGTGGGACACGCTGGAGGGGGACAGGTGGCCTACTCCCCATCCTGCTTCTCATAATCTTGTGATCAAGGTCCACATACCACTCACTTCTTAACTCAACAACTGAAGTTTCAAAGGCCAAATGATTGCTGCCTGCCCTGACTTTTCCATGTTTTCTCTCTATTGCAGTGAAGAATCAGACACTTATCTAAGTTTACAAATGTCATTTTTATCATGGTAACAGCAGTAGCAGTATATTAGTTTTCACGGTTTGGAGCGGATTGTGGTGTTTTGTGCTGCTGTGCGAATGTTATCCCTGTGTTCCCGAGAGGGAAGCCTTTCACAATATATTCCATCTTTGAAGAAGAAACATTGAAGCAGAGAAACCCTACAGCGCAATACAGGCCCTTCGGCCCACAAAGCTGTGCCAAACATGTCTGTGGTAAACCATGTATATCTGCCTGTACACGCCCCTCTGCTGACTGCTCCTGTGGCTCCTCCCCTGGATAAAGATGATTGTGTCTCTGCTCCTCCCACAGTCATCCAGCATGAACATGCTCCGTTTTACTGCTAATAAAAGCCTTTCAGTATTTACTCTACTTTCAGTCTTTTGGAGTTATTGATAGTGCATCAATGTCCCTACCTTAGAACTACCTAGGCTTACCCATAGCTCTCTATTTTTCTAAGCTCCATGTACCTATCCCGGAGTCTCTTAAAATACCCTATTGTTGCCACCCACCCCACCGCTGCCGGCAGCCCATTCCCACTCACCACTGTCTGCGTAAAAAACTTACCCCTGACGTCTCCTCTGTACCTGCTTCCAAGCACCTTAAAACTGTGCCCTCTCGTGCTAGCCATTTCAGCCCTGGGAAAAATCCTCTGACTATCCACATGATCAATGCCTTGTAGTTAAAATGATGTGTGAATTTCCCCTTCTTTAAAAGATAGCTATGTATTGTTTATTTGCTTTGTATAGGGTTCAGGGTTGACCTTAACTATTATCTCTATTTCTCTCTCCTCAGATGCTCGTGTCCTGCAGAATATTTCTGGAATTCTGCCTTGATATCAGATTTCCAGCATGTTAGGGCCAGAGGTGAGGGACCAGCTGGTTCACTTCGCTGCTGGGCTCTGTGCCGAACCATGGGTTTATGGACATTCTTCATGGACTTTAGTTCAGGACGCCATTTGCTTGTGTTTATTGTTTGCATGATTTGTTTTTTTTCTCTCTGCACCTTCGGTGTTTGACGGTTTTTTAAAGGGTTCTTTCGTGTTCCTTGTTTCGTGGTTGCCTGTTAGGAGATCAATCTCAAGGTTGTTTAATGTTAGCATAGTTTGATAATAAATGTACTTTGAACTGTGCAGTATTTTGCTTTTGGAGCAGAGTCAGTAGTGAAGCCCGGAGGAGACATTTGCAAAGGGACATTAAGCCGAGGCAGGTAGAATTCAAATGGGGTAGGGAGAACTATCTATCATCAAAATATAGATGAAAATTTTTGGGAAGCTGTGATTCGTGGGGAAGCTGGGAAATTTAGGGGGATAGGTACTGAGGTTAGTGGGTGCACACAGCAAACCTTACGCAAAATGAAGTGTGGTAAATGCTTTACTAAACTGCTGTGAATCTGTGGCTACTCTGAGCCTGAAGAACATGTTCACTTTTAGGATACACAGTTTAGAAAATAATTATTGACACAGAAAGGGTTGCATTGCCAAATCAACAAAGCTGGCGTTAGATTACAGGATTAAAAAAGCTGAAAATGCTGGAATTATTCAGCGGGTCAGGCAGCATCTGTGTCGAGAGGAACAGCATCAATGTTTCCAGCCAGTTGGCAAAAACTACACAGGGTAGATTTCCGATGGTTAAAGTGTGATCTGATTCAGATGGTTAAATTCATTTAAAAAATTGGAGAGATCAGCAATGAAGTATTTATTGCAATGAAATCTGTTAGATCATTCCAGAGGAAAGGTACAACTGTGCCTTATAGAAGGAAGCTCCTTCCCAGGGAAAGGATTTTGGAAATCAGGAATGCCCTCCAAAAATTGGTGTTGAGCTCCACAATCAGACAGCAATACAGCAAGGATACACTCTATAGTCATAGAGCAACACACCATAGATACATTGCATAGAGCGACAGACCAATACAGCAAGGGTACACTCCATAGTCACAGAGAAATACAGCAAGGATACACTGCATAGAGCGACAGACCAATGCAGCAAGGATAGAGACCATAGTCACCGAGCAAATCAGCCAGATACACTCCATAGATTCATACGGCAAGGATACACTCCACAGAGTAACAGGGCACACAGCAGGAATACACTCCACAGGGTCAGAGAGCAAATCAGCACAGATACACCCCATAGTCTTAGACCAACACGGCAAGGATACACTTCATAGAGTGATAGAGTAATACAGCAAGGATACATAAGACCATAAGATATAGGAGCAGAAGTGGGCCATTCGGCCCATTGAGTCTGCTCCGCCATTCAATCATAGGCTGATCCAATTCTTCCAGTCATCCCCACTCCCCTGCCTTCTCCTCATACCCTTTGATGCCCTGGCTAATCAAGAGCCTATCTATCTCTGCCTTAAATGCACCCAACGACTTGGCCTCCACAGCCGCTCACGGCAACAAATTTCACAGATTTACCACCCTCTGACTAAAGTAATCTCTCCGCATCTCTGTTCTAAAATGATGTCCTTCAATCCTGAAGTCCTGCCCTCTTGTCCTAGAATCCCCTACCATGGGAAATAACTTTGCCATATCTAATCTGTTCAGGCCTTTTAACATTTGGAATGTTTCTATGAGATCCCTTCATTCTCCTGAACTCCAGGGAATACAGTCCAGGAGCTGCCAGACATTCCTCATACGGTAACCATTTCATTCAGGGAATCATTCTCGTGAATCTTCTCTGAACCCTCTCCAATGTCAGTATATCCTTTCTAAGATAAGGAGCCCAAAACTGCACACAATACTCCGTGTGTGGTCTCACGAATGCCTTATAGAGCCTCAACATCACATCCCTGCTCTTATATTCTATACCTCTAGAAATGAATGCCAACATTACATTCACCTTCTTCACCACTGACTCAATCTGGAGGTTAACCTGTAGGGTATCCTGCACAAGGACTCCCAAGTCCCTTTGCATCTCTGCATTTTGAATTCTCTTCCCATCTAAATAATAGTCTGCCTGTTTATTTCTTCCACCAAAGTGCATGACCATACACTTTCCAACATTGTATTTCATTTGCCACTTCTTTGCCCATTCCCCAAAAATATCTAAGTCGCTCTGCTGGCTCTCTGTTTCCTCAACACTACCTGCTTCTCCACCTATCTTTGTATCATCAGCAAAACTAGCCACAAATCCATTAATCCCACAGTCCTGGGTAGGTCTGTAGTCTAGTGTAGTTTTTTCTGTGTTGTTTTTTTACGTAGTTCAGTCTAGTTTTTATACTGTGTCATGTAACACCATGGTCCTGAAAAAATGTTGTCTCATTTTTACTATGTATTGTACCAGCAGTTATGGTCGAAATGACAATATAAGTGACTTGACTTGACTTGACAAATCATCGACATACATCGTAAAAAGCAGTGGTCCCAATACCAACCTCTGTGGAACTCCACTGATAACCGGCAGCCAGCCAGAATAGGATCCCTTTATTCCCACTCTCTGTTTTCTGCCGACCAGCCAATGCTCCACCCACGCCAGTAACTCCCCTGTAATTCCACGGGCTCCTACCTTGCTGAGCAGCCTCATGTACAGCACCTTGTCAAAGGCCTTCTGAAAATCCAAGGACACCACGTCTACTGCGCCTCCTTTGTCTACCCTGTTTTTTATTTCCTCAAAAAATTTGAGTAGGTTAGTCAGGCAGGATTTTCCTTTCAGGAAACCATGCTGGCTTTGGCCTATCTTGTCATGTGCCTCCAGGTACTCCGTAATCCCATCCCTAATATTCGATTCCAACAACTTCCCAACCACTGATGTCAGGCTAACAGATCTATAGTTTCCTTCTTAAATAGCAGAGTAACATTTGCAGTTTTTCAGTCATTCGGTACAATGCCAGAGTCTATTGATTCTTGAAAGATCATCGTTAATGCCTCTGCAATCTCTCCAGCTGCTTCCTTCAGAACCCGAGGGTGCATTCCATCAGGTCCAGGAGATTTATCCACACTCAGGCCTTAAGCTTCCTGAGCACCATCTCAGTTGTTTTTTTCACTGCACATACTTCACTTCCCTGACACTCTTGAATGTTCAGTATACTGCAGATGTCGTCCATTGTGAAGACTGATGCAAAATATGCGTTCAATTCCTCTGCCATCTCTGCATCTCTCATCACAATATCTCCAGCGTCATATCCTATTTGTTTTATATTTACCCTCAACTCTCCTTTACCCTTTATATACTTAAAAAAAGCTTTTAGTATCTTCTTTGATATTAGTCGCTAGCTTCCTTTCATAACTCATCTTTTCCTTCCTAATGACCTTCTATGTTTCTGTCTGCAAGTTTTTAAAAGCTCCCCAATCCTCTAACTTCCCACTAGCTCTGGCTTCCTCGTACACCCTCTCTTTTGCTTTTGCTTTAGCTCTGACTTCACTTGTCAACTACAGTAGCGTATTTCTTCCATTCGAAAATTTCTTCTTATTTGGATTATATCTGTCTTGCACTTCCCTCATTTTTCACAGAAATTCCAGCCATTGCTGCTCTGCTGTCCTTCCAGTCAACTTTGGCCAGTTCTCCTCTCGTGCCATTGTAATTTCCTTTATTCCACTGAAGTACCGACACATTGGAATTTAGTTTCTCCTTTTCAAATTTCAAAGTGAGCTTGATCATATTGTGGTCACTGTTCCCTAACAGTTCCTGAACCTTAAGCTCACTTATCACCTCTGGATCATTGCACAACACGCAGTCCAGCACAGCTGATTCCCTAGTGGGCTCAACAAGTTGTCCTAAAAGCCATTCTTTCGACATTCTACAAATTCTCTCTCTTGAGGTCTAGTACTGGCTAGTTTTCCCAATCCACTTTTGTATTAAAATCCCCAATGATTATCAAGACATTGCCCTTCTGACACGCCTTTTCTACCTCCTGCTGTAACTTGTAATCCACATCCCAGCTGCTGTTTGGAGGTCTGTATAGAAATACCATTAGGGTCCTTTTACCCTTGCCATTTCTTAACTCAACCCATAGAGACTCTACACTCCATAGTCACAGAAAAGTACAGCAAGGATACACTCTTTAGAGTCATAGAGGAATACAGCAGGAATACATTCCATAGAGTCATTGAGAAATACAGCAAGCATAGACTCCATATTGTCATAGTCAAAGAGAAAAAGGATACACTCCATAGTCATAGACAATACAGCAAGTGTAAACTCCATAGAGTCAGAGATCAACACTGCAAGGATATACTCAGTAGAGCAACAGTTCACCACGGCAGGGATATACTCCTTAGGGTCATAGACCAACACAGCAAGGATAAACTCCATAGAGTGACAGACCAATACAGCAATGATACACTTAGTAGAGTCACAGAGCAACATTGCGAAGATACACTCCATAGTCATAGACCAATACAAGGATACATTCCACAGTCATAGACCAATCCAGCCAGGATTTCACCATAGAGTCACAGTGCAACACAGCAAGGATACCTCCAGAGTCACAAACCAATGCAGGAAGAACACACTACACAGAATCAAAGGGCAAAGGGATACACTTCATAGTCATGGACCAACAAAGCAAAGATACACTCCATAGACTCATAGTCCAATACAGCAAGGATACACACCATAGAGTCACAAACTAAACAGCAAGAATACATTCCATGGAGTCATAGAACAATAGAGAAAGGATACACTCCATAGAGTCCTAGAGCAAAACAGCAAGGATACATTCCATAGGATCATAGAGCAATGCAGCAAGATTACACTCAGTAGAGTCAGGGAGCAGTACAGGAAGGATACTCTATATTCAATAACAGAGCAAATCAGCAAGGATACACTCCATACAGTAACAGCACACAACAGCAGGGTTACACTCCATAGGATCATAGAGTAATACAGCAAGGATACACTCCATAGTCATAGACCAACACAGCAAGGATGCACTCCATTGAGTCACAGAGTAGTACAGGAAGGGTACTCTATATACAATAACAGAGCAAATCAGCAAGGATACACCCCATTGTCACAGTGGACTACATTAAGGATACACTTCATAGAGTCACAGATCAAGACAGCAAGGATACACTCCATACTCGTAGACCAATACAGCAAGTATATACTCCATAGAGTCACAGAGCAGTACAGGAAGGACACACTGCACAGAGTCAAAGAGCAAGACATCAAGCATACACTCCATACTCATAGACCACCACAGCCAGAGACACTCGATGGAGTCACAGAGAAATGCAGCATGGATACACTCAAAATAATATTTCTAAACTGAAATCTCTGGGAAAAGAAATGAAACGTTACAGAACTGGATACTGGAAAGTCTATGGGCCCAGACAAGCTCCTGGCAATAGTCCTGAAGATCTGTGCTCCAGAATTTGCTGTGCTACTAGCCAAGCTGTTACAGTACAGCTACAGTACTGTAATCTACCAGCAGTGTGGAAAATTGCCCAGGTATGTCCTGTACACAAGAAACAGGACAAGTCCAACCCAGCCTACTACTGCCCTATCAACCTACTCTCAATCATCAGCAAAGTAATGGACGGGGTCATCAACCATGCCATCATGCAGCACCTACTTGGCAATAACCTGCCCAGTTTGGGCTTTGTCAAGGCCGTTCAGCTCTTGACCTCATCACCTCCTTGGTCCAAACATGGACCAAAGAGCTAAATACCAGGGGTGAGGTGAGAATGATAGCCCTCAACATTAAGGCAGCATTTGACTGAGTATGGCATCAAGGTGCCCTAGCTAAAATGGAGTCAATGGGAATTAGGGGGGAAGCCCTCCGATGGCTGGAATCATATCTGACACAAAAGAAGATGGTTGTGGTGGTTGGAGGTCAATCATCTCATCGTCAGGCCAACACTGCAGGAGTTTCTCAGGGAAGTGTCCTTGGACCAACCATCTTCAGCTGCTTCATCAGTGACCTTCCTTCCATCATAAGGTGGATGATTGGGGATGTTTGCAGATGACTACACAATGTTTTGCATCACTTGTGACTCCTCAGATACTGAAGTAGTTCATACCCAAGTGCAGCAGGACCTGGACAATATCCAGCCTCGGGCTGACAAGCAGCAAGTAACATTTGAGCCACACAAGTGCCAGGTAATGACCATCTCCAACAAAAGAGGCTCTCACCATCATCTCTTGACATTCTGTGGCATCCCCATCACTGAATCACTTGCTATCAACATCCTGGGGAATACCATTGACAGGAAACTGAACTGGTCTAGCCATACAGAGATCGTGGCTTCCAGAGCAGGTCAAAAGCTAGGAATCCTGTGGTGTGTAACTCATGTCCAACTCCCCAAAGCCTGTCCACCATCTACAAGGCTCGGGTCAGGAGTGTAATGGAATACTCGCCACTCGCCTGGATGAGTGCAGCTCCATCAACACTCAAGAAGCTTGACACCATCCAGTACGAGGCAGCCCACTTGATTGGTACCCCTTCCACAAGCATCCAATCCCTCCACCATCGACGAACATTTGCAGCAGTGTGTATTATCTACAAGATGCACTGCAACAGCACACCAAAGTTCCTAAAGCAGCACCTTCCAGACCCATGACCACTACCATCTAGAAGGACAAGAACAGCAGATACCTGGGGACACCGGCACTTGGAAATCCCTCTCCAAGTCACTCAGCATCCTGACTCGGAAACGTATCGCCGTTCCTTCATTGTCGCTGGGTCAAAATCATGGAATTCCTTCCCTAACAGCACTGTGGGTATACCTACACCCCAGGGACTGCAGCGGTTCAAGAAGGCAGCTCATCATCACTGCCTGGCGGATATGATAGGGTCTTTTAAGAGACTTTTAGATAGGCAGATTGACCTTTTAGATTGGTTGGCTGGTGGCGCAGTGACATCAGCGCCGGACTCCGGAGCGGAGGTTCCTGGGTTCGAATCCAGTCGGGCCGTTCCCAAGTACGCTTTCCGTCCGTGCCGGGTTGAGTTCTGAGCTCGCAACTCGACCTCGTAAAATCAAGAAAAATACTGCGAAATGTCTGTGTGAGGAGTGGCGTGCCACACAGTCTTTCGTTCCGCGCCTTGTAAGGCATGAAAATGCCCAACGCTGGCCTCTCAGGCCTGAGTCGACATCGTCATCATCATCATTTAGATAGGTACATGGAGCTTAGAAAAATAGAGGGCTATGGGGAAGTCTAGTAATTTCTAAGGTAGGGACATGTTCAGCACAACTTTGTGGGCTGAAGGGCCTGTATTGGGCTGTAGGTTTTCTATGTTTCTATGTCACAAGGGCAACTAGGGATGGGCAATAAATGCTAGCTTAGCTGGTGATGCCCACATCACATAAATGAATAAATAAATAATACTAGAACGATGTGAAGAAGATGCAAGTAAGCTATGAATTAAGCCTTGTAAAAACCACTGAGAGTATCACCAGTGTCTCTTACTCCCTCTTATTTATGACATTTCCTGGAAGCATTGTTTACGAAGGGCCTGAAGCATTGCTGAAGATCCCTACCACCCATCCCACAGTCTCTTTGACCCACTACCGTCAGGACGGAGAACAGGAGTATCAGGATTAGGACCGTCAGACTGGGTAACTGCTTCTTCCCCCAGGCTGAGAGACTAACGAATACCCTGCCACCACCAAAGTCTTGTCGTTAGGACAGCGGACAGTTCACTGCGCACTTCACAAGCATTTTGAATTATATTTTTCAGTGGTAATATTTTTTATGTCCCGTGTGTGACATATGTACTGTGGGTGCACCATGGTCCAGTGGACATTTTGTTTGGTTGTATTTTTGTACAGTCAGATGACATAAACTTGCAATTGAGCTTGAGCCTAACCACTTAGAGTGACTGAACCAGTTGAAGAGACAGAATGTCCTACTCCTGCCTCCACGGTCTCATATCTGCATTCACCTTGTGCCTTTACCCCTCTTCACAAGGAGCTATACCTGAGAGTAGACAACAGGCCTGAAAGTATTCATGAAGCATATGGAGGAATCTTCTGCCTGAGTTACAACTTTATTCTAATATTATCAGAAAAAAATCAAGGGACTGGGATTTCCCAAGCTTTTCCTAGGTTTTCTGTGAAGAAGCTTCCCAAACCATTGGGATATGAATGGAAATGAGTTGAAAGTGATTTGTCGTGTTTGAATGATTCAGCACAATTTTCTTTAATTTATTTGTCACTGGTTGATTCCAGAGATGAGGGAGTTAGCCTATGAGTCACCTGGAACGAAACTGGAATTCAGAAGAATGAAAGAGGATCATATAGAAACATATAAAATTATGAAATGGATAGATAGATAAGATAGAGGCAGGAAAATTGTTTCCACTGCTGAGTGAAACTAGAACTAGGGAACAGGGTCTTAGGATTCAGGTGAATAGATTTAGGATGGAGATGAGGAGAAACTGCTTTTCCTAGAGAGCAGCAAACCTATGGAATTCTCTGCCCATGGAAGCAGTAGAGGTTACCTCATTAAGAAACAGAGTTTTGCATAGTAGGGGAATTAAGTGTTCTGGGGAAAAGGCAGGTAGGTGGAGATGAGTCCATCATTGAATAGGCTTGCTGGGCCAGATGGCCAACTTCTGCTCTTATTTTTTTTTTAAATTTTTTTTATTAGTTTTTCAAAACATTTTACAAAATTAAAAACCCCAAATCCCAATGAGGAGCATTAATACAGTGCAAGATTAAGCATACAATAACAATATGCTACAAAGGAAGAGAATTTAACAAAAAAGCACCTAAATTAAAGACAAGTGAGCTTAGTGTCCTCCCCAAGCCCCACAACACAAGAAAAAAACAACAACAACTCCAGACCAACCACCACACAATATAAAGAGTATAAATCCGGACAGTCAAACTCCCAGACTGTGAATACACTTAGCAACAGAGGATAATAATGCCTACTACCAGAAAAAAAAGGGAGCTGAAAGCAAGGGACCGAAAAGAAGAGAAAAAAAAAGAAAAAAAAAACCTAGTCAAGAGGAAGGTTATGAAAGTACTCGATAAAAGGTCCCCAGACCTTATGGAACTTTAGATCCGAATTAAGAACTGAATAATGAATTTTTTCGAGGTCCAAGCAGGCCATAATGTCGTTAAGCCATTGAGCATGAGTGGGCGGGGCAACATCTCTCCATCTAAGGAGGATCAAGCGTCTCGCCAGGAGAGAGGCAAAGGATAGTATTCGGCATTTGGTCGGACCCAGACATAAATCTGTCTCGCCCCAAAAACCGAACAGAGCAATTAAGGGGTTAGGTTCTAGGTGCTGATTCAGAATACCCAATAATGTAGTGAAGACATCTTTCCAGAATTTCTCCAAGCTAGGACAGAACCAGTACATGTGGATGAGAGAGGCCACGCCCCTCTTGCATTTATCACAGAGCGGACTAATGCCAGGGTAGAATCGAGATAGTTTAGATTTAGACATATGGGCTCTATGAACAATCTTAAACTGTAAAAGGCAATGGCGAGCACAAAGGGAGGTCGAGTTAACCGATTTGAGAACTGAGTCCCAGCTCTCCTCGGATAAGGAGATATTTAAATCCTGCTCCCAGGCCATTTTAATTTTATCCACAGGGGCTCGTCGTAAGGCTGCTAGTTTATCTCAGATAATTGATATTAAACCTTTACCTAGTGGATTAATGGAAAGAAATAGGTCCATAGCATTTTTCGCAGGCATTTCAGGAAAGTTAGGAATTAAAGGAGCAGTAAAGTGTCGGATTTGGAGATATCTGAAAAAGTGAGCGTTAGGCAGGTTGAACTTAACGGAGAGCTGCTGAAAAGAAGCGAAGCGATTATCAATGAAGAGATCTTCAAAATGTCTAATGCCCTTCCTGTACCAAACATGGAATGCTGAATCGTACGTAGTAGGTAAAAAAAGGTGATTATGTGCGACAGGGCTAGAAACGGAAAACCCCTGGAAACCATAGCATTTCCTGAACTGAGCCCATATACGCAAAGTGTGTCTAACCAGAGGATTAGCTATTGATCTGGGCAGACTGCTAGGGAGTGCAGAGCCAAGAAGTGCAGATATAGATAATTCTTTAGTGGAGCTCAACTCCATTGCCACCCAGTTAGGGCACTCGGGTTGACCGTGGAAGAAAGACCAGAAGGCAGCACAACGTATATTAGCTGCCCAGTAATATAAGCGAAAGTTAGGTAAAGCCATGCCACCCTCTTTTTTAGATTTTTGGAGGTGGATTTTATTAATTCTAGAGCGCTTATTCTGCCACAGATATGACAAAATAATAGAGTCTAAGGAATCAAAAAAAGATTTAGGAATAAAAATTGGGATAGATTGAAATAAGTATAAAAATTTGGGGAGAACATACATTTTAACAACATTAATACGACCTACCAAGGACATAGATAGAGGTGACCATTGTACCAGACTCTGTTTTATAGCATATGAAAGATTGACAAAGTTTTCACGAAAGAGATCTTTAAACTTCCTTGTGACTGTAATTCCAAGATAAGTAAATTGATTATGGACTACTTTAAAAGGGAGATCACGAAATATTAGTTCTTGTGCTTCTTTATTAATTGGGAAAAGTTCACTCTTATGTAAGTTGAGTTTATAGCCAGAGATCTGGCTAAACTGGTCAAGAAGTGAAAACATTAGAGGTAAGGATGTAGACGGATTTGAGAGAAAGAGTAATAAGTCATCAGCATAGAGAGAAACTTTATGCTCAACACCCCCTCTCCAAATCCCGGTCAATTCAGGACAATTTCGAAATGCTATCGCCAGAGGTTCTATAGCCAAATCAAAGAGAAAGGGACTTAAGGGGCATCCCTGACGGGTGCCACGTTTGAGATTAAATACTTGGGATTTCTGAAAATTAGTTAGAACAGAAGCAGTAGGACACAGGTACAGCAGTTGGATCCAAGAGATGAAACTTTGGCCGAGGTCAAATTTTTCTAAGACTGCAAAAAGGTAGTTCCACTCTATACGATCAAATGCTTTCTCCGCATCGAGGGAAATAACACATTCAGGAGTCCCAGTTGGAACTGAGTATAAAATATTAAATAGACGCCGAATGTTAAAAAAAGGGAGACGGTTTTTAATAAAGCCTGTTTGGTCATCAGAGATAATAGAGGGAATAACGGTTTCTAATCTATGAGCCAACACTTTAGCTAAGATCTTTACATCAAGATTGAGCAGAGAGATCGGCCTGTACGAGGAACACTCTGTTGGGTCTTTGCCCTTTTTTAAAAGAAGAATAATAGATGCCTCATTGAAAGAGGGTGGCAATTTGCCGTAATTAAACGAGTCAGATAATACTGAAAGTAACTGAGGAGAAAGAAGTGAAGAGAATGATTTATAAAATTCCACAGGGAACCCATCAGGTCCAGATTTCCCTGAGGACAGTGCAGAAATTGCAAAAGATATTTCTTCTGCTGATATAGGCACATTGAGTTTGGCTTTGAAATCAGATGAAAGTGAGGGGATATTCAGATTCTGTAAAAATTGATCCACAGAGATATTGTCATTCAGAGATTCAGAGGAATAAAGCCGAGAGTAAAAATTTTTAAATGCGTCATTAATTTCTAAATGATTCGATGTAAAGTCTCCGTTCTCCTTCCGGATCTTTGTAATATGTTGTTTGGCTTTGGAACGCCTCAGCTGATTGGCTAGGAATTTACCAGACTTATCCCCATGAATGTAAAAGTGGCTCTTGCTTTCGAGAAGTTGGCGTTCGACAGGTTGAGTGGACAGAAGGTTAAATTTAGTTTGGAGTTCAACGCGCTTCTTGTATAATTCAGGGTTCTTAGTTTGGGCATATATTTGATCCAAATCTTTAATCTGGTTAATGAGGTCTGCTTGATCTGCACGGGATCTTCTATTGAGATTTGCTGTGTAAGAGATTATTTGACCCCTCAGATATGCTTTCATGGCATCCCAGACAATCTGGGATGGCACTTCAGGTGATGTATTAGTGTTAAAATAAAAGGTTATCTGGTCCTTAATAAATTTTACGAAATCATCATCTGATAATAAAGTTGAATCGAACCGCCAGTGTTTATTCCTCTGAGGGAGACCAGGAAAGTTCAGAGAGAGGGTAATTGGGGCATGGTCAGAAATCAGTATACTCTGATAGTCACAAGAGTGGGCAAATGGGATAAGTTGGTTATCGAGTAAGAAATAGTCAATTCTAGTGAAGGTATGGTGAACATGTGAGAAAAAAGAATAATCTCTCTCCGTAGGATGGAGGAAACGCCATATATCAGAGATACCAAAATTAGAGAGAAACGGTTGAATAGCTAAGGCAGATTTAGTAGGTGATCTGGTAACAGAGGACGATCGGTCCAGTTTAGGATCCAACCAACAGTTGAAGTCACCACCCAGTATAAGAGAGTATGAGTTTAAGTCTGGTAGTGAGGAAAAAAACCGTTCATAAAAGTTAACATCATCGAAGTTGGGGGCATACAGGTTTGCTAGTGCAACTTTAGTGTTATATAGTTTACCAGAAACAATAATAAAACGGCCATTTGTATCAGATATTTTATTATGGAGTTCAAAAGGAATATTTGAGTTAATAAGAATGGAAACTCCCCTAGCTTTAGCGGCAAAGGATGAATGAAAATGCTGACCCGCCCACTTTGACAGAAGCCGGGAGTTATCAAAACAATGAATATGAGTTTCTTGGAGGAAAGCAATGTCAGCTTTGAGTTGTTTGATATGTGAGAATACCTTCCTCCTTTTAACAGGGTGGTTCAATCCCTTTACATTCCAGCTCACGAATTTAAGTGCACTAGCTATTATCAAATACTAATGCATAAAAGGCAGCAGGCATATAAGAAGTCAAGCAGTACAATAGCAGTCTGGGAGCAGAGATGTAAACATAGACTCGTAAGGTCAAAATATAAACATGTCCTAAGCAATAAAGAGATGTTGGAACTGGAAAATCCACCCCATCCGCACAACCCAAAACTAGACGGCTACCAAAACAAGTAGCTAGCTCTACCAAAAAAATTAACCCAAATACAACTTCCAGATCTGTGTCATTAACAACAGTTCCGTATAAATACTATAGCAAATAGTAACTAGTTTATGCACTAGAAAACATAACTACAGATTAGAACACCTTCTGCAGAAATATAAAACTTAATACAGAGAAAATCGGAAGAAAACCAAAACTAACCTACCCGCGAAAAATTATAGAAGAATAAAGTAAGAGAAAGGGAAAAAAAAGGTAAGAAAGAAAAAGAAAAAAGAAGAGGAAGGGGAAAATTATAAATTCAAGACGAGTATTTATCAACCATTTACAGAGAAGGGAGAAAAAAATTCAGAGATTAGAAAAAAGGGGTGAAAAAAGAAAAAGATAAAATAAATAAATATTTAAAACAAAGGAAAAATAAATCAGCAATTGAACTGTGAACCGAAAAACAGGGAGGCCTTCACTAAAGACTTCGAACCTCCAAAACAAGTTAGAGTTAGTTGTAGAACTCTGTAGGTAAAGCTATACAAGAATAAAAATAGATTACACACACACCAAATCCCGGGAGAGATTGTCAACAGCCCTTAAAGTTTCAATGAATAATGTCTGAGTGATTCAAGTGAATTCCGAGTCCAGAAAAAGTAATTTTACTACGAGGAGTACTTATCCACCATTTTAGGAGGTCCGATCAGATTCTGAAGATGACTGGATAGCCGGAAGACTTGCCACAAACGCTTCAGCTTCCTTCGCTGATTTGAACCACATGTATTTCCCGGTATTAAGCTTGATTCGTAGATCGGCAGGGTTACGAAGGGAAGGTTTGAAACCACGATCAAAAAGCACTTTCATTGCGCCTTTAAACTCAGCGCGCATCTTTAAGGTCTGGGGTGCAAAATCTTCCACAAAGCGAATGGTTGTATCCTGGAAAGGAAAAGACCCCCTGCGACGCGCCTCCACAATCAGACTGTGTTTTACCTGGTATTGATGGAAACACAAGATTACTTGCGGACGGGAGCCCAGAATTCCGGGGGGAACGTAAACTCTGTGTGCTCGTTCGAGCTCGGGCGGCTTCGGAAGCAAATCTTTCCCGAATAACTCACAGAGAAACTCGGTGAAAAACTTCACGGTTGATCCCTTTTTGGTCGCCTCTGGCAATCCCAGAATTCTGATATTACAGCGTCTGCTGCGATTTTCGAGATCCACCATTTTGGAAAGAAGTTTGTTAGATTTTTCCTCTAAGCTGGAACAGAGAGTCTCCAAGTATCGAACACGACTTTCTAAATCTTCAGAAGTCGAATCGATGCGAGATAAGTGTTCAGCATGTTTGTCCACTTTATCGTTGATCCGATCCAGTTTGTCTTCTAACTGTTTGAAAGCGGTTTTAAATTCCTTTAAGATTTCATCTTGGAGCCTTCCAAGCGCAACCATCGTCTCGTCCGACAGGGTCATAGCTTCTTTTCTCCCGGATTTAGAACTCTTGCTAGACATTGTAAGTTAGATATATTCATAGGCAAGTAAGAGATACCGAAATAATTCCTAACTAAGGTTTAAAAAATGGAGACATTTAGTGCAAAGATAGCGACAGTAACGGAACAAAAATTCGGAGCAGCTAAACAATCGCCATCTTACCGGAAGTCTGCTCTTATTTCTTACGTTAGTGGGCACTTAGACTTGCTCTTTCCCACTAGCTATGGGCCCTGGGCATTGCAGGTACTTTCCTGGCTGACACACCCAGCTCCAGAAAGGCAGAGTCAACCATACTCTTCCTCGTGTAACTTAGCTTAAAACCCCAAACTGTTGCTTAAAAGTAGTGTCACACTGACTCGACAGCAGTGTCTGATGCAGCAATGTATCATGTTTATACCACATAGAACCCTTTCGGTCATATATACAACAGTGCCTTCTCTTCCAAAGAAAGTAAATAACCCATACAAGCCATGATAAGATTATATCAAATAACGACTCACATGTATGAAATATGCAATCAGATAACTTCACTCACCCCAACACTAAACTCATGTATAGACTCACTTTCAGAATCTACAATTCATGTTCTCACTATTATTTATTTTTTATTTATTATTTTATTTGCACAGTTCATCTTCTGTTGCACGTTGGTTGTTTGTCAGTCTTTCTGTGCAGTTTTTCAATGATCCTATTGTATTTTTTTTGTTCTACTGTGAGTGCTTGCAAGAAAGCAAATCTCTGTGTAGTATTTGGTGATGGATGCACACTTTGACGATAAATTTACTTTGAACATTGAACAATGCTTTCTACAACACATATGTTGCCTCCATCTGTATTTTGTTTTATCCAGGCCGAGAGTCAGAATTTACAGCTTGCATTCCTTCCCAATCGCCCCACTCCTGCATGTCGGGTAAAGGAAAGTCTTTTCCATTCACACAGATGGCAGTCACAATCCCCTCTGCTCACTGATGTTAGCTGCTCAGTTATTTGGAGGGCAGTGATGGCTCCTGATGAAGAAAGCCTACTGAGAAGGCAAATATGATACTCATTTTAGAGACAAAAACTAACTGGGCACAAAGAGCTTTAAAATAAAACCATTAACATGCTGCAGTTGAGCCCAAAGGTGTTACATTTGTGGGGTATTTTGTCGTGCAGGTCTAGACATTCCGACAGCAGCATTGCTGGATCCATCATTGTGGAGTTTAGTAATTTAAATCTGTTGGCACACTTGCTGAACTGCCATCTGTGCTTTATTAATTGGATCATTAATCTTGATGTGTTTATTAAACTAAGACGTCACCTAAAGCAACAGAAGGATCATTCCTTCCTTTGCATTCTGAACTCTGAACCCCTGGTTGAGCGATGTTAGTTTTGTTCATGCCTTCCACTAATCAAACATGGCATCACATCCTGTTCCAATAAAAGATCATTTCCCTGTCACCCTCTGAAACATACCCAGGGCAGGGAAATGTTAGAAATTAGCCCTGAACGTGAGGCAGTTTCGGCTCTCTCTTTGAGTCCAGGTCAGGAAGGTTAATGTATATCGATGTCAGTTCTTCCATGTGCTCTCAGACAGGGGAAAAGGGAATGATTAATTCTATCTCATATTGTACGTTTCAGTTAAGTCTCATTGTTACTTCCTGTACATACATTCAGTGGCCGCTTTGTTAGGTATACCTGTACACCTGCTCGTTAATGCAAATATCTAATCAGCCAATCATGTGCCAGCAACTCAATACATTAAAGCATGCAGATATAATCAAGTGAGTCAGTTTTCATTCAGACTGAACATCTGAACGGGGAAGAAATGTGATACGAGTGACTTTGACCGTGGAATGATTGTTGGTGCGAGATGAAGTGGTTTGAGTATCTCAGAAACTGCTGGTCTCCTGGGGTTTTCACACACAATAGTCTCTAGAGTTTACAGATAATGATGTGAAAAACAGACAAAAAAAATCTAGTGAGTGTGAGCTTAGTGGGCAAAAACACCTTGTCAATGAGAGAGATCAGAGGAGAATGGCCAGACTGGTTCAAGCTGACAGGAAGGTGACAGTAACTCAAAAAACTGCACGTTGCAACAGTGATGTTCAGAAGAGCATCTCTGAAAGTACAACACTTCGAACCTTGAAGCAGTAGAAGACCATGAACGTGTACCCATTATAGGCAGCTGTCGATCCCAGGTGATCATGGGTTTGTGCCTCCGACGGACTGGGTTAAGCAGCGTCTGCTGTGAATGTGGAGTCCAATACAGAAGTCATAGTCCTTGCCACACTGTGTACAGCAGAATGCTGAGGAAGCTCTGATGTCTTGTGCAGCTTGGGTACGGAGCTTTTGGTGGGCTCTCTTTCCCTCTGCTCGCTGCATCAGAGTAGTTTTATACCTCGAGAGGCCTTTTTTTCACCTGCTTCCAGGCACACCTGTCTGAGGTGAGTGACTGCCACGTGCTGGTGCTAATACCAAAGGCCTTGAGGTCACACTTGCAGGTCCTTGCAGTGCAGCTGGGGTCTACCTGTTGGTCACTTTCCCGACTCAAGCTCCCCAAAGAGAAGGTCCTTCGGTATGCGCCCATCTGCCGTATGCAAGACGTGGCCCAGCTAGCGCATATGCCTCTGTTTGAGGAAGATGAGCATGGAGGTGGTGCCTGCTCTCTTGAGCACTGTGTTGTTGGTAACCTTGTCTTCCCAGGTGATACCAAGTCTGCGTCTGAGGCAGTGCATATGGAAAGCGTTGAGTCGCTGCTCTTGTTTTGTGCGCAGGAGCCAAGTTTCACTGTCGTAGAGAAAAATCCTCAGCACACAGGCTGTGTGCACCTGGACTTTGGTGTTCATGGTGGGTCTATTGTTGGCCCAGACTCTCTTAGTCAACCTTGAGAAGGTTTCGGCTGCTTTTCCAATGTGCTTGTTGATCTAGCTTTCGAGTGACTGGTTATCCGAGATCATGGAGCCCAGGTATGTGAATTTGCGGACAACTTCCAGCTCATAGTTGACAATATTAATAGATGACTTGTCATCAACATCTTGCCCCATCACTTGTGTCTTCCTCTTCTGCTGCGACTGAGTTGCGACAGCTGCATCACCGGCAGTCTCTGAGGAGCGTTGTCTGTACTTTGGTCCTCGCTCTGAGAGTCTTGACAGTCTGAAGAGGTTTCAGTCTGATCTTGAACGGAGACAAATGCCCTCAGTGGCTTCCCCAAAGACGGACTAGAGCAGGACTGCAAAGATGATGCCGAACAGCATTGGAGCGTGGACACAGTTTTACCTCACTGAGAATGTTAAAGGATTCTGATGTGGAGCCGAACACTATGGTCCCCTTCATGTCATCATGAAACGACCTGATGATATGAGTAGGATTAGGGAGCAGCCAATCTTGGCAAGTATCTCCTTTCTGCTCACAGGGTTGAACGCCTCAGTAAGGTTGATGGAGGCGATGTAGAGTGGTTTCTGCTGTTCTCTGCACTTCTCTTGCAGTTGCCTGAGGGAGAAGATCATGTTGATGGTGGACCGCTCAGCTCTGACCCCGCACTGAGACTCGGGATAAACCCTTTCTGCGAGTGGCAGGGTCTATCCTTCTTCAGGGCAACTCGAGCAAGAAGCTTCCCCACAACGCTGAGAAGAGAGATGCCATGATAGTCGTTACAGTCGCTCCTGTTGCCCTTGTTCTTGTAGAGAGTGACGATGTTTGCGCCCCTCATGTCTTGGGGTATGCTGCCTTCTCTCCAACACTGGCAGAGGATTTGGTGCCGCTCTGGGATGACGGTGCCCTTGGCACGTTTGGGAACCTCGGGATGCTATCTTTTCCTGGTACTTTACCAGAAAAAAGTTCTTCCAGTGCCTCGCTGCGTTCCTCTGGCGTGGGGTCTACATCAAGTTTGATCATGGTGGGCAGAGGTTCAATGGTGATCAGAGCTTTTTCTGTAACGACAGTCTTTCTGGCATACAGCTCCGAGTAATATTCTTCCCCGTGTTCCATCTCTTGTGTTCCGTCCTTGATGACCTCTCCCATTCATGACTTGAGCAGGGCAGTCTTGCTCTGTAATGGACCAATGGCTTGCTTGTTTTCATCATGTATTCCTCTGATGTTGCCAGCCTCCTAGATCCTGGAGCAGAGCTGGAGCCTGTAGTCATTGGCACACCGCCTGGCAGCCTGTTGAACTTTGTTCCGGGCAGACCAGAGCACTTGCAGGTTCTTCTCGCCAGGAGAGGACTTGCACGCCATCAGTGCTTTTCTCTTCTCCTCAATCAGAGTGGGCATCAAACCAGTCAGCAGGCGTGACTGCCTTTTTCCCGAAGGTGGATATCGCAGTGTTGTAGATGGTGTCCCGCAGGTTCTCCCGTCTCTTGCTGACATTGGTGTCGGGAGAGCCAGGCAGAGCTTCCTCGAAGGCTTGCACGATCTCGGCTATCTTTTCAGCGTCACAGGTATTGCTGGTGTCAATGCGCGGCCTCCCCTCCCTTCTGGAATGATGAAGTTTTCTCAACTGAAGTTTTACCTTGCTGCACTCAAGGGAGTGGTCAGTGTCGCAATCTGAACTCTCGTACCATGAACATACACCCAGTGGCCACTTTATGGGGTACAGGAGGTACTTACAGGGTAAAGGAGAACAGCTGATTCCTGTCTGCTGTGTAGCTCCGGTGTCTCGCCCTGCGTATGTAAAGGGCATAGCATGTTAAAAATAGGAGACTGTTCACTCCAGCCCATTACTGTACAAGTCTTCTGCAGTGTACCATTAATACTTCCCATGGTAGAGTAAGCCTTAAGCAGCTCGCCCCTCCCCCCCAAATGTTTCCTCATTGATTTTCCATGTCTGTCACCCTTCCACCAAGACTGAGTAACTCAACACAGTGCATTCCCCACTCCCCACCAGCACTGCATTGTGTCCCTGTGTCTCGGATCTCACTGTTGCATATTCTGATTCCGTGTGCCCGTCACTGCTCCTGATAGAAGTGGAGGCCATGCCTGGCTAGAGGGGTGCGAACAGGAATCAAAGTGTGACCCCTCGTGCTCCCTCCACATTCAATAAGACCATGGCTGATCTTTAACCTTGGCAGCATTCCCCTCCACTCACTCTACATACTTCAATTCCCTTTAAAACCCTGACCTGGAACCTCAGCGACTGATGTCCCCACATCCACTTTGAGTAGGGAATTCCAAACATTCATGAGGCTCACGGTTAAGAACTTCTGTCTTTTCTCTCTCCTGAATGACCCACCCCTTGAGTTGAGACTTGACCTTGGTTCCCGATGTGTCCAGCTTGGGAAACGTCATCTTTGCATTTACCCTGTCAGTCCTTCTCAGCATTCTGTATGTTTAATGAAATCACCTTTCATGGGGGGCCCATTCTGGGTTTGGTCTCTCCTCATCCCAGTAATCAATGTAGTGAGCCTTCACTGTACACCCTGCTAGTATAGCCTTCTCTGTTGTAGGGGTACTAGACCTGTGCAGTCACAATGTGCACTGGTAATGTTGGAACACAAGTGCGGAGGAAAGACAGATAGCAACCAAAGTTTATTCACATTCCTCATCACATTCTACAGGGGTTGTATTGAGAGCGTCCTGAGCAGCTGCATCACTGCCTGGTTTGGAAATTGCACCATCTCGGATCGCAAGACCCTGCAGCGGATAGTGAGGTCAGCTGAGAAGATCATTGGGGTCTCTCTTCCTGCCATTACGGACATTTACACTACACGCTGCATCCACAAAGCAAACAGCATTATGAAGGACCCCATGCACCCCTCATATAAACTCTTCTCCCTCCTGTTGTCTGGGAAAAGGCACCGAAGCATTCAGGCTCTCACGACCATACTATGTAACAGTTTCTTCCCCCAAGCTATCAGACTCCTCAATATCCAGAGCCTGGACTGACACCTTACTGCCCTATTGTCTTGTTTATTATTTATTGTAATGCCTGCACTGTTTTGTGCATTTTATACAGTCCTGGGTAGGTCTATAGTCTAGTGTGGTTTTTTTCTGTGTTGTTTTTTTACATAGTTCAGTCTAGTTTTTGTATTGTGTAACACCATGGTCCTGAAAAAACGTTGTCTCATTTTTACTATGTACTGTACCAGCAGTTATGGTCGAAATGACAATAAAAGTGACTTGACTTGACTTGCTAATAATTTCAACAGAACTTCTGTGGCTCAGCCAAGCGATACCATGAAACATAGCATTCTTAAAACTAGGACCCCACGATTATCGCTAATAAGGCGTCCACTTAAATAATACAAGTAACACGGAATCCCTGAGCCTTTCAAAATAAACTTAAGTTTAAACAGAAAGCATCAGGAAACCACATTACAAAGACTGAGTCACTCAAGGAACTCTAAACAATTAATGACTTTTATTAAACCACAATTAACCATAAAGAATTGTTCTTTATGATGAACTGCACTCTGTAACCAATAGTGTTCAGGGGGAAGTTCTAGAATGGCTCTCTCTGCAGACACAATGGTGCTCAAATCTTTTTAAAAAGTTTGTTTGCTAACTTATCACCATCCTTTCATATGGAAGCACAGAAAGTGATATTGATACATGAAAGACTCACCTAAAAAGTAAAAAGGTACAGGATCCATGGAAACCTGCCAGTATGGATTTGGAATTGTGGTAGCAGATGGAGTAAATTCTGCCTGGGGGTTGGTGACTAGTGTTTTTTCTGTAGGGATATGTTTTGGGATCCCTGCTCTTTGTGTTTTTTATAAATGACTTAGATGAGGAAGTGGAATGGTGGGTTAGTAAGTTTGCAGATGACACAAAGTTTGGTGGTGTTGTGAATAATGTCGAAGGTTGTCATGGGTTACAACAGAACATCGACACAATGCAGATCTGGGCCAAGAAGTGGCAGATGGAGTTCAATCCGGAAGTGCGAAGTGATATACTTTCAAGGACTCTTCATCTCATGTTCTCGATATTTATTGCTTGTTTAATTATTTGTTTGCTTGTTTTTTGTTTGTTTATTTATTTTCTCAGCTCAAGCTGGCAAAACCTGAGGTATGGGCATAGCCAAGCATTCTCATTTCTCAATTGCTAGAAACCTTTGGACTATTATAGTGGTGTTTAGTATTGTGGCTTTTTGGAGATTTACATAAATATTGTTGTGTAGGCCTAATTGTTCAATGCTATTGTGTAGTGATTTTGGGACAATACCAGTTGTAGATATTAGTATTAGGACAATGTATACACTGTTCATGTTCTACAGTCTTTTACTTCCCTCTTTTATGATTTCTGTATGTTATGAGAGTTTGGAATCGCTATATCAATTAAGAAAGTTGCTTTGCTTGTTTATCCTGTAATATTATATCTGGATGGTTATTATGGATTGTCCTATCTATAAGAATGGATGGGCCATAATGTAATTTGTAGGACTCTGACTCTAAAACTGGATCAGGGTATAGTAAGGTATGGGGTGTCTTTTATGAGTTGGTATTTTAAAGCAAGATTTTGGTGAATGATGTTTGCCATTTGATTGTGCCTGTGTAAGTAATCAGATTGAGTTAAATTGCTACAGGATCTTGTAAAGTTCTGGATTGTTTCCAGTTTCTCTTGGCATTTTCTGCATTTATTGTGTTGAATTTGTTGGTATTTTATGACGTATTTTTGATAAATTTTTGTGTTAACCTCCTGGTCCTATATTGCCAAAAGGAACTCCCCTGTTTCTGGGAAGAGGTCTCCAACTCTGAGCAAGGCATTCAACACTTCCTTGTTGACACCTAGTCTGTTCAGATCATGGAGGTCTTCTATGGAGAGTCATGCTCTTCCATTGGTTAACTTTCTTCTATAGTGATAATTATTTCATTTTCAGGGTTGAGCTTTCATTTAAGTTTAATGGTGTGTTCATCATCAGAATTGCATATGTTTGCATGGAGTACTGAATCCTGTTTACGTTGATGCAAATATATCCTTAGAAGTTTTATCTGACTGTTGTGTAATGGTTTATTATCATTGGTATTTGTTTAGTTTTTATATCTTTTTGTATTTGCATGGTTTGTTGTATTTTGTCTGCCCTGTTGGTGCAGTCTCTCATTGATGCCATCATTGTTCATCTCCCCAGTGGGCTCAACCACAAGCTGCTCTAAAAAGCCATCTTGTAGGCACTCTTCAATTTCCTTCTCTTGGGATCCAGCACCAACCTACTCTTCCCAGTCTACCTTCATATTGAAATCCCCATGACTATTGTGACTTTGCCCTTTTTACATGCGTTTTCTATCTCCTGTTGTATTTTGGACCCTACGTCCTGGTTACTGTTCAAAGGCCTGTATATAACTTCCACCAATGTCTTTTTACCCTTGCAGTTTCTTAACTCTGTCTACAAGGATTCTACATCTTCTGATTCTAGGTCACCTCTTTCTAAGAATTTGATTTAACTTTTAATACCAAGAGAGCCACCCCACCCACCCCTCTGCCTACATGCCTAACCTTTTGACGTTAAGCTCCCAATTATGATCTCCTTTCAGCCACAACTCAGTGATGCCCACAACATTGTACCTGCCATTTTCTATCTGTGCTGTGAGTTCATCTACCTTGTTCCCCATACTGCATGCACTTAAGTATAACAGCTTTAGCAATATATTCATTACCCTTTAAAATTTTTCCCCATGCTTTCATGTTAAATTCTTATTCCTTTCTAACATTTTTGTCTTTTTTATTTATTCCAGAGACATTCATAATTTCACCTGCATTCTCCTTCCCTTTTACTTTATCCTCACCTTTTCAAGCTGGTGAAATGTTGAACCTACTATTTAGTTCGGTGTCAAAACGGTTGTTACGTGGTGGTGTAGTAGGTAGTGCTTGTCACTTTGACTGTCAGCTTCCACTGCTGGCTAGCACTCTTGCAAAAATGAGAGCTGAATGTGTAAGTCTCTCCCTGTCAGTACAAAGCCTCTCCAACAGCAAGCAAGCCTCATATAGTGCCTCCTCACTGGCGACACACGGATACTGAACTCTTTTCGGACTCAGCTTGATTGATAAGTTGATGGAGAAGATTATGAGAGGCAGGACTCATGAACATTTGGACAGACATAATATGATTTGGAATTGTCAGCATGGCTTTGTCAAAGACACGTCATGCCTTACAAACCTGATTGAATTTTTTGAAGATGTGACTAAACACATTGATAAAGGTAGAGCAGTAGATGTAGTGTATATGGATCTTGGCCATGGTTAGTACTCTGCATCGTGTATATGGATTTCAGCAAGGCATTTGATAAGGTACCCCAGGCAAGGCTTATTGAGAAAGTAAGCAGGCATGGGATCCAAGGGGACATTGATTTGTGGATCCAGAACTGGCTTGCCCACAGAAGGCAAAGAGTGGTTGTAGATGGGTTATATTTTGCATGGAGCTCAGTGACCAGTGGTGTGCCTCAGGGATCTGTTCTGGGACCCCTTCTCTTTGTGGTTTTTATAAATGACATGGATGAGGAAATGGAGGGATGGGTTAGTAAGTTTGCTGATGACACAAAGGTTGGGGGTGTTGTGAATAGTGTGGAGGGCTGTCAAAGGTTACAGTTGGACATTGATAGGATGCAAACTGGGCTGAGAAGTGGCAGATGGAGTTCAACCCAGATAAGTGTGAGGAGGTTCATTTTGGTAGGTCAAATATGATGGCAGAATATAGTATTAATGGTAAGACTCTTGGCAGTGTGGAGGATCAGAGTGATCTTGAGGTCCAAGTGCATAGGACACTCAAAACTGCTGCGTGGGATGACTCTGTGGTTAAGAAGGCATACGGTGCATTGGCTTTCATCAGCCATAGGATTGAGTTTAAGAGCTGAGAGGTAATGTTACAGCTATATAGGACCCTGATCAGACCCCACTTGGAGTACTGTGCTCAGTTCTGGTCACCTCACTACAGGAAGGATGTGGAAACTATAGAAAGTGTGCAGAGGAGATTTACAAGGATGTTGACTGGATTGGGGAGCATGCCTTATGAGAATAGGTTGAGTGAACTTGGCCTTTTCTTCTTGGAGTGACGGAGGATGAGAGGTGACCTGATAGAGATGTATAAGATGATGAGAGGCATTGATTGTGTGGATAGTCAGAGACTTTTTCCCAGGGCTGAAATGGCTAGTACGAGAGGGCACAGTTTGAAGGTGCTTGGATGTAGATACAGAGGAGATGTCAGGGGTAAATTTTTTATGCAGAGAGTGGTGAGTGCATGGAATGGGCTGCCAGTGATGGTGGTGAAGTGTCTTTTAAGAGACTCCTGGAAAGGTACATGGAGCTTAGAAAAATAGAGGGCTATGTGTAACCCTAGGTAATTTCTTAAGTAAGTACATGTTCAGCACAGCATTGTGGGCCGAAGGGCCTGTATTGTGCTGTAGGTTTTCTATGTTTCTATGAACTAAAGATGACAGGGAGGAGGTCTGGCCCTTGCACACGTAGCACACAGGTCCACCGCTGTGTGGACACACCCTGGTGCTTATGAACCAGATCTCCAGGTATGGGTGAATAGCCCCGCTGCTTTGTGGGTAGCCTCAGGTGAGAGACGAAGGCTCTGGGCGGAAACCCAGAAAGCAAATCCGGAGTGGAGCCCCTAAGGTGACTGGACATCATTGAATGTCCAGTGGCTCCTGCAGCCAAGCCGGTGCCAAATGTATCGCTCCATAAGCTTTCCTTTGGACTACACTGGCGAGGCTGAGAGGGGGATCATGACATCTGAGCATCTCAGGATCTCCATACCTTCCACCCAGGCTTGTGATGCCAACGACTATTTAGTTTAAGGACACTCTTCAACCCATCCCACTGACTGCAATTTCGCCCTATTCTTCCTCGCAGTCTCACTACATGCTGCACCTACTCGTAAACCAACTGACCCATCCTCTGCCCTATCACTCTGGCTCCCATTCCCCTGCCAAATTAGTTCAAAACCCTCTCCAACAGCTCTAGCAAACCTGCCTGCGGGGATATTGGTAACCTGTCAAGTCTATCTATACAGTTACAGTATTAAATGTCCTTGGAAATTCATAAGAATGCAAACATTGCTTTGTGTAGTGGTGTGTATGCGTGCTGTTAAACCACTTGTATGCTTAAAACGTGATGCAATTTCTGTTCATGTACAGTAAATGCCGAGTACACAAATAAGGTAGCGATGACCATGAACTGTTCATCTGTGACCAAGGCACATCTCTAGTGCCTGCCACTTGCTTTGCATATCCGTGAGTACATCTGCTGTCATTGCATGGTGCAGGCAGATGAGAATGATGGTGTGGAACATAATGGTTGAGAAGCCTGGCTTTACTATGAGGATCTTCAGAGTCATAGACTCAGCACAGAAACAGGCTGTCTACTCTGTGTCGAACCATTTCAACTGTCTAACCCCGTTGACCTTCAGCGGGACCATGCCTCCCCACCCCCCCATATCCCTGCTATCCGTGTACCGATCAAACTTGTCTTAAATGTTGAAAACGAGCTCGCATACACCACTTATGCTGGCAGCTCATTCCACGCTCTCCCAGCCCTCTGAGTGAAGAAGTTTCCCATCATGTTCCCCTTTCAGCCTTAACTCATGACCTCCGGTTGTCATCCCAGCCAACCTCAGCAGAAAAAGCCTGCTTGCAATTATCCTATCCATATCCGTCTATCAAATCTCCTTCAATCTTCTTCATTCCAAGGAATAAAGTCCTAACCTATTTGATCTTTCCATATAGCTCAGGTCCACAAATTTTCTCTGTACTGTTTCAACCTTATCTTTCCTGTAGGTAGGTGATCAGAACTGCGCAGAATCCTCCAAATTAGGCCTCACCAATGTCTTATACAACTTCAACATAATATCCCATCTCCTGTACTCAATACATTGATTCATGAAGGCCAAAGTGCCAAAAGCTTTCTTTACAATCCTATCTACCTGTGACACCAAGATCTTTCTGAAATATTTGAAGAGTAATGACAGGGTTGGAGGAGACATAAGGGCCTGTGGTGACACCAGAATGCTGTTTGGGTGTAAGATTGGAGCCCCATTTTGTCCTGCTGAGGAAACCATCGGCAATGGTCCTTGGTGCAAATAATCTCTCTGAACAGGTATGAATAATACACTCTAGAAACAAGGTTGCCCTTCTTCCAATGAAAATCCAAACCAAACTGCAGACACTGAAAATCTGCAATAAAGCAATAGCGAGCTGGAAGCAGCTGGTCAGGCAGCACCTGTGGAGAGAGAGCGAGGCGCAGAGTTAACATCTCAGGTCAAAAAAGTGCAGATCACCAGCCCTGAGATATTGATTGCTTTTTTTCCACAGATGCTGCCTGGCTTGCTGAGTGTTTCCAGCATTTTATGATTTTTCTGAGTATCTGACGCATGGATTTGTAATCAGTAAGATTGGGTTATTTTGGTTCAGTTCAATTGCCCTTTTAAGCAGATAAGGATTGAATCAAACTCTAACCTGCCTCAAATCAGCTGAGAGTGCATGATTAAAAATCCAGCCTTTAGGGGCATTTAAGAAACTATTGGATGATAGAAAATGGAAGGGAAAGGTTAGATTGATTTCAGAGTAGGTTAAAAGTTTAGCACAAACATGGTCCAAAGGGCCTGTACTCTCCTGTAATGTTCTATGTTCAACACACACAAAATGCTCGGAGACTCAGCAGGTCAAGCAGCATCCAAGGAGGATTGATTACACACCCTTCATTAGGACTGGAAAGGAAGAGGGCAGAAGCCAGAATAAAAAGGAGGCGGGAGGGGTTGACACAAGCTTTGAAGAGAGCTGGAGAGCAGCAGAGATTACACGGGGGGTGGGGGGGGAAGCAATGAGAGAGGACCTCTCAGAACTTCTGTTGAACAGGGGCAAACTTGTCCAGGGTAAGCATAGCTTGAAGAGGCTTCGCAGTGGAGCAGCAAAACAGAGACACAAGACTGTCTGTGGATGCTGGAAATATTGAGCAGTGTACACACAGACACTTTGCCCATGTGCAATCAGAATGGGCAACAGGAAACAATTTGTTGCCATCTGCTGCTGTACAGCACAAATCCATGTTGGTAATCGTGCCCCTAATCGCCAGACATGCGTAAGTATTGAGACCTCTGTCCAATACGGGAGCTGAGCCTTTTAAAATGAGCCTGACACTTGGCAGCTCATTCTGAAAGCAGACACAAAGTTGCCCTGTGCTCTTTATGAGGTGGCTACATCCCTGTTGATTTGAAAATGAAGTCGTAGCAGTTCTGCTGGGGTTGGCTTGGAAACCAATACGAGCTGGGAGCCATGAAGTTTTTGGATCATTGACGGTTGGCTGAGTCAGTGGGCCTTCTGTCTAAGCCCTGCCCACAGGATCAGAAGCTGTTCTATGGTAGAACAAAATCTGTAAGAACTATGTGTTAAATTAAAATGTCATATTGCTGTGGTTTGTTTTGAGTTGGCAGGGTCTCGTGCAACAGATATGACTGTAAATAGCCAGCAAAAACCAGCCATTGAACAATGGTGCCTAACTGTGGTGTCCATCGAGGTCGTAGCTCAGGCAGTTGCTTTGTTAGGCTCGTAAGGATGTTTTTGGGGACAGGTTAAGGTTTAGGGGCAGTGATGATGGGGTGTTAGTGGTCAGGGGCAGGAGCCAATAGTTGGTGTACTCTACGGTCAAAGACCGGTGATCCCTGTGGATGGATGTCGGGTTGGCAGCTGCAGAGGATGAAGAGCATTGTTTTCTGTGGTAAATAACAGAGGCAAGTGGGCCTTGTAGACAAGATGGTGATCCCCTAGGTCAACAAGTCCCCCGAGGTTGGTGAGAGGGGAAGAGGTCTACACAGGCAGGTTACATGAAGGCTGGTGCGGACTCAAGAGTTGGCAAATCCGGGGCTGAGGCCCATGTGAGTTCAGAGATCAAGTCCCATATGAATGTGGAAGTTGAGGCTTGAAGTACAAAGTCCTGCGATCGAGTCCTGGGGTCGATATCCAGAGGTCGGCAAAGGTCTGGAGGTCAAGGCCAATGGTCAAAATCTAGGGATTGGTGAGTCTGGAGGCTGAGGCGCAAAGGTTGAAGCCCCTGGGTTGGTGTGTCCAGAAGTCGGAGGTGAGGGACTAGAGATTGGATGTCTGACCTTTGCAAGTCTAAGTGTGATGCCAAAGACTGGTGGCCAGAGACCCAAAGTGGGAGGGTGGGACAGGGGGTTGTTTTGCCGTTGTTGTTTTGTTTTGTTCTTGTTGTTTGTGTTTCCCTGCTGAAAATGGTGGGTCTAGGCCCTGTGAGAATGTAGAGGAGAGAGAGCCAGAAGAAAGAGTTGAGAGGGAGGGGTGAGGCCAGGGCTGGCAGCTGATCAGTGGAACCAGGTGAGGAGGAATATGACGGTCAGACGGAGCCAATGGAGGAAGCTGGAGTCAGGAGAGTGGCTGGTTGCTGATAGGCAGAGACAATATGGAAAGAGGTAAAATTGGGGGCAGATAGCCAAATGAGGGTAGTGAGGTTAGAGGTAGACACAGAGGTTGGAAAGTTGTAAGCGGAAACAAAAGCCTGGAGATTCTGGAATCCGATGGAATCTGGATGGTAAGTGGATTCAGATAAGGGAGGGACGAGGGGAAGATGGGACCAGATTGGGAAGGAACAGGAGAACCTGGAGGTGTTGTGTGTGGCTGACAGGCAGATGGAGGTGTTGTGTGTGGCTGACAGGCAGATGGAGGTGTTGTGTGTGGCTGACAGGTAGAGGAGGTGTTGTGTGTGGCTGACAGGCAGATGGAGGTGTTGTGTGCGGCTGACAGGTAGAGGAGGCTGATAGAGGCTTCATGGGAACCAGAAGGAGAGAGAAAAGAGCAAAATAATTATGGCTACCTGAAGTTGGAAACTCAATGTTCAATGCTGAGCTGTAGACTATATGAGTTCTTCTACTCATATTCTGCTTGGGTAGTCTACACCCCAGTGATGTGACCAGTGATACTGGACCAGGAATATTGAAGATGGCTGTCCATGAATCCTTCAGGGACATGTGCTTACTTGGGCCTCCAGCAGGTAGGTAAATGGTCTCCCTTCATCTTTGCGTCCTCCTTTCCCTTTACAAATGGTTCCCCTATTTCTTCTGGCCAACCACTCTGACATGTATGCTGTTCCAGAGCCTCGACCTGGCCCTAATCCGGCCAGTTCCAACTTCGGACCCTACCAGCTCCACTCTCTTGTTCCTGGCCATCCTTCCCAAATTCCTTGCTGTATTCATTAGAAGCTGGTCCAGCTGCCATAAAGCTAGCATGCTGCCCTTCAACCCACCTCCTCCACCTTCAGACACAAGCTCTGATGTGACACAATCAAGGCCCAGTTAAATTTGGCTTCAAAAAATAGAGAGCAAAGCAGTGCTTGGCACCCTTTTGGATGGTTAGAATTTCAAGCCAACTTGTTTTTATTTTGATGCTATTTATAACTGTCCTGGAATCTACACAGTCAGGACTGATTTGACTCCTTGCATTAAGTACAGTTGATTTGGCCTTGGCTTCACCGAGATGTCCTTTGGGTAGATAGCCTGACCGCACCCCACCTCACTGCTACAGTTTTTAAAGTATTTTATCAATGAATTCCAGGTTGTTGCCTCGGCAGGCATTGTGGGAAAGAGAACAACATTGTTTGTTTTGTCTGAAATTCAGCAGATAAAATATGTTGAAATGGAAGGAATTCAGGATTATTCCGTGACCTTGAACTGTACAGCTTTTCCAGATAAAACAAAACAATGTCAAACAGCATAGTTTATTCAATATAGATAGTGATACTGCAAACAACTTTCATATTTCTTTGATAGTTTTTTTATTACAAAGGAGGCCATTCATTCTAGCAAGTATATGCCAGTTTGCTGGGCATTTCCTGTGCCCCTGCTTATTTTACCAGCAGCAAACAATGGTGCCAAAGGTGATATGCTCAGGATAGGTCATGAAGCTATTCCTTTCAATACTTTTACATCTTCTTTTTATCTCAGCTATAATTCTGCTACTGTTAGAGCCTGTTATCTGCTTTCTGGCGGTGTGATTTCAGGCTGATCGGGCAATCTGGCGCTTCGCGGTTCTCAAGAGTGTTCCACGAGGCCGTGACCAAAGCGTGCGACATGGAGGCCAGGAGGCCAGGAGACTGGGCGTGAGCCCATGGCCGACTCCATCTCGTGCCGATCTCGCTGATCAGAGTGCTGGGGAAGATTGAAATCATTGGGGCACGCGCGGACAGCGAGTGAGTGCTCAGTGCCATCTACCAGCCTCTCGTGTGCCACTGCCGGAAAAGGTCTCTGCATGTGGCAGTGTCTCAGTCTCTTTCGCTCACTGCTCCTTTGTGTTCAAGTGATCGCTCTCTCCCTCGATGGTGTCTGCGGAGCAAGGTTTAATCCACATGGATTGTAGATTTGGACTCTAATTCAGGTTTATAATGTGTCCTAGTTCTGGCCGTTCTTTCTTGTTGCTACTTTTGGGCGATTTTTTGTGAATCGGGCAGCCTGCAGATGTTGAACACTGAGCTGAACTGTACTGAAAGATGCCTTTTGATTTTGCGTTTTATAGTCTGTGTTTTTGATTTTTTTTGTTGCTGTTTGTGTGATTTTTTTGTGCACAGTGGGGGGAAGAGGGCTTTTCTTTGAACGGGCTGGCTCCAGGGTTCTTTGTTTCGTGGCTGTCTGTGGGGAAGACAAATCCCAGAGTTGTATACTGCATACATTCTTTGATAATAAATGTGCTTTGAATCTTTGAATCTCTCTCCTATAACCATCAATATCCTGCTGTACTTTCAATCACTCACATGCATGATTGGCAATTGATCTTTCTCCGGGGTGTCCTTGGGATGTAGAAGGAAACTGGAGCACCAAGGAGAACCCTATCCACTCACAGGCACAGCCAGAGGTCAACAGGTCCGTGCCGACCTGCACAGATGGGACTAGGAGTCGGGACTGAATGTGACCCATTGGAGCTGTGCAAATCTCTGAGTGCCACACTATTGTCTCACTCATGACATGAATATATCTTAGAAACAGGGTAAGATCCTTGTTCTTTTTATTCGATTAGGGGATGTGAACCTTATAGGCTGACCCAGCACTTAGTTGCCTGTCAAAGAACCAAGAGATTTATATAAACCATATAACCATATAACAACTACAGCACAGAAACAGGCCATCTCGGCCCTCCTAGTCCATGCCGAACGCTTACTCTCCCTAGTCCCACCTACCTGCACTCAGCCCATAACCCTCCATTCCTTTCCCGTCCATATACCTATCCAATTTTTTTTTAAATGACAAAATCGAACCTGCCTCTACCACTTCTACTGGAAGCTCGTTCCACACAGCTATCACTCTCTGAGTAAGGAAGTTCCCCCTCGTGTTACCCCTAAACTTTTACCCCTTAACTCTCAACTCATGTCCTCTTGTTTGAATCTCCCCTACTCTCAATGGAAAAAGCCTATCCACGTCAACTCTATCTAACCCCCAAATAATTTTAAATACCTCATCAAGTCCCCCTCAACCTTCTACGCTCCAAAGAATAAAGACCTAACTTGTTCAACCTTTCTCTGTAACTTAGGTGCTGAAACCCAGGTAACATTCTAGTAAATCTCCTCTATACTCTCTCTACTTTGTAGTGACTCTCACTACTCCCAGGTCTCTCAGTGCAGATGCAACATATGAAAGTTTTCATTCATCGAAGTTCATAATGAGCTTGATAGGCTTGGTGTAGCAAAATGCACCTCCTGGTTGAGAAAGATCAGTTGGAGAATAAAGGCTAGGCTATACAGGACTGAGACAAGCCATGGAGTCATAGAATCATAACGCATAGAGGTTGGCCCTTCAGCCCATCTGGTCCATGCTGACCAAGAGGACCATTCAAGCCGGTCCCATTTGCCTTATTTTGTCCCATATCCCTCTAAACCTTTCTTAACCATGTACCTGTCCAAGTGCCTTTTAAATGGGAAGGAATTTGTTCTCTCAAAAAGCAGTGGACCTTTGGATTTTTCTCCCTTGGAGACTTAGCTATTGTGTTTGTTTGAGCACAGATTAATAGATATCCTCACATTCCTTGACATTAAAGGAATCAAGGGTTATGGTTTAAGATGGCGCTGGTGATGCCTGGTGACTACTTATTGGCAGCAAACAAGACAAAGAAAAATACTGAACACTTTATTAATAATGATCACCACTAACAATGGAGAGGTGGGCAGGGGCAGAGGAGAAGCATGGTTGAGGCAAGTTGAGGTGGAGTGGGATTGAAGCAGAGTCGAGGCTTCCTCAAGAGCTAGGAACAACCCGAGGTCTGATCAACTGAAGTGCCAGGCTGAACTGAAAACCTCGAGAACAGGCTGAATCACGGTGGTGTGGTCCAGGCCCCAGGGCGGTTTGAGAGTGAGGGATGACCTGATGTTTGGATGGTTTAAATGTCAGGCCAGATTGAAAAGGTCAGGGTGTCAGGACTGGAGGCGAGGGATGGGCTGGTTCTGCCCGGTTCTGCTCGTGGCTCTGCAACATTTGCTCGGCTCTGCACTGAACTGAGACTGTGGCCTGCTCCAACTGCAGTGATGCCTGGCTCCGTGCCTTCTGTCAAACTTCAGTTCTGAATGCTATTTGCTTACTTTTATTGTTTGCATGATTTGTTTTTTTTCTGTTCATCGGGTTTTTGACGGTCTCTTTTCTTAATAGGTTCTTTCGGGAGTTCTTTGTTTGGTGGCTGTCTGTGAGGAGACGAATCTCAAGGTTGTATAATGTATACATACTTTGATAATAAATGCACTTTGAACTTTGAACTTCTGAACTTTAGTGCAGGAAAATACTGCTGAGATAGGAAATAAACTTTGATCCTGAGGGACAGCAAACAGAATCAAAGGGTTGAATGGCCAAGTCCTATTCTTAATTCTTATGTTTTATTTGATGATGTGCCTTGGACCCAGCAGTAGACAAACGAACTGGAAGTAACTAAGTAGTGAAGGTATGAAGAGAAATGCTTTGCGTCGAGACTCATCATCTTGGACTCAGTATGTGTGTTCTTTTCTGTTACTTGTCAAGGTAGATACACCACCACACAATACCAGTGGCCAGTACTGAAAATCCTGTCACACATTTGGAGGACTCAGCCAGTAGGTTTGGGATGGCAGAGCAGGTTGAGTTAAGAAGGACCCTAATGTCTGAATGGCTACATAGCTGTCATTAATGATTCTCATGTGCTGGATTCCATCTGTGTACGCGTCTGACAAACTCAAGTTTCTGAACTCATTCCCAACCTTTAATAATTCCGCTCTGCCAGGAAATGACTATGCCTATCGGCTCTTTCAAAAGGGGTCCTTCTAAAATAGCACTTCTCAAGAACCAGTGGGAAAACTAATCTTCCAGAAGTCCTCATGTTGGCCAACTTTGAATCCTTTGACCGGGAAATGGTCAAAAACTTATGCTCAATGTTGCAAAACAATTACTGGAACAGCAGTGAAAAGAAAATCCAGATTATAAACCATTGGAATTTCATCTATCATTCTTGGGTTGGTTAGAATTCAAGTCTGTCTGGTAAATTTTAGGAATGTCTGTATACATTTGGGTTGATCTACAGTTTATTGTGTCATTTCAGCATGGAATTGAAAATGGATTTTCATCGGCCCATATACATCGAAAAGCTTTTCTTACAAAATGTTCATACAGATCAGATCATAACTCAGACATTGAGGAAGAACAAACTGTAACAATAGTAGAATGCAGATACAGCTGCTGTGAAAATGCAATGCAAGGCAACAATAAGATGCAGGATCATGTAGATTGTAAGGTCAAGATTCCAATTTATTATACGTGGGAAATATTTGATAGTCTTATAACAGTGTGTTTTGATTTGTAACTCCACCAACTAATTGAAAGAAAAACACGGGAGCTGGGACGCATGCACTTAGCTTCTTCTTCTTAGTGAGGCACTCAGAGAAAACGCAGTGGCAAAATGACGTATGCCATTCACGTACTTCTTACACAGAACTCGTAACAAATTATGGAAACAAACAAAGAATTCATAATCAAACAGCATATTTACAATATTACTGAAATATTAAACACACAGCACTCCTCCCTGCTTAGCTATATCTCCAATTCAATATTGAATGCTTCTCAACTCAAATATGTAACAAATTGCTTTCTAGTCATCTTATATATACAGAATACTATTTAATACAACTACTAGATATGCATCCAGAGCATAGTAAATTTTAAATTGTCCCATTCAGACCTAAAGATTTAATTGGTGTGGAGGATTTCTTATTCTTGTGGGATAATGTCTTTGCTGACAAGGGGGTTCACTTAGCTTGGCAGATGAGATTTCTGGATGTGAAAAAGTTCTCAGCTGCTGGGACCTCCTTCATAGTGGTTGTAGGAGTTGAGTCTGGGACTGCAGGAAGTGGTTCTGACAGCTCCGGACACCTTTCTCCTCTAACAATTGACTCTGCCCTCCTCAACTGGTCAATGTGTTGTTTCCAGATGCAATATAACTGTGTAGGAGAGTGGTCCAGTTCTGTCCTTAATCTTTCCAAGGACGCACTTTTGGTCATCTCTGTAGACCCTCACCAGGACTGACTGTCCAGGAGTGAAACATTGAATCTCCTTGTTTGAGGAGCCCTCAATTTGTCTCAGCTGTTTGTCCAACATGCGCCTTCTGAGGTTGGATTTGATGAGATCTGAGCATGAGTGCAAGCGATGACCCAGGAACAACATAACTGGTGAATTGTTGGTTGTGATGTGTGCTGCATTTCGGTATGCAAGGAGGAAATTGGAGAACTTCTGATTCAGTGTTAGTGCAGTGTTGTCTGCTGAATTTGCTCGTAGTGCAAACTGTATGCTTTTCCACCTGTTGGCACATTGTCTACTTCATTCGCTTCAAAATTCTGCTCAATTCATTATAAATCATCCAGTTATCTGTTGTGCAATCGAGCACGTCTTCTTTCTGACGTAGACAGCCATTTAGTTTTTTTTAAATATATGATTATTACTCACAGTGTATACATATTCATTGCTCGTTAATTTCATCCGCTTCCTGCCTTTTTTTTAACTCAACCATCTCTTTCTCTTTCCAAAGAAATACATGGTGTGCTTCATCTTGAGTTAATTTTAAAATTTCCTCATCACCACTGATGTAATTCCAGACACTAATCAAAAGAAAAACACAGAGCTAGAATGCCTGTGCTTAGTTTCTTCTTTTTAGTGCTCGAAAATGACAGGGTGACATAATGATGTTTGCTATTCTCGTACTTTTTACACATAACCCGTAATAAACAAAAAATGCCTAATGAAACAATGTACTTACAAGTTTACTGAAATGTCACTGAAATATTAAATACAGTACACTGTGGGATAGAGACTGTTGTTGAGCCAGCTGGTATGGACTTTCAGGGTTTGTAGTTTCTGCTCTATGGAAGTCCAAGGGCAAGTTCATGGCCGGCATCCAAAACATAGTCTTTAGGTTTGGAGGTTGCTGTAAATTGGGAGGCACAGTGTCATGGAGGGATTTAAGGATAACGATAGGAATTCCAAATTTGAGGCATTAGGAGCCCCGAGACCATGTTTGGATGGTAAATGAGGAAGAATTGAAGTAGGAACTCAGGTGCAGGGTTTGAGACGAGTGCAGATTGTGGAACTTGGAAAGCAGGAAGCAGTGTATTGAAACAATAAGATGGTGAAAGGAGACCAGCATTTAAATCTGACCCCCATCCAGAGTGGTCTGAGAACACATTTTACTTCCCTAACCCCATTAGAATCCATAACAGCATTTTTAACTGTCCTATTTGCATAGCACAATACCTTAACTATGTAGCCCTCATTCCGAGTGGTAAAATGCCATGTTTTAACTGTTTACATCCCTAATGTCAGTATCGTAAGGCTGTCATAAGTTTTAAACCTATTTCCTGCAGAGTAATTTTATATTTTAACTAACTCCTAGACCAAGCGGTATAACCCTGTGCTTTAACTAACACCCCAGTTTCTGTGGTATAAGGCATGTTTTAACTCTCTAAACCCCAATTTCAATGATATATTACTGTGTTACAGTTGAATAACCAACAAATTTTTGCCTTCAGAAATTCATATGCTGCTCTTGTACATAGATATTCTAATTACATTTCTTTTTTTAATAGCACATTTTATGGAAGTAACCCTATCAAATGTTGTGTTCAGTTGCTCATGAGAAACATCTGTGGCACAGTGGAAGTTACTTTCACTGCTTGAGTTATGAACCTAAACTGTACATAGGCTACAGTTGTGGGCTGTCACAATTCCATTCTATTCAGAGTTGCCAGGTCTGGCTGGATTTACTCCTGGTGGTTTTGTCACATAAAAACCGCGTTCTTTTCATTAATTTGTTTATGGAATGTAGACGCCATCAGCAAACTAGTACATAGCAATGTATAGCAGAGTGCAGGCCTTTCAGCCCACAAAGTTGTGCTGACCTTTTAACCTACGCCAAGATCAATTTAACCCTTCCCTCCCACATAGACATCTATCTTTCTTTCAGCCATGGGTTTACCTAAGAGTCCCTTAGATGGCCCTTATGTTTCTGCATCTACAACCCCTGCCAGGGTTCAATAGGTACATTTAATGTCAGAGAAATGTATACAATATACATCCCGAAATTCTTTTTCTTCACAAACATCCACGAAAATAGAAGAGTGCCTCAAAGATTGAATGACAGTTAGAACTCCAAAGTCCCCCCCCAAGTACAAGCAACAGCAAGGCAATGACCCCCCCCACCCCCACCAGCAAAAAAACATCGGTGCCCCCCTCCGAACATTTAAGCGTGCAGCAAAGCATCAATAAAGACACAGACTTGCAGAACCCTGAAGACTACTCGTTCGCCTGGTAATTCGACACACCACAGGCTCTCCCTCTCCTTAATAAAGGAAAAAGAGGTGTCCCCGTTTCACAACTCGCTGAATTATGGTGTTAAAAGTCTATTGCGTCGCTTTTTCTGAGCTCTGCGCCCAAAGGACTCGGATCTCTGAACACACAGCCAGCAGCAAGCCCGCTGCTTCCGATGTTCCGTGTTCTCCCGCGATGCCTGCGCCGGGGGGAGCAGCTCTGAATCAGCCTGCCTCCAGAGCAACGGAAATCTGGCACTCTGAAGACGCGCTAGTCTTCCAGGCCGCGTCCTTGGGATATCAAAAAGCGGCCGGTCGTGAGGCCCTGAGAGTGGGTCCCATTTCCACAAAGAACCAAAGTCAGGTAGCTCCATGCCCTTACCATTCTGTGCAAAAAGGCTACTTCTGACACCTCCCTTATATTTCCCTCCAATCACTTTCAAAGCACAGAATGCCCTCCTATCATCTTATACACTTCTATCAAGTTTTCTCTCATCCTTCTTTGCTCCAAAGAGAAGAGCCCTAGCTTGCTCAACCTTTCCGCATGAGGCATGTTCTCTAATCCAGAAAGTATTCTAGTAAATCTTCTCTGCTTCCTGTCTAAAGCTTCCATATCCTTCCTGCATTGAATGAACCACAACTAAACACGATACTCCAAGCATGGTCTGACCAGATTTTTACAGAGCTGTAACATTACCTCTCAGGTCTTGGACTGAGTCCCCAGAGTAATGAAGGCCAACGCACCATTATGCCTTCTTATCAACTTGCACAGCAACTTTCAGGGATCTACAAACATGGAATCAAAGATCCTTCTGTTCCTCCATACTGCAAAGAATCCTGCTAATAATCTGCCTTCCAGTTTGTCCTTCCAAAGTATATCGCTGTGAACTTCTCCAGATTGAACTCAATCTGCCACTTCACAACCCAGCTCTTCATCCTATCAATAGGTTTCAATAGGTATATTTAATGTCAGAGAAATGTATACAATATACATCCTGAGATTCTTTTTCTTCACAAACATCCACAAAAACAGAGGAGTGCCCCAAAGAATGAATGACAGTTAAATGTTAGAATCCTAAAGCCCCAACTCCCCCTCCCACATGTAAGCAGCAGCAAAGCAATGACCCTCCCACCAGCAAAAAAGCATCAGTGCCCCCCCCTCACCGAGCTCTCAAGTGTGCAGCAAAGCATCAATAAATACACAGACTTGCAGTACCTCAAAAACTACTCGTTCACCCAGTAATTTGACATACCACCGGCTCTCTCTCGCTCTCCCTCCCTAATAAGGAAAAAAGAGGTGGCTCCGTTTCACAGCAAGAGGGGGACATATCATAACAACTTTCCGATTTATGGTGTTAAAAGTCTGTTGCGTCTCCTTTTCTGAGCTCTGTGCCCAAAGAACTCGGGCCTTTGGGCACACGCAACCAGCAGCCAGCTCACTGCTTTCGATTCTCCGTCTCCCACAATGCACCAGGCAGTGGCACAGACCTCGAGACTGCCTGCCCCCAGAGCCACGAAAAACCGACACCCTGAAGGCACGCTAGTCTTCCAGGCCGCTTCCTTGGCATATCGAAAAGCTGCCGGTCGTGAGACCTCAAGAGCGGGACACCATTTCTGCAAAGAACCGAAGTCAGCGTGTAACTCCAAGTCAGGGTCTTCAAAAGAATCCTGAAAAAGAAAATAAGAGATATTAAAGACAGAAATAGAAAGAAAGAAAGATAGAAATAGGCGCCATCGTCCTCCTAAACTGAACACCCTGTTGTAACTTATGGTAATCTTCCATACTAGTCACAACACCACCCATCTTCATGTCAACTGTAACCCACCCTTTCACTTCCTCAGGTAAGTCATTTATAAAAATTCACAAAGAGCAGGGGTCACAAATCAGATCCCTGTGGAATACCATTCATCACAGACCTCCAGGCAGAATGTGCTCCATCTGCTCCCACCTTCTGCCTTACATGGGCAAGCCAACTTTGAATCTCTGTGGCCAAGTTTTCCTGGATCACAGGTTTCCTGACTTTCTAAATGAGGCTCCCACAGGGAACCTTGTCCAGCACCTTATTAAAATCCATATACACAATATCCACAATTGTACCTTCATCAATTTGTTTTGTCACTTCCACAAAGAATTCAGTCAGCTCCGTGAGGCATGACCTACCCCTCACAAGCCATGTTGACTGCTCTAATCAGACTATGCTTCTCTAAATGCTTATAAATCCTGTCTCTAAGAATCCTCTCCTGTAACATGCCCACCACTGACTGGTCTCTATTCCCAGGGTCATTCCTACTCCCTTTCTTGAACAAAGGACCAACGTTTGCCAATCTCCAATCCCCTGGTACTGCTCCAGTGGCCAGTGAGGATGCAAAGATCATTTTAAATAGTGCAGCAATCTCTTCTCTCATTACCTGTATTAACCTGGGGCAAATCCCGTCTGGACCCAGGGACTTAGCTATTGCAATGTTTTTCAAAAGTTGCAAAATATCCACTTTCATAACAACAACATCTTTCAGCATACAGTATTGGCCTGTTCTACACTGACTGCACACTCGTCAAGGTTCCTCTCCGCCGATGAATGCTGAAGCAAAATATTCATTAAGGACCTTCCCTAACTCCTCTTTTATCCCTGATCAGTCCTACCATCAATCTAGTTATCCTCCTGTTCTTCACATGTGCATAGAACACCTTGGAACTTTCGTTAGTCCTGTATGCCAAGGCCTTCTCATGTTCCCTTCTAGCTCTCCTAAGTTTGTTCTTCAGCTCTTCCTGTCTACCTTGCAATTCTCAAGAACCTTCTCTGAAATTTACTTCCTGAATCTTCAGTAAACTTCTTTTTTCCTCTTGACCAGATATTGCATATCTCTTGTCAACCATGGATTCTTCACTCTACCATCTTTTCCTTACCTCAATAGACAAACCTATCAAGAGCACATGTAAGTGTTCCTGCAACAACTTCCATATTTCCCTGAGAACATCTGTTCTCAATTTATGCTCCCAAGTTCCTGCCTAATAGCAACATAATTAGCCCTTCCCCTCCCATAATGTCTGCTCCTACCCTTGTCCAAGGCTATGCTAAATTTCAGGAAGTTGTGGTCAATGTCTTCACCCACCGAGAGATCTGTCACTAGACCAGGTTCATTGCCTAGTACTAGATCCAATATGGCTTCCCCTTGAGCCGGCCTATCCACTTTTTGGACCGGGAATCTTTGCTGAATATGCCTAATAGTTTCTGCCTCAGCAAAACCCCTTGCAGTAAGCAGGTGCCAATTAAGAAGTTATTGCTTCGCTCCATTTGGCACCCAACATTATAGCTTTGCTAAACCATTTCAGAGGACAGTTCAAAGGGTACTTCAGGAGTTAGATTCATGTTCATGTAAAGGCCAGACTACAGAAAGATGGCGGATTTTATTTGTTTGATGTGAAGCTGGTGAGTTTTAAAAATAATCCAATAATTTGATGGCCATTATTGTTGGTAATAGCTTTTTATTCAGTTTGGGATTACACCTATGCCTCTGGGTGAATGGTCCAGATTTCTCTATCACTAGGCCCCTGTCTTTAATGGAATTGAACTTTGATCAGTAGAAGTGGACAACCGAATCCCAATACTCTCACATGTATCTGGAGGTAATGACCAAAGACAAATTTCTTGTCTTATGCTTAGAATGAATTTTTTTCTTGGACAGTTCATAAAAATGTCCTAAAGATGGTGCACTGATACTTGGAGGCCACGAGGTAAAACCGAAGGATTGTCAGTTCCCCCCAGAGTTTTCATTAACAATTTCTTCAGAAAATGGTCCTGAGCTAGAATGTATCAAACATCCTGTTTACCCCTTGTGGTTGTTGCGAAAACTATGATTTCCCCGGAATGGAGGTTGGTCAGAGGCTGTGCCATCTCCCATTTCACACACTGATGTGGTATCACTGCACACTCTGTTTGCAAATTCTCTCTGTAACCTCATGGGTTTCTTCTGGGCCCTCTGGTTTCCTTCCACATCCTAAAATATGCAGACTGATAGATTAATTGGCCACTGCATATTGTTCCTAATGTGTAAATGAGTGGTAGGGTCTGGGAGGAATTTCTGGAGTGAATAAAATGGGATCTGTGTGGTAGGCATAAAATGTGTTTATAACAATTGCCATGGAGTCAGTGAGCTGAAAGACCTGTTTCTATGCTCTAAGTCTCTTTGACTTTACTGACTCCCAGGACAACAAGAGGAAAAATTGTAGATGTGTGAGACGGAATAGATTACATTATATGAAAGGAAAGTGAGATTGATTACTGTGCTCTGAGAGCTAGCCTAGATGGGCCAAACGATCCCCATCTATGTTGTGAAGAAACATGAGCATAAGGTTGCTGATTGAATACTGTCTTGAAAACTCACAGTCCAGCCGAGGTGTTAAAGTTCTACAAGCAGCCAGCAGTCAATATCAAGGTCATCAATGGAACTGCTGGTGCGAAGTTTCAGTCATTAACTTAATCACCACTGAAACCATGCCACTATCTCTAATTAACTGTGACATTTCAAAGTCTTTTTATTCTCTTTCTATTCACCATCAGGGCAATTTTAACTGATGAAAATTGTCAGAACCCTTGCCCCTTTTTTATCGTAACCTTCTGAAAATGTCTAAATAATTGAATTGATGGACCTTGGAATCCTATAGTATTGAGAGGTCATTCATCTCTTTGGGGCTGCGCCAACACTTTGAAAGAGCAATCCAATCTGTCACATTTCCTTTCCACATCACTCCCGACTCTGTTTTTCACTTTTTGATAGTTTCCATCAAGTTGGTCCAACCAACTTTTCAGGCAGTAAATTACCGATCATAAAATCCATTCCTCCCGGTGTTTTTGAAGAGTGAGACACTGATTTATCTCACTTGTGGATGGGAAGCTCCCATTTAAGAAAAGATTATGCCCAAGAGACTGCCTGATTCCCATCAAGAACAGAGAAAGTTGAGCTCTATAGTCTTACCTCTGAGCTGGAAGGTTACTGGCTCCAGTCTCTCTCCAGAGGCCGGAGAAGCACATTTAGACAGAAGGATTATAGATTCATTACAGCACCCAGGGCCAAATGGCCCATTCAGTCTTTGCTAAATCCAGGCAGAGCAATATTCAAAGTTCAAAAGTTCAAAGTAAATGTTATTATCTGAGTACTTATCATATACAACCCTGAGATTCATTTTCCTGTGGGCATACTCAGCAAATCTATAGGATAGTAACCATAGCAGGATCGACGAAAGATCAACTAGAGAGCAGAAAACAACAAACTGTGCAAATGCAAATATGAATAAATCACAATAAATTATGAGAAAATGAAATAACAAGATAAAACATCCCTTAAAGAAGGATTATTCGCTGTGGGAACATCTCAATGGATGGGCAAGTGAGTGTAGTTATCCCCTTTTGTTACAGAGCCTGGTGGTTGAGGGTGGTAACTGTTCCTGAACCTAGTGGTGCAAGTTCATAGACTCCCATACCTTTTACTTGATGGTAGCAGTGAGAAGAGAGCATCACCTGGGTGGTTGCCTGGATTGGGGAGCATGCCTTATGAGAATAGGTTGAGTGAACTTGGCCTTTCCTCCTTGGAGCGATGGAGGATGAGAGGTGACCTGATAGAGGTGTACAAGATAATGAGAGGCATTGATCATGTGGATAGTCAGAGGCTTTTCCCCAGGGCTGAATCGGCTAGCAGGAAAGGGCATAGTTTTAAGGTGCTTGTAAATAGGTACAGAGGAGACGCGAGGGGTAAGTTTTCAGAGAGCGGTGAGTGTGTGGAATAGGCTGCTGGTGGCAGTGATGGAGGCAGAAATGATAGGGTCTTTTAAGAGACTCCTGGATGGCTACGTGGAGCTTAGAAAAATAGAAGGCTGTGGGTAAAGCCTAGGTAGGGGCACATTTGGCACAGCTTTGTGGGCCGAAGAGCCTGTATTGTGCTGTAGGTTTTCTATGTTTCTATGATGGGTGCTGCTTTCCTACAACAGCATTTCATGTAAACATGCTCAATGTTTGGGAGAGCTTTACCCGTGATGTACTGGTCTGAATCCACTACCTTTTGTTCAAGGGTATTGGTAATTCCATACCAGGCTGTGATGCAGCCGGTCAATATACTCTCCACTGCACATCTATACAAGTTTGTCAAAGTTTGAGATATTATACAAAATCTCCACAGGCTCCGAAGGAAGTAGAGGCATTGCCGTGCTTTCTTTGCAATTGCACTTATGTGCTGCAATTCAGGTGTATTCTTTAGCTGTTTCCTTCAGGAGATTACCTAAATCCCTTCTGACATGGGGGTTTCTGGCATTTGCCTTGGACGGCCTTGGTACATGATCGGAGATGCTCATATTTAATAAATAATGGTTCAGATTCTATACTTTATCAAGTGGAGGAGGTGTTTGTTGAGTACTGTAATCAGGTCGAATGACTGTCAGTTCTAGTATTGCCCAGACATCATGGAATTTTATCTCAGTTATTTATTGCTCTGGGAGAAGTATCATATATTCTTCTCTATGTCCTCAGGGTTTCAGTGCCTACTGTAAATGATCTGTCAGAACAAATTACTGTCATTTGTTCATACAACAGGCATCAAGGAAGCAGTAATGATTCACTTTCATGTTGTGCTGGGATAGATAGGTAGGTGTTGCTGCCAAGTGCTCTACAGTATCTTCACATCTGACATATTGTATGCTCAGCAGTTGACAGAGATGGATATTAAATTGTCCATCATATTTGTAAGGTGGAACAGCTGGATGCATATCGCACATCTGTCGTCCTGTCACTTTGCGTTACACTGTGATCCAGATACCTGGCTGTCATATTAAAGGAACTGTGGAGGCCAAGCCATTGAGTGTATTTAAGTCAGGGGTCAACAGTTTTTGATCAGTAAGGGGGGGGTTAAGTGCTATAAGACAATAAGACCATATGATAGAAGAGCAGAATTAGGCCATTCAGCCCATTCAGTTTTCTCCGCCATTCAATCATGGCTGATCCCTTTTATTCCCCTGCCCAGCCCCACACCCCGGCCTTCTCTTTGTAACCTTTGATGCAGTCTCTACCCAATGACCTGGCCTCTTCAGCTGCCTGTGGTAACAAATTCCACAAATTTACCACCCTTTAGCTAAGGAAATTTCTCTACATCTGTTTTAAATTGAAGCTCCTCTATTGTGAGGCTGTGCCCTGTTGTCCTAGACTCCCCCACCATGGGAAACATCCTTTTCACATCTACTCTGTCTTGGCCTTTCAACATTCAAAAAGTTTCAATGCAATCCCCCCTTGTCCTTCTAAATTCCAGCAAGTACAGGCTCAGGGTCATCAAATGTTCTTTATATGATAACCCTTTCATTCCCAGAATCATCCTTGAGAATTTTCTCTGAACCCTCTCCAATGCCAGCACACCGCTTCTTAGATGAGGAACCCAAAACTGTGCACAATGATCAAGATGCGGCCTCACCAGTGTCTTACAAAGCTTCAGCATCACATCCCTGCCCTGATATTTTAGACCCCTTGAAATGAATGCTAACATTGTATTTGTCTTCTTTACCCCAACTCAACCTGCAAGTTAACCCTTAGGGTGTTCTGCACAAGGACTCTCAAGTCCCTTTGCATCTGAGATTTTTGGATTTTTTTCCCTGTTTAGAAAATAGTCTGCACATTTATTTCTTCTACCAAAGTGCATGACCATGCATTTTCCAACTTTGTATTTCATTTGCCACTTACTTGCCCATTCTCCTAATTGATATGTCCTTCTGTAGCCTTGCTGTTTCCTTAGCATTACCTGCCCCTCTACCAATCTTCATATCATCTGCAAACTTGGGAACAAAGCCATCTATTCCATCATCTAAATCATTGATATACAGCATAAAAAGAAGTGGTCTCAACACCGACCCCTGCGGAACACCACAAGATCATTACTAATGCCTCCACAATCTCTACCACCAACTCTTTCAGAACCCTAGGGTGCAGTTCATCTGGCCCAGGTGACTTATGTACTTTTAGGTCTTTCAGCTTTTTTGAGCACCTTCTCCCTTGTAATAGTAACTGCACCCACTTCTCTTCCCTCACACACTTCAATATCTGGTACACTGCCACAGTGAAGACTGATGCAAAATACTCACTTAGTTCATTTGCCATCTCCTTGCCCCTCATTATGATTTCCCCGACCTTGTTTTCTAGAGGTCTTATATCCCCTCTGTCCCTCTTGGTGGCGCAATAATATCAGCACCGGACTCTGGAGCGAAGGTTCCCGAGTTCGAATCCAAGCCGGGTTGAGCGTTGAGCTAGCAACTCAGCCTCGTAAAAACAACAATAGCTTGCTACGGAAACACCGTCAAAAGACGGTGCCCTGATAACTCCACTGCTGAGTTAAGGGCTATTCTTCTTTTTCTTATATCCACTCTCATCTCTCTTTTATTCTTAATATGCTTGAAACAGCTTTCACTATCCACCTTGATATTGTTTTCTAGCTTGCTTTCATATTTCATCTTTTCCCTCCTAATTTTTTTTTGTTGCTTTCTGGAGGTTTTTAAAAGCTTCCCAGTCCTCTACCTTCCCACTAAATGTTGCTTTGTTGTATGCCCTCCCTTTCGCTTTCACATTAGCTTTAACTTCACTTGTCAGCAATAGTTGTACTACTTTGCCATTTGAGTATTTCCTTGGGAAGAAGGCGGAAGAATGGGGCTCAAAAAAACTGCTGTGATTCCATGGCAGTGCACACTCGATGGGCCAGTGGCCTAACTCTTCTCCAATCAGAATCAGTATCAAGTTTATTATCATCGGCATGCGATGTGGAATTTGTTAACTTCGCAGCAGCAGTTCAATGCAATACCCAATCTAGCCTAGAGAGAAAAAAATAAAATAAAACATAATAATAAATAAACAAGTAAATCAATTACATATATTGAACAGATTATTAAAAACTGTGCAATAACAGAAATACTGTATGTTAAAAAAGTGAGGCAGTGTCCAAGGGTTCAATGTCCATTTAGGAATCAGATGGGAGAGGGGAAGAAGCTGTTCCTGAATCGCTGAGTGTGTGCCTTCAGGCTTCTGTACCTCCTACCTGATGGTAACAATGAGAAGAGGGCATGCCCTGGGTGCTGGAGGTCTTTAATAATGAACACTGCCGTTCTGAGACACTGCTTCCTGAAGATGTCCTGGGTACTTTGTAGTCTGGTGCCCAAGATGGAGCTGACTAGATTTACTACCTTCTGCAGCTTCTTTCGGTCCTGTGCAGTAGCCTCTCCAGTGATGCAGCCTGTCAGAATGCTCTCCATGGTACAACTATAGAAGTTTATGAGTGTATTTGTTGATATGCCTATCTCTTACGGTTTATGGTAATACAGTCACATGTACTCGATGTATATTGCATACTCGGAGACCCAACGTCAGAGCTGGTAAAGAAGAGAACATCTTTGTTCAATAGCAGCAAACTATTACCGCTTCAGGATGCTTCAAGGGATTCTGTGGGAATTTTTCAGGTAGAAAGGTCATGACAAAAGCTCTGGATTGTTTGATTATTCACTGAGATGCTAATTGCCTCCGAACATCATTGAACGACCCCCCCCCCCCCACCCTCTCAAACCAGAAAGTTGTCCATCTTCCTCAGCTCTTTGAACTTAAGGAATTTCCACCCCAAGAAAGCTCACTTGCTGAACATGTTCAAGAAAGAAATTGGTAGATTTTGGATCAAAGGTAACTGGGGCCAGTGAAGTAAAGGGGTACTGAAGTAAAAAATAAGTCATCATCATTTTGAATGGTGAAAGAGACATAAGTGGCAAAATAGCCTATTCCTGCTTCTGTCCAAAAGTTCAAAGTAAATTTATTACCAAAGTACGTTTACGTCACCATATCCAACCCCGAGATTCATTTTCTTGTGGCCTGCACTGTAAGTAAAAGAAATACAATAGAGTCAGTGAAAGACTGCACCAACAGGATGGTCCACCAACCAATGTGCAAAGACAACAAACAGTGCAAATATAAGGAAAAGAAATAAAAATAATAAATAAATAATAAATATCAAGAAGGTGAGATGAAAAATCCTTGAAAATGAGTCTAAAGGTTGTGGGAGCATTTCACTGATGAGTCAAGTGAAATTGAGTGAAGTTGTCCCCACTGGTTCAATAGCCTGATGTTCCTGAACCTGGTGCTGTGGGTCCTGAGGTTCCTGTGCCTTCTTTCTGATGGCAGCAGTGAGAAGAGAGCATGGCCTGGGCGGTGGGAGTCCCTGGCGATGGATGCTGCTGCTTTCCCATAACAGTATTGAAAGCTGACTGTAGTCGATAATGAGAATTCTGATGTATGCATCTTTCCTGTCCAAATGTCCTAGGGTTGAGTGAAGAGCCAATGAAATGGCATCTACTGTAGACCTATTGTGACGGTAAGCACATTGATGTGGATCCAAGTCAGTTCCAGTTTAAATTGGCACTGGTGAACCACAGTAACGACTTGCTGGCAGTGAAAGAAGTACCAAGTACAGTACTGAGTTGATAACACATTTTCTTGAAAATGATCACTGCAATCAATAGTTGTAACTTCCCTTTCGGAGTTGAGCATTTGAACACGGCATATTTATAGAGTGAACTGAACTCTGGAAGGTGCAAGACAGTTATGGCATAGGACATTTGGGCCAAATTGATGCTGCAGGGCCCAGGCCCGAGAGCGGGGAATGATCCAACGTTGGAACGGACTTGGAGGCGAAATGAAGCGAGGCGGTGTTGCCTGGGCCCGAGAGTGTATTGAAGAGGCAAGGCTCAGCTTCAAGAGTGAGGAATGACCCGTTGTCTGGCCGATTTAAGTGCTAGGCCGGATTGAAAAGGTCGAGGTTCGGGGCCAAAGGAGAGGGACGGGTCAGCTCAGCTTCCTGCACCGCAAGGTTTACTCGTCTCTGCGCTGATCAGAGACGGTGGCCTACAACTAATCGGATCCTGGAAGAGCTATGACTGGCTTCATAGTTGTGGACTCACATGAACTAATTTAGTTCTGAAGGTTGTTTGCTTACTCTATTGTTTACACAATGTGTTTCTTTTTCTGCTCATTGGGTGTATGATGGTCTTTTTTAAAATGGGTTCTAGTGGGTTTCTTTGTTTTGTGGCTGCCTGTAAGGAGACGCATTTCTAGGTTGTATAAAATATACACATTTTGAACTTCTCAGGCAGAAGTTGATATGTTTCATCATCAACCTCTCAGAGCACTTTATTACAATTGTCTTTGAGGCAGGTTACCAAGTTCTTCTTAGGCACTGGTATCATTGAAGCCTGTTTGAAGCAAGTGGGTACCTGAGATTGCCGAAGCAAGGATTTAAAGATATCGGTGAACACTCCAGCCAGCTGATCAGCACAGGTGCTTAGTGCTTGGCTACGGACTCCACCTGGGCCGAATGGGTTCACATTCCTAAAAGGTGCTCTCACTTTGGCCTTAGAGACTGGAATCACAGGGTAGGAATTCGTGAAGGTTCCTCCAAGACTGATGGTCAAAGGCATTGAGCTCATCTGGGAGTGAAGCCTTATTGTCAGGTGTCACTTGGTTTCACTTTGCAAAAGGAAATAGCATTCAGGCCCTGCCACAACTACTAAACATCCTTCAGTGATTCATGTTTGCTAAGGAGTTGTGACTTCACACATGAGATGGCTTTTCAGAGATCATACCTGGATCTCTTGCGCCTTTCCTGAATGCCACTGATATGGCCCACAGCAGATTGTGGATCTCTTGGTTCATCCAGGTCAGGAAGACTGAATAATTTCATGGGGACATATTCATCTATGACTTTTTTTTAAAAACTCTGTGACAACTGTGGTGTATGCGTTCAAACCTTCTGATGAGTCCTTGAACGTGGCCTAGTACGCTGACTCGAAACTGCTCCTGTAGCCACTGCTCTGTCTCCCAAGGCCACTGGCTTTTTGTCCTTAGTTCTGGAGCCTTGCTCTTTAGCCTCTATGCAGGTATGCAGGTAGGAGAAGAACAGTCAAGTGATCAGAATTACTGAAATGTCGTCTAGGGATGGAACAGTAGGCATTTCTAATTGGAGAATAGCAGTGGTTGAGTGGGTTGGTACCCCTGGTGCTGCAGGTTATATGCCGATGATAATTGGGCAGAATTTTTTTCAAACAAGCCTGACTGAAGTCCCTGACTATGATTTGAAATGCATCTTGTGGGCTGTTTCTTGTTTGGTGACAGCAGCATTCGATATCCTGAGTGCCTGATTAATGTCGGGGTTTGGAGGTATGTAAGCTGTGGTCAGGATCATGGAGGGGAACTTTCTAGGTAAGTAGATTGTTCAGCACTTAATTATTAGATGTCCCAGCTCAGGAGAACAAGAGTGCGATAAGACTGCTACATCCGAGCACCATGAAGAGTTTATCACGAAACACGCTCCCCCATCTTTTTGCCTTCTCTGAATCAGCAGTTTTATCCATCCTGTGTATTGAGAAGCCTTTGGATCTTGCTGACATGTCCAGTCTGTCTGAGGTGAGCCATATCTCCATGAAACACAGACTGTAGCAATTCCTCATTTCCCTCCAATACAGCAATCTTGACCTTTGGTCCACAATCCTGTTCTCTAACAACTGTACATTTGCTAGCAAGATACTGGGTAGAGGAAGTTTCATACACCTTCGTTTTAGTCCTCCTTTTCTTCTGACTATGGTGAAATACCTTTGTCCACTTAAAGGAGCCGTAACTGTATGCTTGAGAGTGAAGTCCACCGAGTTCTTCAGAAGACTGTGAAATTGTCATTGAGACAGTACAAGAGTACATTCCTTAAAGGAAAATTACAGGCTGCAGACTGCAGTGGGAGTAACTCAAAGGAGGTAATGTATATTTTGTATTTTTGTTTGTAGCCTGCAATACATCGCTGTGGTTCATGGGTGCCAACTGTCTCCTATGCATCTATGTTCCTAACCTTATCGCTGAACCTCCTTCATCCCTGTATGGTACGGGGCAGCTGCCTCACAGCCGCAGCGATCTCCGTCTCTGTTAGTGTGGAGTCTGCACAATCTCCATGTGATCATGTGGGTTTTTTCCAGGAGCTCCTCTCATCTAAAGACTTGGCTACTATCAACCAAAATAGTGTGCGGCTGGCAGGAGCATCTGTTGGGTGTTAATGAGTACATGTGAAGAAATAGTTGGGTAGGTTAAGTTGACAGATCCCTTTGGGAGCTGCAGACTCTTAGTGGGTAGTGCATTCGCTCTCAGTGAACTATGAAATATATGAAGCGTCTGTGCCCTCTTAAGGACCTTCACATTTTTCCAAATGTGTAGTGAATATTTCACTGAATGCATTTCATCAGTTGTGAACTAAACACCCTTCTGCTCTGTAGAGAGTCCAACAGCCTCTCAAGCTCAGAAACCATTGTTCAGGATTCAATGTTCAAAATTCAGAGTAAATTTATTATTTCAGCGCATCTATGTTACCATATACTACCTTAAGACTGATTTTCTTAAAGGAAGCCATGCAATAGAATTTTATGAAAAACTATACATAAATAAAGACAAACAACTACTATGCAAAACAGGACAAACTGTGCAAATAAAAATAACATAAAGACATGAGTCCTTGAAAGTGAGCCTGTGGTTTGTAGAATCATTTCAGAGTAGTAGTGAATGAAGTTATTCATGCTGGCTCAGGAACCTGAACGTTGTGAGGTAATAACTGTTCCTGAATCTATTGGTGTAGGACCTAAGGCTTGTGTATCTCCTGCCCGATGGTGGTAGTGAGAAGAGTGCATGGCCTGGATGATGGGGCTCCTTGATGATGGATGCTGCTTTCTTGTGGCAACGCTCCCTGTGGATGTGCTCACTGTTGAGAAGGGCTTTGCCTGTGACGGACTGGGCTGTATCCATCACCTTCTGTACTCTTCTCCATTTCTGTGCATTCTGTCCACACCAGGCCTTGGTGCAGCCGGTTAGGATACTCCCCAATGTTTAAAGTTTGCTGAAGATTTTGGTGACATGGTAACCTATGCAAACTTTTAAGTAAGTAGACGTGCTGTTGTGTCTTCTTTGAAATGACACTTATGTGTTGATCCCAGGACATATCCTGATATATAAGCACAAGTGTCTTAAGGCTGCTGACCCTCTCCATCTCCAGTCCCATAATGAGGACTGGCTCATGGACCCCTGGCTTCTTCCTCCAGCAGGCAATAATCAGTTCTTTGGTTTTGCAGTCACTGAGTCAGACGTTGTTGCTGTGGCACCAGTCAACCAGATTTTCAACCTTGCTTCTACATGCTGATTTGTCACGAGCTTTGATTCAGACAATAACTGTGGTGCATCAGCAAATACAGAATTGGAGCTGTACTTTGCCGCACAATCGTAAGTGTAAAGTGAGAAGGGCAAGGGGCTAAGCACATAGTACTGATGAAATCCCATGTGCAACGTCACCCACTGAAGCAGAGCGTCACCTGTCGTGTCCCATAAGTCTGGATCCTGCTGCTGTTGGCAGCCTCCAGTGAGGTTGCATCGCCCTTTGCCTTCTGATCAATAGCCAATGTCAGCAGCACACTCACTTGGGCACTCATATCACTCAGGAAGTGTCGCCCCGAAAGGAACAGCAAACACCCCTGGCAGCTGGAACCCACGGTGTTCACAGACCACTGACGTCCCGATGCGCTGGCGTTGTCACAGCTGCAAGGCGGTCAGAACTTAATAGCGTTCCTACCAAAGCGAGTGTGGTAAAAGCACAGGCCCGGCATCGTCTGTTTCACAGCTGCGGGCATCCATATGTTGGAGGTCTTGTTGACTGGGCTTATTGAGGTAGAGAAATGAGGGGGAATGATGCACTACTGCCTAGATGAGTGTATTTTAGCCATTTTAGCATGCTTTCTGTAGTCCATCATGGGTGCTTTAGTGAGGGCTATTTGAACTTGATCAGGCAGTTGCTGCATGAAGAGTTTTTTTAAGAATAAAACAAGGATGGTGATTTCCCAGGAGAGACATCATGTGGTCCATTAGCTCTGAAGGCCTATTATCGCCAAGGCCAGGCAAGGAGAGCAACTGTTTGGTGCGCTCAGACTCCCATAGTCCAAAATTCTGTAAAAGGTGAGTTTTCAGCGATCAGTGTTTATCGTGTTCAGGCGGGTGTACTCATCATCTCATCACTCTCATAGCCATAGAATGGCTGAGTGATGCTACCGCAAAGAAATATTTGGTGTTATCGGTGCAGATTTCTTGAAGCATGAAGTGAGCATCTGCTTGTACAAACCAAGCGACAGCATTTTGCTTCCAAAACTCTGGCAGTTTCAAAGCAACGGTGTTGCTTGACACGTTCAATAACTCTGGAATCATCCTAGAGCATTGGGCTCACCAGTGTAGGTTTTGGCCAATAAAATGGCAGAGATGTTTTATGTTTCAGAAAAGCCAAGGCAAACTCAATTATTGCAACATAAAACTGAACTCAAAGCGCACTAAAAACCCTTTAAGTAATTATGTCATCACGTCTGATCAGCCTCCTAAAGTGAAACCCCAACTCAATGTTAGGGTTGTGAATGATGTACGTTTCCACCAATTATGTTACTCTGCATGGTCAGTGAAGAATAGTCTGGTGTATGCTTTGTCATCGTCAAGGTGTGCTGGAGCTAAGTAGAGACCCAAGGAAATGGCATCTACTCTCGATCGATTGCAACAGTAGCTGATCCAAGTGACTCCTCAGGCAGAGGTTGATATGCTTCACGATCAGCTTCTTGAAGAACTTCCTACCAGTGATTGTTAGTTAAATTGTGCCTGCTTGATGCTGGTAGATACTTCAGACTGCCGAAGTGAGAGGTTGACGATGCCCATAATTACTCTAGCACAGGTCTTCAGTACACGGCCAGGCATGGCATCTGGGCCAGATGCTCTCTGTGGATTCAGCCTCTCATGTCTGCCTCAGGGCAGTAGGGGTTCATGAAAGTACCTCCATGTTCTGTTGGTCAAAGCAAGCATAAAAGGTATTGAGCTCATCTAGGAGTGGCATCTCATTGCTGTTTATATGGCTTGGTTTTGCTTCTATAGGAGGTAATGGCATTCAAGCTTTGCCGAAGTTGTCGAGCATCACTCTGTGATTTGTTGTCCAGAATTGCCACTTGCATATGCAGTGGCCACTCCCCAGTCAGTAAAGTGAGATTGTTACACGTATTGTTCCTATGGACTGTGTTGGTCAGCCTGGAAGAGCTGCCTGGCCTCGCATGAAGAAGCCTCACATTCCAGCCCTGGGCCCTCTGTTTCACGGAGAGGGAGACCATCAAATGCAGCTCCCAGGACCATATACGTGTGGTGCCACTGCTCGCAAACCAGGGATACAAGCAGCACTGGAAGAAGATCACACATCAGGTGAGAGCTGACAGAAGCAGAGAGTGGTAATTGAATAACAATGGATTTCTTGCAGGTCTCAGACATCAAGGGATTTAAATGCACCACAGCAAATGAAATGGACTTTCACTCCCAGTACACTCAGTACAACAGAATTCTTTCATTCCCAGTGCACCCTGTACAACAGAATTCCTTCATTCCTAGTGCACCATGTACAACAGAATTCCTTCATTCCCAGTGCACTGACTATAACAGAATTCCTTCATTTCCAGTACACACTGTACAACAGAATTCCTTCATTCCCAGTGCACCCACTATAACAGAATTCCTTCATTCCCAGTGCACCCTGTACAACAGAATTCCTTCATTCCCAGTACATCCAGTATAACAGAGTTCCTTAATTCCCAGTGTAGCCACTATAACAGAATTCCTTCATTCCCAGTGCACCAACTATAACAGAATTCCTTCATTCCCAGTGCACCCTGTACAACAGAATTTCTTCATTCCCAGTACATCCAGTATAACAGAGTTCCTTAATTCCCAGTGTAGCCACTATAACAGAATTCCTTCATTCCCAGTGCACCAACTATAACAGAATTCCTTCATTCCCAGTGTACCCTGTACTACAGAATTTCTTCATTCCCAGTACATTCAGTATAACAGAGTTCCTTAATTCCCAGTGTAGCCACTATAACAGAATTCTGTCATTCCCAGTGCACCAACTATAACAGAATTCCTTCATTCCCAGTACACACTGTACAACAGAATTCCTTCATTCCCAGTGCACTGACTATAACAGAATTCCTTCATTTCCAGTACACACTGTACAACAGAATTCCTTCATTCCCAGTGCACTGACTATAACAGAATTCCTTCATTTCCAGTACACACTGTACAACAGAATTCCTTCATTTCCAGTACACCCAGTATAATGGAATTCCTTCATTCCCAGTACACTGACTATAACAGAATTCCTTCATTCCCAGTGCACTGACTATAACAGAATTCCTTCATTTCCAGTACACACTGTACAACAGAATTCCTTCATTCCCAGTGCACCCACAATAACAGAATTCCTTCATTCCCAGTGCACCCACAATAACAGAATTCCTTCATTCCCAGAGCACCCTGTACAAGAGAATTCCTTCATTCCCAGTGCACCCTGTACAACAGAATTTCTTCATTCCCAGTACATCCAGTATATCAGAGTTCCTTGATTCCCAGTGTAGCCACTATAACAGAATTCCTTCACTCCCAGTGCACCAACTATAACAGAATTCCTTCATTCCCAGTGTACCCTGTACTACAGAATTTCTTCATTCCCAGTACATTCAGTATAACAGAGTTCCTTAATTCCCAGTGCACTGACTGTAACAGAATTCTTTCATTCCCAGTGCACTGACTATAACAGAATTCCTTCATTTCCAGTACACACTGTACAACATAATTCCTTCATTCCCAGTGCACCCACTATAACAGAATTCCTTCATTTCCAGTACACACTGTACAACAGAATTCCTTCATTCCCAGTGCACCCACTATAACAGAATTCCTTCATTCCCAGTGCACCCTGTACAACAGAATTCCTTCATTCCCAGTGCACCCTGTACAACAGAATTTCTTCATTCCCAGTGCACCCTGTACAACAGAGTTCCTTAATTCCCAGTGTAGCCACTATAACAGAATTCCGTCATTCCCAGTGCACCAACTATACAGAATTCCTTCATTTCCAGTACACCCAGTATAATGGAATTCCTTCATTTCCAGTACACCCAGTAGAATGGAATTCCTTCATTCCCAGTACACTGACTATAACAGAATTCCTTCATTTCCAGTACACACTGTACAACAGAATTCCTTCATTCCCAGTGCACCCTGTACAACAGAATTCCTTCATTCCCAGTACATCCAGTATAACAGAGTTCCTTAATTCCCAGTGTAGCCACTATAACAGAATTCCGTCATTCCCAGTGCACCAACTATAACAGAATTCCTTCATTTCCAGTACACCCAGTATAATGGAATTCCTTCATTCCCAGTACACACTGTACAACAGAATTCCTTCATTCCCAGTGCACCAGTGATAACAGAATTCATTGATCCCCAGTGCACACAGTACATTAGAATTTCAAACTCAGTTCAGTGGAACAGAGGGACGGGATTTCACCCAGGATACCCTATATGCAGTGGACAGGTACCGACACCTCGTGCATAGAGTACCATGGACAATTCTTTATCATGACGCTCTCAGTACCATGGACAAGTCCTCACTCCCAGTACACTACAGCACAGGATCTCTCTGTCCTTTGTTCCTACAGCCTGGGTTGGACACCATGAGTTCATGTTATAGCTATGAGTTAAATATTCCCCCATCCGATGAACTTACTGTACTAGTCTTCTGCCACAGTCTATATTTTTTTCTGAACTAAACTGTTTTATATTTTCTTTCTGCAGTGATGGGGAATGGTTTGCAGCTTTCATCCTTTGGGAGTGTGGTGGGAGATGTAACAGACGTACTGTCCAAGATTCCATTCCAGTGAAGTCAGAGCAGGCAGGTGTGTAACGTGTGTGTGATCCTCAGCCAACTGTGGCGAAAAGTAAATTCGACCCTGCAGTCTGCTCAAGCACTTATCCTTCCCTGTTACACGCAGTAGGATCAGGATGTGGCTGGCTCGATTTGACACATGGGCCAGCCTCTGATTTGGGATTTCGCACCATAATGGGTAATTTGTTAATCAAGTGTGCAGGGAGCCTTTGATGCAGAACACAAGGAGTATCTGGCCTCTAACTCTGACTAATAACACCGTCACCACAGAAGACCTGATGTGGTTAAGATCCATCTTTACATAGTTACAGTGTTTTAACTCCAAAGCACATTAAAGTCTAAAATATACCAGAAAATGCGCACATAATCTGAGAGTACTTGGAGCCATTGAGATTCAGTGACAGATGTGGGCTGAAAGCTCATTGTTATTACACAGAAGGATTTGCAAAATGAGGTGATATAAGTGGTTGTAACATTGCCAAAGGCATACCAAGCAAAAGGCCAATCCTTTTAAATTATATCAAGTATCAAAGAGGATTAGGACAAATGTATGGTTGATAATGCAGCAGAAAACCAAACTGAAAGATAAGAAGTAGAATTACGTGTGATTCGCTGTGCAAAAACAGAATTTTCTGAAGATGCAAACCAGTTGGATTGTGGGTAGGGAGGAGGGTTCAGAGGGTCTTCAACAGGACGGAGGCAAGCTGGGTAAGTGGGGGGACAATGAAGCAGATGGAAATTGATGTGGGAAAATGTGAAATAATTCGCTCACTGCAGAAAACAGTAAAAAAAAGTGCTTTTTATAAATGGCGCAAGATTGACAAATGTTTCAAAGGTTTCGAAGGTACATTTAATGTCAGAGAAATGTATACAATATACATCCTGAAATTCTTTTGCTTCACAAACATCCATGAAAACAGAGGAGACCCCAAAGAATGAATAACAGTTAAATGTTAGAACCCCAAAGTACCCCCCAGCTCCTCTCCCTCCGCCCTGTAAGTGGCAGTAAGCAACAATCCCTCCTCCCCCCACTGGCAAAAAAACCATCAGCACCCGGCACCGAGCACTCAAGTGTGAGCAAAGCTACAGTAAACACACAGACTTGCAGTTACTCCAAAGACTTCACGTTTCACACAGTATTTGACATACCACAGGCTCTCTCTCTCTCTCTAATAAGGGAGAAAGTGATGTCTCCATTTGCACAGCGAGCGGGGAGACATAACAAACAATTCGCTGGGTTACGACGTTAAAAGTCCGTTACATTGCTTTTCTCAAGCTCTGTGCCCAAAGATCTCATGTCTCTGGGCACACAGCTGTCGATATTCTGACTCCCCCGATGACACACGGGTCTCCTGCCGTGACACCAACCTTCGATCTGCCCGACTCCAGAGCCCTGAGATCCCAGGCCTTCAAAGCCGAACTGAACTCTTCTGCCGAGCCCTTGGTGTGCCGAACAACGGCCAGTTATGAAATCCCGAGAGCGGGTCCCATTCCTGCAAAGAACCGAAGTCAGCGTGTAACTCCAGGTCAGGGTCCTCAAAAGAACCCTGAAAGGGAAAAATGAAGATATTAAAGGTGGAAATAGAGCTGATTCCGAAGATGCAAGCATAGGAGTCGCCTCTTAGCGCCATCATCATTTCGCATTCATCTCTGAAGTGTATGTTCTGATCCTTTGTACACAAGTTAGCAAGTAATTACCGTAGATTCCGGACTACAGAGCGCACCTGATTAAAAGCCGCTGGCTCTAATTTTAGAAATAAAATCAATTTTGTACTTGTACAGGCCGCACTGGATTTTAGGCCGCACCGGATTTTCGGCCGCAGGTGTCCCACGTTGTAATATGAGATATTTACACAGAAAGATATTACACGTGAGGATTTTTTAACTTTAAATTAAATCCATATGGTAACAAAAACAAATACATATTGCAAATGCTTTTTTTCGAACTGTGCCCGTAACGCGGCTACTTTTAAATATACGTTGCGTATACTTCTTTACTGAACAACATTCCAATATCTCCTAACGACTGGTAAAAAATATATATACTGCAGCCTACCAGGAAAAGTTATTGATCGCCTTTAACTTAAAAGCAGCGTTTTCGCTCCGCCGTCCCGTTTATCGCAAATGGCATTTAAAAGCAGCGTTCGCTCAGATCCAAAGCCGCTCGCGTAATGCGCTCGCCCCCACCTTCCCGTTTATCGCAAACCGGTATTTTTCCCACAAGACGCGGCGAAACCGGGTGTGACGTCATAGCATCCCGCGATGTAGTACAGAAAACAAATATAGTTAAAACACTTCTAACTTTAACTAGAAAATGAATTACTAAGCGAAAATATTATAAACTAAATAACTGCCATAAAGGCAGCACAATGCTTTTCTTCGAGTGTTTTCCATGTTGATGAGGGTGAGTACAAATGACTGATTTACAATAATTTAATTGTGAAAGTGCGCTTGATTTATCGTACAATTTCATTGGACCTCTGTGAACTACTCATCAATTTTATTGGTCTACTGTTATGAGGCAAAATGTTTACGAGGCGGCATGAAAAAAATCATGTATTAGCCGCTCCGTTTTAAAGGCCGCAAAGTTCAAAGCTGTTCAAAATGTGGGAAAAAAGTAGCGGCTTAAAATCCGGAATCTACGGTAGGAAGGCCTATTTATGTATTTATTGTCCCTTCCATGTGAGGGAAGATTTGAATGCAGGAGTAAACATGCTTTCCTGTAGTTACGCAGGGCCTGGGTGAGAATTTCACCTGGAATATTGTGCAACTTTGGTCTTCTTCCTTAAAAGAGACACTTGTCATAGAGAGAGTATGACAATGAATCACTAAGCTGATTCTCTGGATGGTGGGTTTGCTGCAGAAGACAGTGAGCCTGCCAGGGTTATATTCTCCAGAGCTTTGAAGAAAATGGGAGGCAGCCTCATCAATGGACCTGTCCTGGCCCAGCTTCAAAGTGCAATTATGAAGAAAGCTTGCCAATACCTCCATTTCTTAAGGAGTTTGTGGAGATTCAGTATGATATCTAAAACTTCGACATATTTCTATAGATACGTAGTGGAGAGTATATTGACTGGCTACATCACAGCCTGGTGTGGAAACACCAATGCCCTTGAATGGGAAATCCTACAAAAAGTAGTGGATACGGCCCAGTCCATCACAGGTAAAGCCCATCTACATGAACTGTTGTCACAGGAAAGCTTCATCCATTGTCTGGGATCCCCACCACCCACGTCATGCTCTCGCTTGCTGCTGCTCTCAGGAATAACATACAGGACCCTCAGGATTCTCAGCACCAGATTCAGGAAGAGTTATCACCACTCAACCTTCATCATCACTTAGAGAGAGAGAGAGATTACAAAGGCAGGAATGAAAGAGACAATTATCAATGTGTGCAAGAGCTGTCTAGTCTAGTGGAATATGTATCCCCATCATCCGTCCCTCCTGATTGGGTTAATCCTCAACCAATCAGGTTTCCTCTGCCCCACCTTCTTTAGTCGAATTCCAGTTCCTAGACGTGCCTGTTGTGGACAAGGAGAGGGATCTTTTACCTGTGTCCATTCCTCTGCTTTGCCTTTAAGCTTTGCTTCATGTACATTTCTACGGCTGGCAGACACCAGGAATTTCAGATGAGTTTCACCAATTCTGTACAATGAACATGACAAAGTTAAAACCAGGATAAGTACTGTTAAACCTCATTAATTAATAAGAATTGAAACTCCTACAGCTATGATTTTGCCTGTGGATTAAATGCAGTATATTCTAATGGTAAAGTAGATACCCTCATATATCTACTGTCTGACATTCCCTGATTCTCTTTGTGCAATAAACCAGCTACCTTCCAGGACTTCCTCCTGCTTTCCTTCTTTTCCCCCCGCACATTATAACACCTTCAGTGTGAACTTTATTGCAATAGCTGTTTCAAATTGCAGTGGTCTGGGAGAAGTGTTTCCTGACAAATTCCTTGTCTGCTCCGTTCGTCATTCCCGGAATTTTATATCTTGTGTGGTTTTCATTCCTCGGTGAATTTAAAGTCAAAGTTAAAGTTGAGTTTATTGTCATAAACACAAGTACATGTACGCACAGGTACAATGAAAAACTTACTTCACAGGCACATAGCATCATTAAGTAGCGTTCATAAGAAAGCCATAGATTAAAGATAAATTACATGCAATTTTGACAAGAAAGAACACGATTAGAACAAGAGGAAAACAGCCCACTTTAGCGCAAAGTGATCAAAGTGTTGCTTTGTATCTGTACTCGGCATGGTGACAGTAAAGTTGAATCTAATCTAATCTAAACTGTAGTGATTAGGGTTGTGTTGGTTGTTTCAATTGTTGAAGTGAAGTAGTCTGTTGTAGGACTTCAAGCTTCCTTACTCTTCCCTGATGGTAGGCTAGTAAGTATATGAAAACACAATGATTTAAATTTCACCCATCACCCCACCCCATGGGCAAATTCTTGAAAAGTGGCTGTTTATTTCGTAAGTCCCACAGTGAAAGGATGCTAAAACGACAGATTCTGGAAGTCTGAAACAAAGACAGAAAATGCTGGGGACACTGTCAGCATCTGTGGAGGGAGAGACAAAGTCAACATGATCTCTCATCCGACTGAGACGTTGACTCGACTTCTCTCTTCGTCAATGTGGCCTGAGCTGCCAAGGGCCTGGTTAAGGCAAAAGGAGGTGCACAGCAGGTACAGGCAGGTAGGAACAAATGAGGTACCTGAGGAGTGTAAGAAATGCGAGGAACACTTAAAGAAAGAAATCAGGAGGGCTAAAAGAAGGCATGAGGTTGCCCGAGCAGATAAGGTGAAGGAGAATCTTAAGGGATTCTCCAGATTTGTTAAGAGCAAAAGGATTGCAAGGGACAAAATTGGTCCTCTGCGACATCAGAATGGTAATCTTTGCGTGGAGCCAAATGAGATGGGGGAGCTCTTACATGGATTGTTTGCATCTGCATTTACTCAGAAGGTGGACACAACGTCTATAGAAGTGAGGCAAAGAGGCGGCAATGTCATGAATTCTACACAGATTGCAGACAAGGTGTTTGCTGTCTTGCGACAATTCAGAATGGAAAAATCTTCAGGGCCTGACAAGGTGTTCCCTCAGACCCTAAGGGAGGTAAGTGCAGAAGTTGCAAGGGCCCAAGCAGAGATATTGTATTTAAATCAACCTTAGCGACAGGTGAGGTATCAGACAATTGGAGGATAGCTAGTATTGCTCTGCTGATTAAGAAAGTTTTGAAGAACTAATCTGGAAGTTATAGGCTGGTGAGCCTGACATCAGTTTTGTGAAAGTTATTGGATGATATTTTAAGAGACTGGATATATGAGTATTTGGATAGATAGGGACAGATTAGGGATAGTCAACATGGCTTTGTGCATGATAGATTATGTCTAACCAGTCTTATAGAGTTTTTCCATGTGGATTTCAGTGAGGCATTTGACAAGGTTCCACATAGGAGGATGGTCAAGAAGGTTCAGTTGCTTGGCATTCAAGATGTGGTAATAAATTGGATTAGATATTGGCTTTGTGGGAGAAGCCAGAGAGTGGTAGTAGATGGTTGCCCCTCTGACTGGAGATCTGTGACTACTCGAGTGCTGGGTCCGTTGTTGTTTGTCATCTATCTCAATGATCTGGATGATAATGTGGTTAACTGGATCAGCAAATTTGTGGATGATACCAAGATTTTGTAGGTGTGGCGGACAGAGAGGAAGACTATCAAAGCTTGCAGCAGGATCTGGATCAGCTGGAAAAGTGGGCTGAAAAATGATAGATGATAATTTAATGCAGACAAGTGTGAGGTATTGCATTGTGGTGGGACCAGCCAGGGTAGGTCTTACACAGTGGGCAGCAGAACAAAGGAATCTGGAAGAACTGGTCCAAAATTTATTGGAAGTGGTGTCAAAGGTAGATGGGGTTGTAAAGAAAGCTTTTGGCACATTGTCTTCATATATCAAAATACTGAGTACAGAAGGTGGAATGTTAAAGTCCTATAAGATGTTGTTGAGGCCTAATTTGGAGTATTATGTGTAGTTTTGGTCAACTACCTACAGGAAAGATTGAAAGAGTACAGAGAAAATTTACAAGGATGCTGCTAGAACTGGAGGACCTGAGTTATAAGGAAAGACTGAATAAGTTAGAATTTTACTCCCTAGATTGTAGAAGGTTGAGTGGAGATTTGTTAGATGTATACACAATTATGAGGTGTATAAATAGGGTAAATGCAGGCTGGCTTTTTCCACTGATGTTGAGTGGGGCTTGAGGTCATGGGTTAAGGGTGAAAAAAGAAATGTTTAAGAAAAACATGAGACGAAACTTCTTCACTCAAAGGGTGGTGAGAGTGTGGAGCACACTGCCAGTGCAAGTAGAGGATGTGATTTCAATTTGAATGTCTAAGTGAAGTTTGGATAGGTACATACTCGGGAGGGGTATGGAGAGCTACGGGCCGTGTGCCGGTTGACGGGACTGGGCAGTTTCAATGGTTTGGCACAGAATAGATGGGCTGAAGAGCCTGTTGCTGTGATACCATATTCTATGACTCCATGACCCTGTACGAAAAGTTACAATGGTACTCCCAAGCAAAACACAAAGTCCTGAGGTCAGGAAAGCAGTAATCGACTATAGCTCATCATTTAACTCCATCATTCACTCAATCCTGATTGAGAAGTTACAGAACCTGGGCCTCTGTACCTCCCTCTGCAATTGGATCCTCGACTTCCTAACTGGAAGACCACAAACTGTGTGGATTGGTGATATCGTAACTTCCTTGCTGCTGATCAACACTGGTGCACCTCAGGGGTGTGTGCTTAGCCCACTGCTCTACTCTCTATATACCCATGACTGTGTGGCTAGGCATAGCTCAAATACCATCTATAAATTTGCTAACGATACAACTATAGTTGGTAGAATCTCAGCTGGCGACGAGAAGGTGTACAGGAGTGAGATATGCCAACTAGTGGAGTGGTGCCGTGTCAACAACCTGGCACTCAATATCAGTAAGGCTTCTTCTTATCATGTCCACGGACAGTCTACACATGGCCCAGCCAGAACTGGACTCATTTTTGTGCTTTGTTGTTGAATTCGGCCAAGGTCTGCAACAATACAGGGTTCCTCTAGCGATGGGCATTGCAGGAGATGTTGCATAGTTTGTGGCTCAGTTCCACATTCACAAGTTGTCGGGCTGGTTGTATGTCCCCATTTGCTTAGTGACACCTTTGAACGACCCACACCAGTCCCAAGTCTGTTAAGGCACTTCCAGGTTGCCCAGTTGCAATTAGTTCCTGGGGGAAGGTTTTCATCCAGTGGAATTTCCATCGTTGGGGGGTTGTTTGAGACTGGTGAGCTGGTCTTTCCACAAAGTGATGCAGGCTTCAGATGGGGTTGATTGTAATGGAACAACACTGTTCGTGAAGCTCCTCCTTGACTTTAGGTGTCTGGGTGTAGGTGTATGACCATGTAGAGGGTACCTCTCATCTGATGTTTGACGGAGTCCTTCTTTCTTGCTGGCTACCGTTCTTCTTATATCGGGGAGCAATACCCACCAGGATATATAGGCTGTTGGTGTTTTTTGGTTTTAAACGACCTGTGATAAGTCGGCAGCTTACAAGGTAGAAGCATTCACATTGCGGCCCTGTTTCAACCAATTTTACCACCACCACGTGCAGCAAGTCAGTAAGACGAAAGAGCTGACTGTGGACTTCAGGAAGGGTAGGACGAAGGAATACATACTGATCCTCATAGAGAGATCAGAAGTAGAGAGAGTGAGCAGCTTCAAGTTCCTGGGTGTCAATATCTCTGAGGATCTAACCTGGTCTTAACTTATCAATGTGGTTATAAAGAAGGCAAGACAGCAGCTATACTTTATTAGAGTTGGAAGAGATTTGGCATGAAACAAATACACTTAAAAACTTCCATAGTTATACCGTGGAGAGCATTCTGACAGGCTGCATCACTGTCTGGTATGGGGGGGGGGGGGGGTGGCTACTGTACAGGACCGAAAGAAGCTGCAGAGGGTTGTAAATCTAGTCAGCTCCATCTTGGGTACTAGCCTACAAAACACCCAGGATATCTTCAGGGAGCTCAGAAAGGCAGTGTCCATTATTAAGGACCTTCAGCGCCCAGGGCATGTCCTTTTCTCACTGTTACCATCAGGTAGGAGGTACAGAAGCCTGAAGACACACACTCAGCGATTCAGGAACAGCTTCTTCCCCTCTGCCATCTGATTCCTAAATGGACATTGAACCCTTGGACACTATATCACATTTTTTAAATATACAGTATGTCTGCTTTTTGCACGTTTTTAATCTATTCAATATATGTATACCACAGTTGATTTATTTATTATTATTATTGTTTTTATTTTATTCTTTTTCTCTTCTATATTATGTATTTCATTGAACTGCTGCTGCTAAGTTAACTAATTTCACATCACATGCCGGTGATAATAAACCTGATTCTGATTCTAATTCCTCAACAGTCTTCTGCTTATGTCTACCACTTGGGGCTAATTTTCACTCATTCATTCAGATCAGATCAGTTGCCTGCTCAGCTTTGCTTTCTATTGAAACCAATGAAATATCAATGCAGAAATGACGCAAGGTTTGAAACCACAGCCTATCAGATGTTAAACAGTTTTCCACTAAGTAGTCAGATGAAAATGATTGTCTTTATCAGGTGATTTTGCAATGCATCAAGGGTGACCTTGACGAAAGAGGAAATTGGTGAGAGAGGCTTTCTCCGGTGCTCATCCCCCTTTTCATTCTTCCATAGCCTTCCATCCTCCCCTATTAGATTCCCCCTTCTCCAGCCCTGTATCTCTTTCAACAATCAACTTCCCAGCTCTTTACTTCACCCCTCCCCCTCTCAGTTTCACCTATCAACGTGAGTTTCTCTCGCCCTCCTCCACCTTTTAACTCTGACTCCTCATCATTTTTTTTCCAGTCCTGATGAAGGGTCTCAGCCTGAAACGTTGACTGTACTCTTTTCCACAGGTGCTGCCTGGCCTGCTGGGTTCTTCCAGCATGTTGTGTGTGTTTAATGGACAGCAAACTGCAAATGCAGTTATAAATAAATGACAATAACCAATGAGGAGACCTTAAATGAGTGTAGTTATTCCCTTTTGTTTTCAAGAGCCTGATGGTTGAGGAGTAGTAACCGTTCTTGAACCTGGTGGTGCGAGTCCTGAGGCACCTGTGCCTTTTACCTGATGACAGCAGTGAGAAAAGACCATGGTCTGGGTGGTGAGGATCTTTGATGATGATGGATGCTGCTTTTCTGTGGCAATATTTCAAGCGGATTACAATTTCAGGCTATGAAATTTCTGGTCGCCTCAGTACAGGAAGGATGTGGAAGCCATAGAAAGGGTGCAAAGGAGATTTACAAGGATGTTGCTTGGATTGGGGAGCATGCCTTATGAGAATAGGTTGAGCGAACTCGGCCTTTTCTCCTTGGAGCGAAGGAGGATGAGAGGTGACCTGACAGAGGTATATAAGATGATGAGAGGCATTGATCGTGTGGATAGTCAGAGGTTTTTTCCCAGGGCTGAAATGGGTGCCACAAGAGGACACAGGTTTAAGGTGCTGGGGAGTAGGTACAGAGGAGATGACAGGGGTAAGTTTTTTACTCAGAGAGTGGTGAGTGCATGGAATGGGCTGCTGACAACGGTGGTGGAGGCGGATACAATAGGGTCTTTTAAGAGGCTTTTAAATAGGTACATGGAGCTTAATAAAATAGAGGGCTATAGGTAAGCCTAGTAATTTCTGAGGGAGGGACATGTTCTGTACAACTTTGTGGGCCAAAGGCCCTGTATTGTGCTGTAGGGTTTCTGTGTTTCTATGTTTCTAACAGGACATAAATATACACAGAACATATTTTCAATGAGTGATGTTTTTAGCAGGTAATTACACGCATTGTTTTAAAAGCCGAATCATTCATTGTTTGATTATTTCTGCAGAGTGGGCTTTGCCATCTCCCAGTGAGCACCGACGCACATTCCAAAACTCGAAGCTGCCGCCCTTGATTCCAAAGAGTGAACTGTAGGGCCAGGGCTGAACAATGAGATAGTCTGTTCAACATTATGCTTGGTATCTATCATCTGAGTGTCAAGGATCTCTTTGGTAATGACTTGAGCAATGAACACTCTTAAATTGCTGCAATACCACTAGGTTCAAAGGTATATCAAGAGAGAAAGAATTCAAAGTCACACCCAAAAATCTGTAAAAGTATCCTATATACACAGATGCCTTGTGCAGGAAGGCACAGAGTCGACTGTACTTCCTAAGAAGGTTGGCGTCATTCAATGTCTGTAGTGAGATGCTGAAGATGTTCTATAGGTCAGTTGTGGAGAGCGCCCTCTTCTTTGTGGTGGCGTGTTGGGGAGGAAGCATTAAGAAGAGGGACGCCTCACGTCTTAATAAGCTGGTAAGGAAGGCGGGCTCTGTCGTGGGCAAAGTACTGGAGGGTTTAACATCGGTAGCTGAGCGAAGGGCGCTGAGTAGGCTACGGTCAATTATGGATAACTCTGAACATCCTCTACATAGCACCATCCAGAGACAGAGAAGCAGTTTCAGCGACAGGTTACTATCGATGCAATGCTCCTCAGACAGGATGAAGAGGTCAATACTCCCCAATGCCATTAGGCTTTACAATTCTTCCGCCAGGACTTAAGAACTTTTTAAAAGCTATTATTAATGCTTTTTGAGATAGTGATTTAGATGCATATCATATTTTTTACTGAGTTAAGTATTGTATGTAATTAGTTTTGCTACAACAAGTGTATGGGACATTGGAAAAAAAGTTGAATTTCCCCATGGGGATGAATAAAGTATCTATCTATCTATCTATCTATCTATACCAAAGGGCCTATATTGAGTCTTTCACCTTGAATCTGGATTTACCAATAAGATTCAAAGATTCAAAGTACATTTATTATCAATGCATGTACGTAGTATACATCCTGAGATTTGTCTTCCCACAGACAGCCACAAAACAAAGAAAACCATGGAACCTGTTTACAGAAAAACATCAACCACCCCCGGCCCCACACGCAAAAATAAACAACAAATTGCACAAGGTTTAATCGACGCAGTTTGAGGATTGGGCTCTATAGTTCATGTTATGATGTGTTCTCGTTTCTGGTCACTCCTTTCTCTGTGGCTATTTTGGAGAACTTTGAGTTGGGGCAGCCTGCAGATAATGAACACCGAGCTGAACTGAATATGCCTGGACTCTTTCAATGTTGCATTTTATATTTTGCGTTTCTCGCTCGATATTTTTGTTGCAATCTGCTGTCTGTCTTGGCTCATTTGGTTATTCCGGTATCCTCAGAACCCCGAAAACTGGGCACAATTTTGGGTGACACCTTAACTGGGTAAGGAAACAGATGGTATTTTTTTCGCCCATAGGAAATTTTTACCCAAGGCTCTGTTCGCATTCTTAAGTTGGCATAAAATATACCTTGTTGCTTTTTGAAGAAGGACTAAGATTTCTTTGTGGTACTTATCGATACTTGATCCAGCATCACTAAAAAAGAGATCTCTTGGTTCTTAACTGATCACTGTTTGTGGGATATTGCTGTGGGTGGGTTTGGAATTGAAATTTATTTATTATTGTAACAGGTACCAAGGTAAAGTGAAAAGCTTGTCTTTCATATTGTTCATACTAATCAAGCCTTTACACAGTGCCTTGAGATACTGCAAGGTAGAATGCAGAATAACATGCAACAGCTACAGGTAGACAATAAGGTATAAGATTAATATGAGGTACGAGGGGTGATTGATGAGTTCGTGGCCTAGGTAGAAGGATTCAATTTTAGTCAATTTTAGAAAACCTAGCACATTATTTTTCAAAATAGTCCCCTCCTACAAAGACCATATGGATCCCTTCTTTGTAAAAGTGGCCCACAGCAGGGGTGATTGATAAGTTCATGGCCTAAGGTAGAAGGAGATGAGTTATTAACTTCAAACTTTCTGCATAATCACTCAAAGAGTTGAACTGCACGTGCAATGAGAATGTCTTGGACCTCCAGGTGGTTCACAGCAGGGGTGACTAATATGTTTGTGGCCTAAGGTAGAAAGAGGTGAGTTATACAGCTCTCGTTACATGCACATGCAGTTCAACTCTTTGAGTGAAAATGCAGAAAGTTTGAAGTTAATAACTCACCTTCTTCTACCTTAGGCCACAAACTTATCAATCACCCCTGCTGTGGACCACTTCTGGAGGTCCAAGACGCCGACTTCTACAAAGGAGGGATCCGTATGCTCCACGACCGCTGGACTAAGTGTGTAAATGTAGGAAAAATAAGTGTGCTAGGGTTTCTAAAATTGACTCCTTCTACCCTAGACCACGAACTTATCAATCACCCCCCGTAGATTGTGAGGTCAAGAGTCCATCTTATCAGGCTGGAGAACCGTTCAATTATCTTACAACAGCGAGATAGGAACACTCCCTGAGAAAGGCTTCCTATTCTGTACTGGTTGCTGTATTTATAAAACACTCAATTTACCGCAAACCAGTTTAGGCACATTGCAGCCTGCACTTTAAAGAGATATATTTTTCTTGTAATTGCAGAATGGTTAAAATAAGATGTTCAAATACTTTTCTCTCTTGAGGGGGTTTTCTTGCCTCCTAAATAACTTTCAAGTCAAGATGATTCATCTGCGAATCATCCAGCGGTTCCCAAATGTGCAGTGGAACTGCTCAGTGTGGACTCACTGGCAATTATCTGTCCAGTTTGGATCAGTTTAGGTTCCCATTTTCTTTCCCCATCTGTTTGTCTTAGATGTGTATCTAGATGACATTGTAAACTGATTTAGGACTGTTTGTAACTTTAAGATAGGACCTGAAGTTTGATAGATGTTAAAATAATGATTTCAAGAGAGATTCTGGTGTAAGCATGGACACGGCTCTCTGTCTCTATCTCTCTGAAACATTCAGATCCTTGAAGAAGTTATCTGAATGCGTGGGTCGAGGCGCACTTAGCAAACTGAGCTTAGCCTGAAACTGTTCAACTGTTCAATTGCACACAAAATGCTGGAGAAACTCAGCAGGTCAGGCAGCGTCTATGGAGGGAAATGAACAGTCGATGGTTCGGGCTGAGACCCTTCATCAGGACTCTTCTCCCCCCCACAGATGCTGCCTGACCTGCTCAGTTCCTCGGGCATGTTGTGTGTGCTGCTCCAGGTTTCCAGCGTCTGCAGTCTCAATTCTGTCTCCATTCAGTGAGGCTGCGGGCAAGGTTTCCAAACTAACTTACATTCCTCTGATGAAACAGGTGCGGGAGCCAACAATGATACATACTGTCCCACAGACAAATGAACAATTACCTTTCATACTGAGGTAAAATGAAACCCTGAGATCACCCTGGCCTGGAATGCACATAGCATCATTGCAAAGCTTGGAGTGATTCCAGCTTCCACCTTCCTGCCAAGATGAACAAGATTGCAAGGAAGAGGTAACAAAAATGAGAAATAAGTGTTTGCAGCTTCAGATCCATCTCTTTAATTTAGGGCGGGGTCTCAAATTAGTCATTATTCTACCTGTATATTCCTCTCTCAGAAGCTGAAAGATATGCTATGCCCTTGATCTATTCATGGCCACCTTCAATTTCTCATCCACATGATAACCTTATCAAGAACCAAACGGTTTCCAAATATGTGCTGATTATAGACAGCTCTTCACCATTACCTCTCCTGTACCCTCAACTGACTCCTCTTTGTTACAATCCAATATTACGTGAGCAAAACTTTCTCTGTCAATATCTTAAACAAAAGATTAGCTTTATCTATCTTTGAGCGCCTCACCATTTACACACCGTATAGCAGCATTGACAGAAAATTCAACTGAACCAGAACATAAGCAACACACAGATTCCTGGAGGAGTTCAGTGGGTCAGGTGGCATCTACGGAGGGAAATGGGCAGTCAAGGTTTTGAGTCGTGACCTCTCATCTGTCCGGATTTCCAGCACAGGAGGTCAGAGGATGGGTATCCTATGGTGAATGACCCACTCCTTGACATGCAAAGCCTTCCCATCAACTCACCTCAGGAGCATGTTAGAGAACTCCCGATGAGCAACTCTTTGAGACGAGAGAAAGCAGCCCATCCACAACGTTAACCATTCCCTCCGCCACTAGATAATATTTATTTATTAATCACATCAGTGGTTTTTGTGGTGTGGTGCTCATTGCGCTCACTTTACACACAGAAGCCCCCCAGTTCAATTCTGGGTGGGAACAACTACTAATCTGTGGCTCCGCTAATCTATGGTTAGCACGACACTATAACAGCTCAGGGCATTTTGGAGTTCAGAGTTCGGTTCTGGCGCCATCTGTAAAGGGTTTGCACGTCCTCCCCGTGGGATGCACGGGTTTTCCCCAGGTGCTGTGGTTTCCTGCCACATTCCGAAGACGTACTGGGTACGTTAATTGGTCATTGTAAGCTGTCCCGTAATTAGGCTAGGTTTGCTGGGGCAATGAATGGGCTACTTTGCACTGTATCACAAAATAAATAAATGAAATAAGTCATTGAAACATGCAGTGAAATGTGCCGTTTGTGCGAACAGTCAGAGGATGTGCAAGTGTCATTCAGCAGAGCAGAATGCAGCCAACTAACACTCAGTGGCAGCAGGGAAGAAGGTAATAAAAGATGAGAGAATTCCATTCCATTCTAACATCCCGGCGGATTTCATTGCTTTCTAAGATTAGGGTGACACGGTCGCGTAGCATGATGCCATACAGCGCCAGTGACCTGGGTTTAATTCCACTCCCTTCCGTTAGGAGAGTGCACGTTCTCCCCGTGACCGCATGTGTTTCCTCCAGGTGTCCGGTTTCCCCCCACGCTCCAAAGGCGTACGGGATAGTAAGTTCATTGGTCACATGGGTGTAATTGGGTGGCACGTGCCTACAACTGTGTTACACTTCTTAATAAATAAATCACAAGCATGAATGAAAAGAGTCTGGAGATGCTGGAGAGGGAGGCATCCACAAATTACTCTGCAGTTGCTTGCCTGGGTTACCCCAACACAACTTCCACCTTATCCCACACGTCCACCCCCAACAGGTTCCCCTCTGAGTCACACACCATCCTGACTGGGAAATATATCACGGCTGAGTCTGAGCTCTCTGAAACTTCCTTCCCAATAACTCTGTGGAAGGACCTTCAACGGAAAGGCAGCTCTCCACTCACTGCACCGTCTCAATCTGATGCGGCGTGCGTTGAGAAGGGAGTCAGCTGAAAGTAGAAACCCTGTTCAACTTTCCCCTCTCAACAGCAATAGACTGAAGCCATAGCATTGCAATCTGACATTACAATCTGCATTACTCAGCCCTGGCCCAGTGAGTTCCTCACATGGCATCCCTGCAGTCTCACAATCATGCTGCATTTCTGAATGAAAGGTTGTCGTTCAGTATATTAAAAGTGATGACTTTCTAAGGCTCAGCTAGAACTTGACAGAGCTCAGAGCAACCGCAAGCCCAGGCTGAAAATGATAGTTCAGGTGCCGTCAAATCTTCTGCATGAGCTCAGAGTGACTGAACAAAAAACCTCGGCAGCTGTGAGTCATTGAAATTTTGATTTACATCTCAGGCAGATATGGCCCAGGACCGAAGGAGCATTTTTGAGTCCGTGCCAGATGAGCTCCAAAAAGATGTTTCAACCAGACAATTCTTTCATCATTCACTTTCCATTGCTGGTTTCATGGTCAGTGATGCATGAACTGAGCTATTTAACAATTCTGAAAACAACATATAGAGGATCAAGCCATCCAACTCTTCATGTGTGTTCCCACATTAAACAAGATCAGAGATTATCCTGTATCCTATCTCCAGTGACACACATTGTTAACAAAAATTCAGTGAGGGAGCCAAGTGAAATGAGGACTTTTATTGGAGATGGGTGTATGGAGTTTACTGTGCAGGGAAGCTCTTCACCTGAGCATTTTTGCACCTTAGGAAAGTGCATTTTAGCCTACTCCCAGGCCAGAGTCTTTTTTCAATGGTTCAGAAGATAGAAAATGGAAAAGTACAGCACAGTACAAGCTCGTTGGCCCAACATGCAACCTTTATGTACTCCTGGAACCAGGAAAAGTCCCCATCATATTTGATTCGCTACATTGCTGCAAAAAGAGCATTGAAATTGTTGGTCTTTACTAGATCGAACTTTACCATCTCACAGTCTACACTCAGCTGTCGGAATAGGGTGGAAGTTGTAGTTGACATTGCTATCAAGAGCAACTTACATTCTCATCATGGTCCAGTTCTAGTCTCATCTGATCACTCTCCTCCCGACCTCATCTCAGCTTTAGTCCAAACATGGAACAATGGGCAGAATGGCAGAGGTAAACACGAGTGGCCACCTGAGATGTTGAGGCAGAGTTTAACTGAATGTAGCTTCAAGGCTATTTTGTAGAACTAGAGTCAGTGGGCATCAAGGGGATAGCATTCGAACAGAGAACAGTACAGCACTGGACAGTCCATTCAGCCCACAATATTGTGCTGATCTTGATGCCAATTTATGCGTAATGTCCTCCCCCTGTGTATCATCCATTTCCTTCCATTCCCTTCATAATTATCTGTTTATCTAAAAACCTCTTAAAATCCACCAGACAGCTTGATATTACTAATGCTGGTAACCCATTCCAGGCATCTACCATTCTGAGCTTATAAAATCTGCCCCTCACAATGCCTTTAAACTTCCCTCTCTGACCATAAAAGTACAGTGGTGCTAGAATATTTGTGAACCCTGTAGAATTTTCTCTATTTCTGCATAAATATGAATTAAACTGTGATCAGATCTTCACATAATTCCTAAAACTAGATAAAGAGAACCCAATTAAATAAACAATACAAAAGACATCATATTTATTCATTTATTGAGAAAAATGATTCTCCAATATTACATATATTTGTTGGAAAAGTATGTGAACCTTTGCTTTCAGTAACTGGTCTGACCCCCTTGTACAGCAATAACTTCAACCAAACATTTCCGGTAAATGTTGATCAGTCCTGCACATCAGCTTGGATGAATTTTAGGCCATTCCTCCTTACAAAGCTGCTTTGGCCCTGGGATGCTGGTGGACTTCCTTGCATGAACCACTTGCCTCAGGTTCTTCCACAACATTTCTATAGGATTAAGGCCAGGACTTTGACTCGGCCATTCCAAATCACTAATTTTCTTCTTTTTAAACACTTCTGTTGTTGATTCACTCTTGTCTTTTCGATTATTGTCCTGTTGCATTATCCAACTTCTTTAAGTTTCAGGTGATGGACTGCTACCCTGACATTCTCCTGTAAAATGTCTTGATACAATTTTGAATTGATTGTTCCCTCAACAATTGCAAGCAGTCCAGGCCCTGAGGCAGCAAAGCAGCCCCAAACCATGATGCTCCTTCCACCATGCTTCACAGTTGGGATGAGGTTTTGATGTTGGTGTGCAGTGTCCTTTTCCCTCCAGACATAGCAATGTGCATTCCTGCCCAAAAATTTCAACTTTTGTCTCATTAGTCCACAGAACATTGTCCAAGAGGCATTGCAGAACATCCAGACGGTCTTTTGCAAACTTGAGACATGCAGCAAAGTTTGTTTTGGAGAGCAGTGGTTTCCTCCGTGGTGTCCTTCCATGAACACCATTCTTGTTCAGTGTTTTGCTTACAGTCGACACAAGAACAGAGACTTCAGCAAGTTCTAGAGATTATTGCAGGTCTTTTGCCATTATCCTTGGGTTCTTTTTCATCTCTTTAGCATTGCATATTGTGCTCTTGGTGTGATCTTTACAGGATGCCCACTCCTAGGGAGAGTATCAACAGTACTGAATTTCCTCCATTTGTAGACAATTTTTCTTACTGTGCACTGATGAACACTCAGGACTGTAGAAATACTTTTGTAACCTTTTCTAGCTTCATGCATCTCTACAATTTTTCTTCTAAGTCCTCTGAAAGTTGTTTTGATTGAGGCATGGTGCACATAAACAGATCTTTCTTCAGAAGAACAGGCTCTGTCAGTAACCTGACTTTGTGTGTCTTTTTTATAGGGCAGGCCACCTTTACAACCCACACCTCTAACCTCATTGATTGGAACTCCTGACTCCAAATAGCTTTTGTAGAAGGCATTACCCCAGAGTTTTCCATACTTTTTCCAACAAGTACATGCAATATTGGATGATTTTTCTAAATAAATAAATGAACAAGTATAATGTTTTGTGTTATTTATTTAATTGGGTTCTTATGTGAAGGCCTGGTCATATTTAAATTTATATTTCTGCAGAAATAGAGCAAATTCTACAGGGTTCACAAACTTTCTAGCACCACTGTATATGTCCTTCTAATATTTAAAGAGGCCATTTGGCCTTTTAAGTCTATGCTGGCTTTCAAAGTAGTTTAACTTCCTTTCTTATTTCTCTGTGACTTGTTCCCTCTCACTTGCTCATCAATTCCATCTTGATTTTTCTACTGTTCATCTACAGTAGGTGCAATTCACAGCATTCAATTAACCCATTGGCATGTCTCTGGGCTATGGGAGGAAGCTGGTATACTTGGAAGAAAGCAGTGAGAAACTACAAACTTCATACAGATAGCAGATGAGGTGAAGACTGAATCTTCATCACTGGAGCTGGGATTGCCTTCACTTTCGCTATTCCAGTCAAGTCACGCCAGCAATGCCATCTCATGTGGCTTCACGTCACATGCTAGAAAAATTCTTTCTTTTTCAATCTTTTTATTAAGTTTTAAACATGTATACATGGCAGTCATAATAGTACAAAGAGAATGGGATTACATTATTGGTAATTAACACATGTTGATATAAGCTATAGGTAACACCAATATAGTTGACCTCCCAAGCTCTTAATATAAACATGATATAAAGAAATAAAAATTTAAAAAAACAAAAAAACCCAAATTGAAAAATCAAAAGCAAGGTAAACTAAACTAAACAAAGCTGGGCTTATTTTTTTACATCGGATACAATCATTAATGTCGTCAACTCAGCTCCTCTACCTATATTTAAGGTTAATACAAAGGAATCAGAAAAGGTCAAATTACATTCTATGAAAATATTGAATAACTGGCCTCCAAGTTTCTTCAAATTTAACCGAGGGATCAAAAGTACCACTTCTAATTTTTTTCTAAGTTTACACAAGATATGGTTTGGGAAAACCATTGAGATATAGTCGGAGGGTTAATCTCTTCCCAATTCAATAAAATGGATCTTCTAGCCATTAAAGTGGCAAATGCAATCATCCGACATCCTAGAAAAATTCAGCAGAGAGTTGAGGCTGAGTCTGCGGGACAGTACTGAGGTAAATTCACCATTACAGGTAAATTCCTCAGTGCCCAGAAGGGACATCAAATGTGCAGTGTTCAGCACTCCAAAAACGCGTTTCTTGAGGATCCACGGCTGCAAGTGCTAACGTAAAAGATGTCCAAGAACTAGTGTTATATGGTCAACGCTCTGAAGGACCTTACCCCTCTCACTGTGGAACCAATGAGGGGAAACTGTCTCAGGCTCTGCTAATGTGTGTGGGCAGGCAGATAAAGAGCCACTGCCTACAGCACCAGAGCTCAGTCCTGAACTGGGGTACACTCTCTATGGAGTTTGCACATCCTCCCTGTGATCATGTGAGATCCACTAGGTTCTCCAGTTTGCCCTCACATCCCAATGATATGTGGGCTGGTAGGTCAGTCGGTCACTGTAAATTGCCCCATGAGTGTAGATGAATCTGGGCTGAATTGATATGAATGTGGGGAGAAGGAAAATCGGGATTAAAGTAGAACTTGTGTAAATGAATGGTTATTAGTCAGTATAGACCCAATGTGTCAAAAGGCACCTTTTCTCTGTATCTGTTTATGATTCAACAGCTGTAATTCAGTTTGTCAGCTGTAAAGTGTTGAGTTAAGGGTGAAGTGACATTCCTTGGCTCAGAGATCTCAGTGAAACCTACTGAAGATCGAAAGACCTAGACAGAGTGGACGTGGAGAGGATGTTTCCAATAGCGAGAGAGACCAGAACATGTGGGCACAGACTCCAAATAAAAGGGCATCCGTTTTGAACATTGCTGAGGAAGAATTTCTTTAGCCAGAGTGTGATAAATCTGTGGAATTCATTGCTACAGACGACTATGGAAGCCAAGTCATGGGGTATATTTAAAGCAGAGGTGGATAGGTTCTTGTTTGGTAAGGGTGTCGGGGATTATGGGGAGAAGTCGGGAGAATGGGGCTGAGAGTGAGAATAAATCAGCCATGATTGAATGATAGAGCAGGCCAAATGGCCAAATTCTGCTCCTGTGTGCTGTGGTCTTATGGACAGAGACATCACATTGAAAATGAATGAAAAATTGAAATGATAGTTGTTGGGAGGTTCAGGCTTCTCATTGTGGAATGGAACTATGTTGCCAAGCAATCATCAATCACTGGTGAATTTTTTTGCCAACTGAGTAGACAGGCACCATGAGCAGAATGGAATCCTTTAACTTGAAGAAGTTGAGGTGGACGCCTGTCTCAGCTGGTCAAACGTTTGGATCCTTAATGTCAGGAAAAGAGGTGAGGGAGGTGGAGAGAGCAGGTGCTGTATTTCCTGCAGGAGCATGGGGAGATGCCATGCAGAGGAGAAGCTGTGTTTGTGGTAAGAACATCAAGTGAGAGGGGCATCTCTTTATGTGATGAACAGGGGGAGAGGGAAATGTGTCTGGTAATGGGGTCATGCTGGAGGTGTCAGAAACCGCCGAAAACCCATTGAATACAGAGGTAGAAGGTGAAGATAAAAGGAAAGTTGTCCTGGTTTTGGACTATAAAAGCGTACAGCCCATCAAGTTTGCTCCACCATTTGGTCATGGCTAATTTATTAACCCTATCAGCCCCATTCATTCTCCATCCTTTTTCCTTTAACCTTTGACTTCTAGGAGGTGGCGGGATGAGAACAGAAGAGTGGGAAATGGAATGGAGATGCTCAAAAACCTTGGTGATTCTGAAGGAAGGAATCCGGAGATGTGCAAAAGAGAAGCAATGGTGTGCTGGTCTCATCAGAATAAATGTGGTGGACTGAGAAACTGGGCAAATGGTTTGGAGCAGAAGGTGGGTGGGACACACAGTTGCCAAGGTACTTCATACATAATAGATACTGGTCTATAAACTACCCCCTGAAATAAGAGAGGATAAATCCAAGAAAAGGAAGGGAAATCGGAGTTAGCCAAGTGAAGGTAAGGATACTTGACAACATTATAAAAATAATGAAAACTTGGTTTTTAGAAAGAGGAAGCAATAATGACTTAGTTGTCAATGTAATGGAAAATTATTGAGGGGCACGTGAGGATTACTGAAACAAACTATGTTCCACATAGCCTAGGGAGGGCCAAACACAGCTTAGATCCAGGGGAGACACAGGAGACAGCAAGGGCTAGAATCTGGAACAACAGACAAAGTGAGGAACTCAACAGGTCAGGCAGCATTGGTGGAGGGAAATGGAGAGATTATGTTGCTGGTTGAATCCAGATGAACCGTGTCTACACTATTGATGCACTATTTGTTGAATATGTGTAATTTCCATGCTGTTTCAATGGAGTTGGGGGCAAGGACTGACCACAATCGCACCTGGTTGTCAAGAATATACGAGGGGTGATTGATAAGTTTGTGGCCTAAGGTAGAAGGAGATGAGTTATACAGCTCTCGTTACATGCACATGCAGCTCAACTCTTTGAGTGATGATGCAGAAAGTTTGAAATTGATAACTCATCAGTTAATAACTCATCGGGGTGTTTGATAAGTTCATGGCTTAAAGTAGAAGGAGATGAGTTATTAATTTCAAACTTTCTGCGTAATCACTCAACGAGTTGACCTTCATGTGCATGTAACGAGAGCTGTATAATTCATTTCCTACTACCTTAGGCCACAGAACTTATCACTCACCCCTGCTGTAGACACTTTCTGGAGGTCCAAAATCCGTATGCTCCACGACCGCTGGACTAAGTGTGTAAATGTAGGAGGGGACTATGTTGAAAAGTAAATGTGCTAGGTTTTCTAAAATTGACTCCTTCTACCTTAGGCCACAAACTTATCAATCATCCCTCGTACATTCCTTATAGGAACGAAAACTTTAAATCCAGTTGAATGTGAGATGATGAAGTTTATCTTGTTGCAATCTATTCTAGGCATTCCTAGCGGACTCAGTCATCCTGTTTTCAATGCTGTGTAAATGTTAATGCAGTCAGTGGTTGCAGACAACTCCTATCAACACAGAAGTTAGCCATAGCAGTACTGTAGATGGTGGGGGGTAGGGGTGCGGTGTGCGGGATTGAGGGCTGAAATAATTAGTCTACTCCAGAAGCAGCCAGATTGCTTGCACTGACAGACTTTCCACACTCTGTCATAGACAGTATGTTGAAAATTTCCTGCTGCCTTCTGGATTCAAGCTTCATTTATTGTCATTCTTCAGTATGCGAGCATAAAGGAGAACGAAATATTTGTTACTCTGCATCCGATGCAGTATTAAAAAATACAATAAGCATAGAAAACACAATAAATACAAATATAAATATAAAGGCAATCCTTTAAAACTCAATGTACAAGTAACTGTTGAGAGGAGCCGTGTATCCCGTATGTAAGATTAGTTTAAACATTACACTCAGTGGCCAATCTATTAGGTACAGGAGGTACCTAATAATGTGGCCACTGAGTATATGTTCCTGGTCTTCTGCTGCTGCATCCCATCCACTTCAAGGTTCAATGTGTTGTGCATTCAGAGATGCTCTTCTGCACACCACTGTTGTAGAACACAGAGCATAGAAATCTAAAACACATTACAGGCCCTTCGGCCCACAATGTTGTGCTGACCATGTAACCTACTCTAGAGACTGCCTAAAATTTCCTTACCACATAACCCTCCATTTTCCTAAGCTCCATGTGCCTATCTAAGAGTCCCTTAAAAGACCCTATTGTCGCTGTCGCTGGCAGCCCATTCCATGCACGCACCACTCTCTGTATTAAAATGTACCCCTGACATCCCCTTTGTACCTACTTTTAAGCACCTTAAAACTATGCCCCCTCATGTTAGCCACTTCAGCCCTGGGTAAAAGCCTCTGACCATCCACACAATCAATGTCTCTCATCATTTTATGCACCTAACATGTATAAGATGTATAACGCGTGGTTATTTGAGTTACTGCTGCCTTCCCGTCAGTTTGAACCAGTCTGACCATTGGCCTCTGCCCTCCCTCATAAACAAGGTGTTTTTGTCTCCACTGGATATTTTTCTGTTTTTTGCACCATTCTCTGTCAACTCTGGAGACTGCTGGGCGTAAAAATCACAGAAGATCAACAATTTCTGAGATACTCAAACCATCCTGTCTGGCACCAGCAATCATTCCGCGGTCAAAGTCACTTACATCACATTTCTTCCCCATTCTGGTGTTTGGTCCGAACAACCACTGCATGCATGGGGTTGCTACCACACTATTGGCTAACGAGATATTTGCATTAACGAACAGGTGTACCGGTGTACCTAATTAAGTGGCCACTGAGTGTACACATAGACTGATTGTAAGCACATAAAGTGATGCTAGGTACAGGAGCATATGAACATAAGGAGACCCTGATGGGAAAGAGTGAAATGACAAGGCGACTCTTGGCAAGAGGAACTCTAGACAGCAGCAGGGCCTATGAAAGCACAGCAGGGCAGCGTTTGTGTCAGTATGGGTAGGAGGTGTAACAGTGTCGGTAGTTCCTGCACAGAAACAAGTTGAAAAACAAGGATTATGGGCAACTATAACCAGGCATGTGCTGAATGCCATGAAGCAGCTGACGAATTCAATACAAGTGGTGCCTTTGTAAGTGACCTCTCTGGCGGCCAAGCCTGTTGGCAGCTGGCAGGCAGTGAAGGAGGTGGGCACTATCACACGTCCCTGCATCAGCTCCAAGTGAGGAACGCCTGCCGCTTCACTCCTCAACACCAATCCTCAACTCGGGGTGGAGGGTGGCAACCACCAAATCCTCAAGGGACTCTACTTTTGGACAAGAGACTGACCATAGCACCCGAGCTGCTGGGGTAGATGAGCAAATGGACACCAACTGCCCCTAGAGCCATGTCTGACCACTCCCTAAAGGTGTCCAAAGAAACCTCCGCTGGCTAGACAGATTATACTAAAGAAACATTACAGCTCCGTCAGTGCTTGACGAAAGAGAAAGGTCAGATCAATCTGTGGGCATGGATTTGTCAGACATTACACACAAGTAATGTGCACACACAAACTGTTACCTCACGTCTCAACATGATGAAATCAAAGGACTGAACAGAACATTAAACAGAAGGCAAATCGCTTTTTTACTACATCATAAAAATGCCTGCTGGTGTTACCTAGTAAATCTTTTATTACCCAGGAAATGTACAGGCCCCTCTTGGTGCTGAGTATTGTTTGATCAATTTAATCAAAACTAAATATATTACATCACTTTCACTCTTCACATCTGTTCTTTCAAAATTAGACCTTGCTTTCCAGTCTGTGATTAGCAGTGGCTTAACTTTTGTTGACACATAGACAGGTACAAGTTAGTTAGTAAAGTTTGACCCACTGTAACCAGGACAGTCTTTGTCTAACGGGCTAACATTTCCCCAGTTCGACCATTTTGGGTGAGGACTCCAGCCAATCGTCTCTTCTGCTATGAGTGAGCCAGTTCTTGGGTTAGACGGATGTCCGATTTTATATTTTTTCTGTGAAATGTAAAACGGGTGTTTGAGTTGAAGCTACACATTGGATGACAGTGGTAGTGCGATCACTCGAGTCGAGTGTTATGTTCTCCTAAGAGGTTGTCTATTGGTGAGACCTCAGGTGGTTGATCTGGAATCCACACATCCTGGTGCAGTGTGGGTGTGAGAAAGGGGGTCCGATGGGGTCTTTTGGTCGTGCAGTCTCTCCTGTCACAGCTGCCACTTGTTCTCTGAGGCACAGCAGAAGTTGATCTCATTTAGCGCAGCTCCCTCTTGAACAGGTTCCCTCCAGGTGCATCTATTGAGGGCAAGGTCTTCCCGTTTTTTAGATGTAATGTTGAATTCCTTCACGTTGATTTTGATGTTATCTTTGAGGAGTTTCCTTTGCACATTAGGGGCTCCCTGACCTTCCTCAGCTGGGGATAAAGGATCTGTTTGGGGAGATGTGAGTTAGGCATCAGGATCACGTGACCAATCCATGTGAGCTGGTGTTGCTTTATTGTTGTGGAGATGCTCTTCACGTTGCCCTTACCCCATTCACTTACCGCCTGTTATGCCTGCTGACGTTTAGGGCAGCAATGAAGGTCTTCCATCTCTGTCAGTCCAAAACCAATTTTGGTCTGGGTCTCTGTGGTGTCCAGGGCTTCCTTCATCATGCTAGCAGCTTCCTCTCAGTATTCGCTACTGCCGAGTATGTAAGGCTCAGGTGGAGACTCAGCAATACTGTCTCACACAGATGTAGAAGGATTCTTCACTGCTGTTTCCAAACAGTTTGTTTCACCAGTCACGGTTGTTAGCCCTGAGCTGAACCCCTGAACCCAGAGGACCGGTGGACCACTCTTAGTCTGGCCTCTACCCTTTGACCTTTTAGGCATGGGTGACCCTGCTAAGAGCCAAAGCATATGACCCTGACTCCAGATCACTGAGGCATGCAAGGTTATGGTCCTCTTGGAGGGGCATCCACTGGTGTTAGTGTGTTTGTCCCTCCAGACGATCCTCAAACCCTTTTGTAAGGTTCTTTGGTGGTATTGTTGCAGGAATTTCAGGTGGCTACTGTAGGTGGTCCATGACTCAACTCACAGAGTAATATAGGAAAGATGACTGCTTCATAGACCAAAAGCTTTGTTTTGATCTATAAATCATGGTCTTCAGAGTCTTTTTTCCTTAATTTTGCAAACGCCCCACTGGCATTACTCAGGAAGTGGCTGATCTTTGAGTCAATGTCTGCTTCAGGGGAGAGGATGCTGCCGGTAGAGAAAGTGGTCTACATTTTCAAGGGCAATATCGTCAATTTTTCTGGAGGGCTGGATAAATGGCTGGTTGGGTGGTGGCTGATTTAGGACCTGCGTCTCTTTTACATTTAAAACAAGATCCAGGACTCTATATGCCCTGGCAAAGGCATTCAGGATACGTTGGAAGTCTTCTTCAGAGCTTGCTGTGTAATAGTGGTGAAGCTCCATAATAGTAGAGCTGCTGATCTGGTTTTGGTCTTGATCTGGTTGAGGTTGGAAAGCCTATTGTCCATTGCATCCACAGCTGGGATTCCCTGTGGCAGGTCTTGGCCAATGAGCTGGGTGAGAGCAGCCACAGAGATTCAAATAGCTTGGGTGTAAAGACTCCTGTTTTGACAGTGAAGGGTCTGATTCAGCACCCATTATTGTTGAGTATTATGAGAGAAGACTTGGGGGAACACCCCCCCAGTATGAAAGAGGTCCGTGATGCCATCAGGAGCCTGAAAAGCAGCAAAGCCACTGGCCCAATAAGATCCCAGCAGAGATCCTTAGGCAGGTGGGCTAGTAGTCCTGCGTCACATACCCACTGTGCTCCTGAAGGTCTAGGGAAAGGAACAACTGCCCTCAGAGCTCAGGGATACATTAATAGTGACTATATTCGAGAAGGGAAACAAGGAAGCCTAGGCAACTAAAGAGGCATCTCCCTCCTGTCAACAGCAGGCAAAGTGCTCACACATATCCTTGTCAACCAACTCTTTCTGCTATCTGAAGAAGTACTCCCTGAATCACAGTGTAGTTTCTGCCTACCTAGAGGGGACTGTAGATGTGATCTTCACAGCATGCCAGTTACAGGAAACTTGCCATGAACCAAGGCAACCCTTGGCTTTCCTAGATCTGACAAAGGCATTTAATACAGGAGACCACCAAGCTCTCTGGTACACACTATCAAGACATGACTGCTCTGAGAAGTACTTACGATGACTGAAGTGACTGCACAATGATGTGTTAGCCATGGTACTCATCAACAGCGCTGTTGAATCAGAACATTGGATAATAGTACTTGGTTTTGGTCAAAGGATTCAGCCTGGCATTGGTTTGACCATTCACCTCAGTCACAGATCAGGCACGGGTGGAAATGTTTCTGTTTGGTGAATAGCCCATTAGTGGGGGCTATTGTTTGTATAAGACAGACAAGAGGAAGGGCATGGTAGCATAGTGGCTTGTGTATTGCTTTACAGCACCACTGTATGATCGGAATTCAATTCCGGTTGCTGTCTGTAAGGTGTTTGTAAGTTCTCTCTGTGTCTACATGGGTTTTCTCCAGTTTCCTCCCACATTACAAAGATGTATGGTCAGTGTTAGTGAGCTGTTGGCATGCTATGATGCCACCAGGAGCATGGTATCACTTGTGGGCTGCCCAGCGCAATACTCACTGGTTTAATTTGATGCAAACAATGCATCTCACTGTATATTTCAATGTAGATGTGACTAATAAAGCTAATCTTCAATCTTTAAGACAAGATATAGGTGAGGCCACTCTTGGAATATTGTGTTCATTTTTGGTCGCTCTGCTAAGGTGTCGTTAAGCTGGAAAGAATGCAGGAAAGGTGTATGAGGATGTTGCCAGGATTTAAGGAGTTTAGTTATAGCAGCAGATTGAGCAGATTATTCACTGGGATGAAGGTGAATGAGATTTTACCTTATAGAACTGTATAAACTCATGAGGGGTATAGACATAGAATGCACACAGTCTTTTTCATAGCATTGGGGATTCAAGAACTAGAGGGCACGGGTTATGAAGAGAGGGCAAAGGTTTCAAAGGATCCTGAGGGGCAGCATCTTCACCCAGAGAGTGCTCCGTATTTGGAATTTTCTCCCTGTGGAACAAGCCTTTCTCCCTTTGGTTACAAACAATGAGTTCACTCCCCCTCACTCTTGCAAAGGACTAAATCCTTCTCCCTTCATTGCAGATGGAGCAGCCACCTTCCTATTCAATCCCGTTAAATGGTTTGTATTCATAAGCAATGCATTGAAATGCAATGGACTGAGCACACCCCGTCAAGGGCAACAAACAACCCCCTGGAGAGAGTGGGGGGGGTGCTGTTGAGCAGCACCTGTGGGAGGGAAGGAATTGTCAACGTTACAGGTCAAAACCCTACATCTCCAGTCTCTCGGGGCAGGGTTTTCACTGGAAACAATGGCAACTCCTTTCCCCGTACCGGCCGCTTCCTCCGGCAGATTGCTTGTTGTTCCAGGTTCCAGCCACAGCCACTGCTTCTTGTGACTACACCCCTTTAACTGGTCGAGGGTTTGGTGTCCTTTAGTTCACACTGGAGACTCAAGAGATTGCCGAGGCTGTAATCTGGAGCAAAATTTCGGTTCAGGGTCTTGAGCTGAATCCTTAACCATCCCTTTACCTCTACAGATTCTACTCGACGAACTAAAATCCCCCGGCAGCTTGTTTTCCAGTTCTCGTTGTAGCCACTCTCCGTTCACACCCTATGAATTAAAATCCTTTCCCACTGAATACATTTTGTGGAAGAAACTCATCACACTCGCTTCTAAGCATTTCCAGTCATTATTGAACGGAATTCCAATGGTCTAGATCATTTCCTATTTACACCTAATGGAACAAATTCTCTCTGATCCTTTGCCAAGTTTCAGTCTGACAGCAAGCAGTGCTCCAGGTGATGGTCCAGATGTGACTCACAATGTACTTTATTTATCTGATAAATTAGATAATGACTGTGCCACAAACTGCCAACTTTTTTTTGCAACGCTCTGCAGAAACTGTGAAGCAGAGCACAGCAGACAAGGAACCCACCCAAGCAGATGGGAAATGGCATGAAAATGTGTTCCACCATTTCAATTATGTTTCATGGTACACTTGTTTCACTTTGCAGAAGGTGATGGTCCCCCCTTTTTTTTTAAACTTGGGTAGTTTAGAGAATAGACTATTACTTGACCAGATTCGTGAAGTGGAGAACTGGAGTTTGTTTTTCAGACTAGGAGGAACTAGTCTGATGCTATAACAAGAAAGAGAAAAGCAGGCCATTTGATGTCAGTTTCTGAGGGCTTTCGTGGGTTGGTTTGGCCCCACTTAGCCCTAGAGATTAAGATTATGTTGTGGCTCTGAAGATGTTGCCACTGATGGTCACAGCGGTAGAGTAGCGGTTGGCATGACGCTATTACAGACTGGGGCGAAAGAGTCTGAATTTCAACTCCGGCAGCATCTGTAAGGAGTTTGCACATCCTCCCTGTGAACTAGTGGGTTTCCTCTGGGTGCTCAAGTTTACTCCCATCCACTAAATATTAGTTGGTCATCATTAATTGTCCTGTGATGAATCAACGTAAATAGGTGGGTTGCTGGGCAGTGTGGCTCATTGAACTGCAAGGGCCCTTTCCGCACTGTATCGCCAAATAAAAACAAATCTTCATCTTAACAGGCTCCCTGTCTAACTATGGCAGGTGGCCCATTCACACTGGTGGGGGCTGGGTTCAAACCAGCGGCCATTCTCCTGTAGAAGGACACCTGGGAGGCGGGCGGTAACAGCCGAGGGGGCCACAGAATTCACTGGTGACTGCCGGTGAACCATGTGAGTCCTTTTTGCCGGCATTTGTCAGGCCATCCTTCTGAATTTACACCAGGTGCACTTGTTGTGCTCCCAGCCCTTAGAAACCTGCCAGCGGAGCCTTCTGTGGAAAATAAGATGCAGCTTTAGAGGATAGTAGAAGGAGGCCAATCAGCCCATCAGGTCTGGACTGGTAAAGAGATGGACTGTACAGTCTAGTAGTCTCTAGCCCTGCCAGTGCTCCGTAAGGTGCAAACTTTCAGGCAATTCATTCAAATATGGTGTGAGTGAGAAGATTTTTCAATTCCTCTTTAATCCTGTCAATAAACTTAAATCGGTATTCTTCCCAGTTGTCAAGAGAAATGGATTTCCTGCGGCACTGTCTTAAAGTTCCTATACCTGGGTGTCAGAGTACACACTCTCCCCTGACTCTGACAAAGACCTCCCAACTGATTGCTGGAAGATGAAGGACGTTTCAGACAGTGTCAGTCGGTTGCAGTTGCTGCTGTCTCATAGAACATAGAATAGTACAGCACATTACAGGCCCTTCAGCCCACAATGTTGTGCCAGCCCTCAAACCCTGCCTCCCATATAACCCCCCACCTTAAATTCCTCCATATACCTGTCTAGTAGTCTCTTAAACTTCACTAGTGTATCTGCCTCCACCACTGACTCAGGCAGTGCATTCCACGCACCAACCACTCTCTGAGTGAAAAACCTTCCTCTAATATCCCCCTTGAACTTCCCTCCCCTTACCTTAAAGCCATGTCCTCTTGTATTGTGCAGTGGTGCCCTGGGGAAGAGGTGCTGGCTGTCCACTCTGTCTATTCCTCTTAATATCTCATACACCTCTATCATGTTTCCTCTCTCCAAAGAGTAAAGCCCTAGCTCCCTTAATCTCTGATCATAATCCATACTCTCTAAACCAGGCAGCATCCTGGTAAATCTCCTCTGTACCCTTTCCAATGCTTCCACATCCTTCCTATAGTGAGGCGATCAGAACTGGACGCAGTACTCCAAGTGTGGCCTAACTAGAGTTTTCTAGAGCTGCATCATTACATCACGTCTCTTAAACTCTATCCCTTGACTTATGAAAGCTAATACCCCATAAGCTTTCTTACCCAATCTACCTGTGAGGCAACTTTCAGGGATCAGTGGACATGTACCCCCAGATCCCTCTGCTCCTCCACACTACCAAGTATCCTGCCATTTACTTTGTACTCTGCCTTGGGGTTTGTCATTCCCAAGTGTACCACCTCACACTTCTCCAGGTTGAACTCCATCTGCCACTTCTCAGCCCACTGCCTCCAGCAGTCATGAGGCAGTAAGTGATTATGAGGTGTCCACAGTGGGCAGAAAGCTGAGAACATTCATAATGGGAAGCTCAAAAAGAACTGCTGCTGATGGAAATCTGCAATAAGAACAAAATGCTGGAAACACACAGCAGGTCAGGCAGCACCTGTGGAAGGAGAAGCAGATTTAACATTTCAGGCACTAAGACTTGTTGTCAGACTGCAAAGGTGAGAAAACAAGTTAGTTTTAAATTGCAAAGATGGTGGAGAAGAAATGGATAGGACAGAGGGAATCTTTCAGAGAGAGAGAGACAGAGGGCAGGGTTGCTATAGTGATAGGCTGCTTATGAAGCTGCCTACTTAACAAATTAATGAAGGCCAGACTGATAGAAGCAGAGAAAGTGGGCTAGCAGAGATGATTGCAGACATGCTGGTTAATTCTGTTACACTGCACTTAGGGTCTAACTGCATGGGGAGTGAGGGTAGGTTCTTACCTCTGACTCCTGACCCTGATGACAGAGAAAGGTCATTGGTGAGCCTGAGAAGATAAGGCAGTTGCATTGATAGATAGAAGCTGAGGTGCCATTGCTCAGGTTCTGCCAGAACAAATACAGGAGACTACAGACAGGCAGGTGTGATGGAGACTGGAACAACAGGCAATAGGACTGAATGGAGGCCCAGCGCAAAGCAGTCACCCTATCTATATTCGGTTTGTCTGGCATGGAGGGGACTATTCTGGGAGCGCCAAAGGCAACCCAGTGCATTTGAGGAAGTGAATCGCTGCTACACCTGAAGGGAATGTGAAAAACCATCCTATTGAACATACCGTAGGGGAAGGTGTGCAAGGGATGTCTACAGGTGAACTCTAGGGGCATATGAAGTAGGAGAAGGTGCAGGTCTCTCTTTAATGGATCATGACGGATTCATTTGTAACCTCATCATTCCCAATTACCCATGGGAACCTTGCAACTCCTTATTTATCAGGACTACCACTCCCTTTAAAAACATTCAGTGTTTCCACCACCCTTTGAGGAAGACAGTTCCAAAGGCTTGTGACCCATTTAGAACGAAACTTCATTCCATCTCTGTCTTAAATGGCTGACTCCTTAATTTTTTTTATCAGTAATCCTTTTGTTTCTAAATTCTTCTTCAAGGAGAAATATCCTCTCTGGTCGATAGGATCTTATATGCTTCAATTAAATCTGCTTTCATGCTTCTAATCTGCCAGCATTTCCAAGGCTGGACAACCCTTCCTTTCCTCCTGAGATAACCTGCCTCTCAAGGTTAGCCTCAAAGCCCACCTCTGAGCTGCTTCAAATGATAATCCTTCTCCGGTACTAACTGAGATCTCCACCATCACAGAAGCCAGTTGATACCAAAAAGTAGTTGAAAAGGTGTAGTACAGAACAGGAACCTCAGAGATAGCTTTATCTTGTTACATACCACGTGGGTATCTTGTGAATGTCTTATGAACATGATGTAATTGAGTATCTGGTAAGTATGATGTAATGGTCTTGTGATGGTGAGGTGATGTATTTTCCCGCCAGTGTGAGGTCACATGATGTATTTTTCCCGCCGGTGTGAGGTCATGTGATGACCTGCTTTCAACAGGTATAAAACGGGGAAAGCCTGCTGTGACACAAGAGTTTTTGTTGGGACGTCATTTAAGTTGTCTGTTACTCCGTTCCGGAGATAGTAACCTGCATCCAAGATAGCCCCTGCTGTAAGAGCAGAAAAGGTTGGGTACAGTGTTATTCACCAAGGAAAAGGTCAGTTCCTTCATCCTGAATCCTTCGGGCAAGGCATATTTCAGCTAGGATCAGCAATAACATCATGTCGTCGAGGAATTCATTACTTCAGGAAAGTCTCTCTTAATTGACTGTATAAATCATTTGGACTTTCGCATTTATTGCTTTAAGAACTGTTCGAGTTGCTGTATAGCAGTTAACTTCTGGTTAAGTTAGTCGTTCATTTACTTTTCATTTTTGTTGAGCAGAGTTTAAATAAATGTTTATTTGTTTATAAAAAAAACTCTCTCAATTCTATATTCATTGTTGCGTATCGTAACAATTTCTAGACAAACTGTCCCAGTATAGTTATAACACTAATTTCTGCTCAATGGTGTGGAAAAATGTCCAGGTACATTCCCTACCAAAAGGAGGTGTAAGGCTCTCCTTTCCTCCGCTTGCCTGCGGGTCACCCTTGGGCAAAGTGTAGCATCTGCTTAGCCCCCTAATCAGGGTGACGTGAAGCCATGGGAGCAGGTGGTTGCACCAGCAGTTGGTGCATATCACAAGTCCTGGCTATGTGACCAATGACACCAGGCAGACATCCAAGGAGTACTGATGATGGCTGGGTTCACCGTCTTGTGAAGGCACTGCCCAGAAGAAGGCAATGGCAAACTACTTTTGTAGAAAAAATTACCAAGAACCATCATGGTCATGGTTAGAGGAAAGAATGAGGAGATTCAGATTGAGGACAGATGGAGGACCATGATCTCCCATGTCATGCGACATGGTACGTAATGATGATAATCTCATCTCCTTCACAAGGAGCAGGAGAAATTCATTCTTGTGAATAGCCATTAACAAAGTGATGGATGATGAAATCATCAGTGCTATCATGGAGCAACCTATTTTGGCACAAAATATGGACTGTTGTTTCTCTCACGGGTACTATCTGACCTGTTGAGTTCTTCGAGCATTTTATCTTTTGCCCAGGTTCAGCATTTGTAGCCCCTCATCTTTCACCTCGATACTGATTTCTGCATTTTGTGAGAACAGCTTCATTCCAGATCTTATAATGGCCTCAGTCCAAGGACAGAGCTGGATTGTAAAGGTGAGATGGGGGTGACAGCCTTTGACATCAGAGGTCCTTGAAAATCTCTTCCTGGAAAGGAAGTGGAAGCAGAGACTTATTTTCTTATGGCAAGGTTAATGGATTCTTGAGAAGCAAAGGGGTGAAAGGTTACAATGGGTAGACAGGAAGGTAAAGTTACAATATGATTAGATCAGCCATATTCTTATTCAATGATAGAATGGGCTCAAAGGGCAAAGTGGCCTATTCCTGGTGTAATTCATTGGTATATTTTGATCGGCCCATTATAAGAAGGGTGTGAGGGCTTTGGAGAGGAGAGGGTGCAGAAGAGGTATACTAGGATGCTGCCTGGATTAGATAGCGTGTGCTATAGGGAGAGGTTGGATAAACTTGGGTTGTTTTCACTGGAGTGACAATGACTGAGGGGATACCAGAGAGAGATTTCTATCATAATGAGAGGCATAGATAGCATTATATTTTCCCAGTGTTGAGATATCTAACATGAGGCGGCATGCGTTTAAGGTGAGAGGGGCTAAAATCAAAAGAGATGTTTGGGTTAAGTTTTTTATACAGAGAATGGTGAATACTTGGAATATGCTGCTGGGGCTGGTAGTGGAGGCAAATATGATAGAGGCATTAAGAGCTCTCAGATAGACACATGAATGTGAAGTGAGTGGGGGATATATAGGTGTGATAAGTTAAAGGATAAGACACTAAAGATCTATTAAGTTCAAAAATTGTTTAAAGACAGTGAAAACACATGTTAAAAAGGGCTAAAAGACTAAAAGGTATTTAATTCATTTCATTGTTTCTTTCATTCTTTATTGTGTAAAGTTAAGCCCTAATAGTATTATCAGTGATCTGCAGAGTAGCCTTGATCTGCTAGCCTGAGGTCGATTGCTTCTGTCTCCACCCACATACCCAGGGGACGTTGTGGTACTTTCTTCACTTGAGTAAATTCTCAATGAGGAAACCACCTCATCACTGCCGTGATTATTTCTCCCCATTTTTCAGGGGCGTAACATAGGCAAAAGGGATTTCAGATCAAAATCCAAAGTTCCAATTAAATTTATTATCAAAGTATGTATATGTCACCATATACTACCCTGAGACCTATTTTCTTGAAGATTTCCACAATAAAAAAAGGTTAGGTGCTTCATTTCTAGTTTATTAATTTAACACAGCATTGAGGGCTGGAAGGACCTGATTTTGTAACGATCCATGTTCTGTGTTCGATAATAGTGCCACCATTGTATCTATCTAGCACACCAAGGCACCCAAGAACTTGTAGGTGCTTAATGTGACATGGAATATGTTCCCTCAGAGGGACGAAAGCCAGATTCCAAAGTGATACGGTTATGGGTGAAAGCCAGGAGCTTCCTCATAAAACAGGTATAGTCACCATGAGCTAACTGGCCTCATTCTATGCCTTGTGAATTGATGACGTTTGGAATGGAGACTAGTCAATCAGTGTCAGGCTCTGATGTGCTAAGCATGCACCCACAAACCTCCCTCCATACAGCTGCCGAGGAAATCGAGTCAAGATATGTTAAAGTGCTGGGGTTAGGACTGAGCTTAAGTTACCATTCAATGTATTTTAGTAAACTATTTAAGAACTTTTTAAAAGCTATTTATTAATGCTTTTTGAGAGGGTGATTTTAGATGCATATCATATTTATACTGAGTTAAGTATTGTATGTAATTAGTTTTGCTACAATAAGTGTATGAGACATTGGAAAAAATGTTGAATTTCCCCATGGGGATGAATAAAGTATCTAACTATCTATCTATCTATCTGCTTGGCTCGGTAGCTGACACAGCTGTAATTCTCACCTCACCAGCTCAGTACCTGGAGCAGGGCCCACTGCTAGGCAGGAGTCTCGACATTCCATCGGTGTAGTGCTGGTGGGCCGGACATCATCCCACACAGAACCCGCAGTGGGATTATATTCCTTCTGCGACTGTTGCAAAACTTGACGACTGAACAAACGCCGGCTGGGCTCATGTTCTGTCAAACTGGTACTCGATTAATCACCAGGTCAGATCAAGATGACTCTTCCACCACTCATTCAATCACTCAACTTTAAGTCGGGTATAAGGAAACCAGGTTGTAACCTAATCCAAAAAATATCTTTACACTGAAAGAAATACTTCCTTCACTGCACGTTTTTGCAATTTTTCTGAAGTCCATTGCAAACTTGAGAAGTTCCAAACACAGCCAACTAATGGATTGTGCAATGTAGTTGTACAATACCCTGGGCTGTTCATTGGCCAACAGGGTTACACAGTGCAACAATGAACTATGACGGATATGTGTGCTGTGTGACTGAGATTTAACTAGTACTATTCTGTGTCCACATGTCATTTGGGTGTATATTATTTTATTGAACTACGGAGTGTGCAATATAACTGTAAAAGGAAATGTGTACTCCCAAAGTCAAAAACTCATATGGTTGTAAAGGGACCTGTCAGCCCACAGAGCCCATGCTAACTATCAAACACCCATTTGCACTAATCTTACATGAATGTTATTTTATTTCCTCCACACTTCAATCAACTCCACTCAAATTCAAGCACTCATATACATACTTGACTCTAATTTATAGTGGCCGATTAACCCGCACTTCTTTGGGACGTGGGGAGAAACGGGAGCACTTGGGGAAACCCAGCCAGCCTGCCGGTGGTGTAGTGGTGTCTGCACTGGACTTTGAGGCCAGTGGTCCCGGGCTCGAGTCCAGCTAGCTCCCTGCACACCTACCATCCGCGCTGGGCTGAGCGTCGAGCTAGCAACTTGGCCTCATTAGAAATGGGCAGATGTCAAAGAAATGGCAAAGTTGCACTACAGGTGCAGAGAGGAACAGTAACTACGACAGGGGAAACCCGGGCGGTCAGAGGGAGAAGGTGCAAACCCAACACGAGAGCAGCTGAGTGCCTGGGTTCACAGGAGCTGTGAGACAGAAGGTCCACCTCTGTCCTAAGTTCTATAAGAAACAGTTTGGAGTCGTAACTATAATTTATTGAGCATGGCAGCCCTATGCACAGGGACTCTACAATTACCTGCTTAATAGTGATCAGGTAATAGCAGGGATATTTAAGGGTGTTCTCTGTCTCTTGGGGTACAAGGCAGCATGCACTCTCTTCACACCAGGTTTCAGCTGAACAAATCTCCACAAAGGGGTCATGCTGGCTGAATCCTCCATGAAAACATGAAGTGGAATGTTCAGCAGGAATGCTTTCCAAAAGCACAGACGTGGAATTTGTTGGGAAATTTTTGATAACAACGTATTTCAGATGATTAATAAAGCAATTCAGACTGAAGCAGAGTTGCTGGTTGAGGCGTGTTCCCTGGGGCTTCTCTCTGAAAGCTTTGTGTTCCAGAGTCTCAATCTGAATGGAACTTGTGCTCTCTCGTCTTACTCTGTATTAATCCCATCTTTCCGGACCCTGAGTAACTCACCTCAGAACCAGAATCAGGTTTATTTTCACTGTCATATTTCATTGAATTTGTTATTTTGTGGCAGCAGTACAGTGCAATACCCAACAACTATTATAAGGTCCAATAAGAAATATATTAAAAAATAAATTATTGCAAAAAGAGAGCAAAATAGCAAGCTAGTGTTCATGGACTAATTGACCGTTCAGGAATCCGGTGGTGGCGGGGTAGAAGCTATTCTTAAAGCATTGAGTGTGTGCCTTGAGGCTCCTATACCTCCTCCCTGATCGTAGTAATAACAAGAGGCCATGTCCTGGGTGGTGGGGTCCTTAATGATGAATGCCAACTTTTTGAGGTGTTTCCTTTTGAAGATGTCCTCGATAGTGGGGGTGGGGGGTGCACAGCAGTACCTGGAACTGGATCATCTTAGTCTGTCTCAGCCCTTAATAACTAGTTAATCTGTCGCAATGAACGAGGTGAACCCAAACGCAGGACACGGGCACACAGATTAAGTTAGGATGCTTACACGGGTGTGAGCGTTGAACTGCAAACAGAGGGGACCTTGACACAGAGCCTTGACTATGAGAGACGGAGTTTCACATGTAAACCTCGAAACAGGAGTAGAACTTAGAAAACTTATCTTGACACGGAGAGACAAAGTTTCACAGTAAATCTTGGTACTGGAGCAAAACTTAGAACACACAATCCTAAGCGGTTGGGAAATGTTAATTACCACACTGGCAAAACCAATGATCTGGCAACTAGTGGTTGTAACACCGGGGTTCTTATGCTGTTCTTCTTCTCTTCGGTTGTCCATCGGAATCCGATGATGACGTCCACTCCTTTAACGGTGAGATCTTTGACTATACAGTCCTATCCTGGACCCACAAGTTCTATTGCAGGTGGGACATGTATTTGTGGTAGTGGTGGTAGTGGCTGCATTTCTCCTGGCTCTCTTCTGCTGTCTTCTGGTTGTTCTTTCCATCTCCAGAATACAAACCCCATCTCTACACAGCTGTCGCCAAGTGTTACGGTCGGCAGCAACATCCTCCAGGTCCTCAGGTCTGATCTTGCACTTCCTTAAAGCATTCTTCATCTGATCCTTATAGCGCTTCTTCGGCCCTCCAGCTGAGCGTCGACCATGATGTATAGCTGGCCGTATAACACTCTGCGGGGTAGTCGACATGGGGGCATCCTTATCACATGCCCCAGCCACTGCAGCTGAGGCTGGGTGATCATGGCCTCAATACCTCTGCAGTTGGTCTTTACAAGTATTTCAGTGTAAGGCACCCACTCATGCCAGGTAATTCCCAGGATGCACTGAAGGCAGCTTATGTGGAAGCGCTCCAAGGACTTGATGTGACTGCTGTAGGTTACCCAAGCTTCACAGCTATAAAGGAGGGTGGTGACACAGACCGCTTGGTATACGGCAACCTTTGTGGAGGGACGAAGGCTCCTGTTCTGAAAGACTCTACGCTGAAGTCTCCCAAAGGCAGCTGATGCCTGTTTAATGCGGCTCTGGATGTCGTTGTCAATGCCGCTATCCTCAGAGAGAATGCTCCCCAGATATTTGAAAGATGGCACCGCTGACAGCTTTTCATCACCAACAGTGAAGGCAGGTAGGGTGGGTGGGACACTAGTACTCCATTGGCAAACCACTTCTGTCTTGGTGGTATTGACGGTCAGCCCCATCCTGCTGTACGCTCTCACTGCCACAGCAAGGACAGTCTGAAGATCCTCTGGAGTATGGGCCACAAGAGCACAGTTGTCTGCATACTGCAGCTCCAGGACCCATTCTCTATGGAGTTTGGTGGTTGCATGGAGCTTCCTGATGTTAAAGAGGTTGCCATCTAATCTGACGTCCACTGCCACACCGCTGCTATCCTCAATCTCGTTGTGGAGAAGCTTGGTAACACACAAGAGGAAGATGTTAAAGAGCACTGGCACTAGCACACACCCCTGCCTCACTCCTGTGCGTACAAGGAAGGGCTCGGACTCTTGTCCTTCTATGGTCACCCGAGCAGTCATCCCATCATGGAACTGGCGGTGATGTTAACAAATTTATTGGGACAGCCAAACCTGAGGAGGACATTCTATAAGAGCTCTCTTTGCACAGTGTTGAATGCTTTGGAGAGGTTGACGAAGGCCATAAACAGGTCCTGATGTTGCTCCTGGCACTTTTACTGAAGCTGCAGGGCTGTGAAGATCATGTCGATCATGCTCCTGTTCTTCCTAAATCCACACTACGATTCAGGCAGCATTGACTCGGTGATGTTGTTGATGAGCCTCTGAAGCATCACCTTAGCCAGGACCTTTCCAGCAACAGAAAGGAGTGATATGCCCCTACTATTGCCTCAGATGGCCTTGTCACCCTTGTTCTTATAAATGACAACGATGTTGGCATTTCTCCATTGCTGTGGGATGTTCTCCTCAGTCCAGGCCTTGGTGATGTACAGGTAGAGGGTGCGCATACACATGTACCCTCCGTTCTTCAGTAACTCGGCAGGGATATTGTCAGTGCCAGGGGACTTATTGTTCTTGAGGGAATGGACAGCTGATAGAACCTCCTGGAAGGTTGGTGGTAGACTGAGGTCGTGGGTAGGAGGAAGTTCAGGCAGTTCGTCCAGGATGGTGGGGTCTGCGTCAGAATCCTGATTAAGCAGGGTGTTAAAATGCTCAGCCCACCTCAGCAGAATGGTATTCTGATTCTTCAGAAGTGTTAGACCATCTGCTGTTTTCAGGGGAGTAACACATCGATTTATTGGGCTGTGAATGGTTTTGACAGCATTGTAAAAATTATGCATGGCATTATTATGCTGCAGGTCCTGATGGAAACCAGGTGGGCTGTCATCAAAGAGAATTAATGGTTGGAACCGTGGCACAATCAAAGGAAATTAGGAGATAAAAGGGAATTAAAGGTCAGGACTGTGACAATATCCCCCCTTCAACAGGAGCCTCCAGGCGATCCAGCAGGCTTGTCCGGATTGTCCTGATGGAAATCACGGATGAGGGAAGGTTCCAAGATGAAGGAGGGGGGAATCCAGGTGCATTCCTCAGGACCGTATCCCTCCCAATTGACCAGGTACTGGAGACCCCTGCCTCGGCAGCGCACACCCAGTATTCGCCGGACGGTGTATGGTGGGTAATCATCAATGATCCGGGCGGGTGGAGGGCACAAAGGGCTGACAGACACAGGTTTCAATTGGGAGATGTGGAATGTGGAATGAATGTGCATGGATCCGGGCAGTTTGAGTCTGACCACCCGACAATCTCAATTTTAAATGGTCCCAGATGGTGAGGGGGCGAGTTTCTTGGGTTCATTCTTAAGGGGGATGTCTTTTGACGAGAGCCAAACCTTCTGCCCAGGCCGATAATTGGGTGCAGGAATCCGACGGCGATCGGCAATCCTCTGGTTGCAGTTGGCTGAGCGGGGCAGGGCCGCGCGTGCATCCTTCCAGATCTTGCGGCACCGGCGGAGATGGGCCTGAACTGAAGGCACGGTGATGTCGTCTTCATGGGCAGGAAACAGAGGGGGTTGGTAACCGAGGGAGCATTCGAAGGTGACATTCCGGTGCTGACCAGGAAGTTGTGAGCATACTCGACCCAAACGAGATGGGTGCTCTAGGATGACGGGTTGTTGGATGTTATGCAGCGCAGTGCTGCTTCCAAATCCTGGTTTGCTCGTTCTGTTTGACCATTAGTCTGCTGATGGAAGCCAGAAGACTGACTTCCTGAGGCTCCAAGGGCTTGGCAAAAAGATCTCCAGACTTGAGAGATGAATTGGAGACCCTGGTGAGAAATAATGTCAGAGGGAATTCCATGGAGGCGGAAGACGTGATGGATGAGAAGGTCGGCTGTTTCACGGGCTGTAGGGAGTTTGGGAATGGCTCGGAAGTGCACAGCTTTGGAGAAGCGGTCCACTACAGTGAGTACGGCAGTGTTGTTATGTGGAGGGGGTAGTCCAGTGCCCAAATCCAGCGCAATGTGTGACAAGGGCAGCTAGGGGCAGGTAGGGATCGAAGCAATCCAGCAGGTGGTCGGTGGCAGGTTTTGCCGTGGGCACATACAGAACAGGCAGAGACGAAGGAGTCAGTGTCAGCGTCCATGGAGGGCCACCAGAAATGTCTCTTCAGAAGGGACAGAGTTTGATCAATTCTGGGATGGCAGGCAAAATGAAAAAAATGCCCCCACTGGAGAACCTGAGACCGAACACAGTTGGGCATGAAGAGGCGATTGGGGAGTCCATTGCCTGGGTCAGGTTGAGTCCGTTGGGCCTCTTTGATTATGGATTCGATCTCCCATGTGAGGGCAGCCACCACACAGGATGGTGGAAGGATGGTCTTGGGGTTGGGAAGGCCCTCTTTGGAGACGTATTGACGAGACAGAGTATCGGGCTTCCCATTCTCGGACCCCAGACGATAGATGAGTGTGAATCTGAAATGGCCAAAAAATAATGCCCAACGGGCTTGGCGTGAATTCAGGCGTTTGGCGGTTTGAATGTATGCGAGGTTCTTGTGGTCTGTCCAGATGATGAATGGATGTTCTTCTCCCTCCAGCTAGTGCCTCCAGTCCTCCAACATGAGTTTGACGACCAGTAACTCCTGGTTCCCTACACCGTAGTTTCATTCGGTGGGGGATAGACAGCGAGAGAAGAAGGTGCAGGGTTGGAGCTTTCAGTCTGGGCCGGAGCACTGGGAGAGGACCGCTCCCACCCCGGAGTCAGAGGCGTTGACTTCCACAATGAATTGGTGAGAGGGGTTGGACCAGGATGGGGGCAGAGGTGAAACGCCTCTTCAGCTCTGAGAAGGCTGAGTCCGCTTTGGCTTGTACAAACCAAGTAAGGGCATTTCGCTCCCTCCAAATGTGTAATGCACAGACTTATCAGGCATTGGTCAGATCATGTTTGAAATATTAGGACCAGTTCTGGGGCCCCTTATCTAACATAGAATATGATCACACTTGAGAAGGTCCAGATGTGGTACGCAAGCATGATCCCAGGAATAAAAGGGATAATACAGGGAACATTTGATAACTCTGCCCTTGACTCACAGGAGTTCAGAAGAACTCCTGAATGGACCTCATTTAAATGTGGATGGACCTCATTTAAACCAACTGAATATTGCAAAGCCTGGATAGAGTGGGTGTGAAGAGGAGGTTTCCTGTAGTGAGAGAGTCTGTAGCGCCAGTGGTCACATCTTCAAAGTGGAATGACTCCCCTTTCGAACAGAGATGAGGAGGAATTTATTTGGCCATAAGGTGATTCAGGTATGGAATTCATTGCCATAGATTTGCAGGCGTGAGTGTTGAACAGCAAACAGGAAGGATCTTGACACGGAGCCCTGACACGGAGAGATGAAGTTTCACGGTAAATCTCAGTGCTGGAGCAAAACTTAGAACACACGATCCTAAGCGGCCGGGAAACGTTAATTACCACACAGACAAAACCAACGATCTGGCAACTAGTGGTATTAACGCCGAAGTTCTTATGCTGCGGGTCTTGTTGGAAGCCAAGTGTGCCAGCATCAAAGAGAATTAGGAGCAAATGGGAAATTAACCATCGGGAACTGTGGCACAATCAAAGGAAATTAGGAGAAAGATAGGGAATTAATGGTTGGGATTGTGACATAATCCGAACAAAGCCTTTTTTTACCTAGTCTCAGTGTATACAGACCCAGTATTCTCTGGTCTCACTCTGTACAGTGCCAATGTTCCCTGGATTTATTCTGATGTGCCCTGTGTTGTCTGATCTTACTCTGCCGGGTCCAAATATTCTCTGGATTTACAGTGTCTAGTTCTGGCGTAGATGGGGTGGAAGTTGTTAGGTGTGTCCAGGAAGGATTCCTTACACACTATGTAGACAGGCAGACTAGAAGAGAGGCCTTACTGGACTTGGTACTAGGCAATGAACCCAGTCAGGTGACAGATCTCTCAGTGGGTGAGCATTTCGGAGACACAACTCTCAACTTTACACCAGCTTTGGACCAGGATGGAAGCAAATGGCATGGGGAAGTTTTTAACTTGGGGGAGGGTGCATTATCATCTTTTAGGCAAGAATTTAGGATTGTAGATTGGTGACAGGTGTACTCAGGGAAATGCAGTTTGTCTACAGTGCACTTGTATGGGGTTGTGGGTAGATTTGTCCCACTGAAGAAAGGAAAGGATGGTAGGGGGAAGGAACCATTGCTGACAAAAGATGTGGAACGTCTAATCAAGAGGAAGAAAGAAACATACTTAAGATTTAAGAAGGAAGGATCAGACAGGCTCTAGAGCATTACAATGTAGCCTGAAAATGGACTTAAGGAAAGATAGAAAAGGGCATAAGAAGGCCTTGATGAGTAGGATTAAGGAAAGCCACAAGATACAGGTGTCCCCCACTTTACAAAAATTCGCTTTACGCCATTTCACTTTTACGAAAGACCTACATTAGTACCTGTTTTCGCTAACCAAAAGAAATCCTAAGAGGATTTTCGCTTTTACAAAAAAAGGCGCCTGCTTTAAACTTGTGTTTACCCCAAGAAAGACTACCATGACCGTGAAGCCTTGCGCAGGTAGGTGTGTGCGTGTGCGTGTACGTGCCAATTTTTTTCACTACAGATCGGTTTTTGGCTAAATCTTCCTGATTCTGGTAAGTGAGACTACAGTCTATGTGCATTATTTCTACTTTATATAGGCTGTGTATTTATCATATAATTCTGCTTTTACTATATGTTCGTGTTATTTTAGGTTTTATGTGTTATTTGGTATGATTTGGTAGGTTATTTTTTGGGTCTGGGAACGCTCAATAATTTTTCCCATATAAGTTAACGGTAATTGCTTCTTTGCTCTACGACATTTCGGCTTACAAATGGTTTTATAGGAACGCTCTACCTTCAGATAGCGGGGGAAACCTGTATTCTAAACATACGTGAAGGACAGGAGGATGACTGGAGTGAGGGTAGGACCAACCATAGAGGTAGAGAAGATCTTTAAAGAATAGTGTGCTTCAGTATTCACCAGTGAGAGGGACCTTGATGAATGAGTGGTCAGTGTAAAACAGGCTGATATGCTGGAACATGTTGATGTGAAGAAAAAGGATATGCCAGAACTTCTGAAAAATATTAGGATAGATAAGTCCCCGAGGCCAAAAGGGGTGTAGCCCAGGTTACTATGGGAGGAGGGGGAAGAGATTTCTGTGCCTTTGGTGATGATCTTTGTGTCATCACCGGCCACAGGAATAGTTCCAGAAGGTGGGAGAGTGGCAAATGTTCAAGAAATGTAATAAGATAACCCTGGGAATTAAAGACCAGTAAGTCTAACGTCAATGGTGGGCAAAACTATTGGAAAGGATTTTTAGAAGCAGGTTTTATGAACATTTGGAAAAGCATAATCTGATTAGGAATTGTCAGTGTGGCTTTATGAGGAGCAGATCAGGCCTCATGAATCTGACTGAATTCTTTGAGGAAGTAACAAAACAAACGGATGGAGGTGCAGTAGTGTATACAGATTTTATTAAGGTGTGTGACAAAGTTCCCTATGGTAGGCTCATTGAGAAAGTCAGGATACGTGGTATCCTTGGTATCTCCATGGTATCCCAGGGAAACGTGGCTGTGTGTATTCAGAACTGGCTTGCCCACAGAAGACAAGGGTGGTCGTAGATGTTGGCAGGGGGTAGTATTCTGTCTGGAGGTTAGTAACTAGTGGTGTTCCACAGGGATCTATTCTGGGCTGCCAGCTGTTTGTGATTTTTATAAATGATTTGGATGACGAAGTGGAGGGGTGGGGGTCAGTAAGTTTGCAGGTGACATGAAGGTTCAGGGAGTTATGGATCATTTAGATGTTTGTTGTAGGTTACAAGCAGAGAGCAGGGCTGAGAAGTGGCAGATGGAACTTTGGGTACATGTTCATAGATCCCTCAAGATTGCCACACAAATTAATAGGGTGGTTGAGAAGGTGTTACAGTGTGTTGGTCTCAATAATTGAGGGACTGAGTTCAAGAGCTGTGAGGTAATATTGCAGCCCTATAAAATTCTGGCAAGACTGTACTTGGAGTATTTTGCTCAGATCTGCTCACCTCATTATAAGAAGGAGTAGGAAGCTTTAAAGAGAATGCTGGGGAGATATACCAGGATTAGAGAACTTGTCTTATGGAGACTCTTTTCCTAGGTGGAAATGGAGAATATGAGGGGGCATAATTGTAAGGTGATTGGAAGAAATTATAAGGGGGATATTGGAGATGGGCTGTTCACAGAGTGAGTAGTGGGTTCATGGAACAGCCTGCCAGGATGGTGGTTGAGACAGATACATTTGTGACATTTAATACACTTTTGGATAGACACATGGATGACAGAAAAATGGAGTGCTATGTGTGAGGGAAATGTTAGATTGACCTTGGAGATGGTTAAAAGCTTTGCACCAGAGCATGAACCAAAGGACCTGTATTGTGCTATGTTCTGTCTGATCCCCCACCCTCCAACCAGCTGACATCTGCACTGCCCAGTGCCCCTGTCCTGGGTGAAGACTGTCTGACTGCCCAGTGCCCCTTCCCTGGGTGAAGACTGTCTGACTGCCCAGTGCCACTGTCCTGGGTGAAGATTGACTGTCCTGGGTGAAGACTGTCTGACTGCCCAGTGCCCCTGTCCTGGGTGAAGATTGACTGACTGCCCAGTACCCCTGTCCTGGGTGAAGACTGTCTGACTGCCCAGTGCCCCTGTCCTGGGTGAAGACTGTCTGACTGCCCAGTGCCCCTGTCCCGGGTGAAGACTGTCTGACTGCCCAGTGCCCCTGTACCGGGTGAAGACTGTCTGACTGCCCTGTGCCCCTGTCCTGGGTGAAGACTGTCTGACTGCCCAGTGCCCCTGTCCTGGGTGAAGACTGACTGCCCTGTGCCCCTGTCCTGGGTGAAGACTGTCTGACTGCCCAGTGCCCCTGTCCTGGGTGAAGACTGACTGCCCAGTGCCCCTGTCCCGGGTGAAGACTGTCTGACTGCCCAGTACCCCTGCCCTGGGTGAAGATTGACTGTCCTGGGTGAAGACTGTCTGACTGCCCTGTGCCCCTGTCCCGGGTGAAGACCGTCTGACTGCCCAGTGCCCCTGTCCCGGGTGAAGACTGTCTGACTGCCCAGTGCCCCTGTCCCGGGTGAAGACTGTCTGACTGCCCAGTGCCCCTGTCCTGGGTGAAGACCGTCTGACTGCCCAGTGCCCCTTCCCTGGGTGAAGACTGTCTGACTGCCCAGTGCCCCTTCCCTGGGTGAAGACTGTCTGACTGCCCAGTGCCACTGTCCTGGGTGAAGATTGACTGTCCTGGGTGAAGACTGTCTGACTGCCCAGTGCCCCTGTCCTGGGTGAAGATTGACTGACTGCCCAGTACCCCTGTCCTGGGTGAAGACTGTCTGACTGCCCAGTGCCCCTGTCCCGGGTGAAGACTGTCTGACTGCCCAGTACCCCTGCCCTGGGTGAAGATTGACTGTCCTGGGTGAAGACTGTCTGACTGCCCAGTGCCCCTGTCCCGGGTGAAGACTGTCTGACTGCCCAGTGCCCCTGTCCCGGGTGAAGACTGTCTGACTGCCCAGTGCCCCTGTCCTGGGTGAAGACTGTCTGACTGCCCAGTGCCCCTGTCCTGGGTGAAGACTGTCTGACTGCCCAGTGCCCCTGTCCTGGGTGAAGATTGACTGTCCCGGGTGAAGACTGTCTGACTGACCAGTGCCCCTGTCCCGGGTGAAGACTGTCTGACTGCCCAGTACCCCTGTCCCGGGTGAAGACTGTCTGACTGCCCAGTGCCCCTGTCCTGGGTGAAGACTGTCTGACTGACCAGTGCCCCTGTCCCGGGTGAAGATTGACTGTCCCGGGTGAAGACTGTCTGACTGCCCAGTGCCCCTGTCCTGGGTGAAGACTGTCTGACTGCCCAGTGCCCCTGTCCTGGGTGAAGACTGTCTGACTGCCCAGTGCCCCTGTCCCGGGTGAAGATTGACTGTCCTGGGTGAAGACTGTCTGACTGCCCAGTGCCCCTGTCCTGGGTGAAGATTGACTGTCCCGGGTGAAGACTGTCTGACTGCCCACTGCCCCTGTCCTGGGTGAAGACTGTCTGACTGCCCAGTGCCCCTGTCCCGGGTGAAGACTGTCTGACTGCCCAGTACCCCTGTCCCGGGTGAAGACTGTCTGACTGCCCAGTGCCCCTGTCCTGGGTGAAGACTGTCTGACTGACCAGTGCCCCTGTCCCGGGTGAAGATTGACTGTCCCGGGTGAAGACTGTCTGACTGCCCAGTGCCCCTGTCCTGGGTGAAGACTGTCTGACTGCCCAGTGCCCCTGTCCTGGGTGAAGACTGTCTGACTGCCCAGTGCCCCTGTCCCGGGTGAAGATTGACTGTCCTGGGTGAAGACTGTCTGACTGCCCAGTGCCCCTGTCCTGGGTGAAGATTGACTGTCCCGGGTGAAGACTGTCTGACTGCCCACTGCCCCTGCCCTGGGTGAAGACTGTCTGACTGCCCAGTGCCCCTGTCCCGGGTGAAGACTGTCTGACTGCCCAGTGCCCCTGTCCTGGGTGAAGATTGACTGCCCTGTGCCCCTGTCCCGGGTGAAGACTGTCTGACTGCCCTGTGCCCCTGTCCCGGGTGAAGACTGTCTGACTGCCCAGTGCCCCTGTCCCGGGTGAAGACTGTCTGACTGCCCAGTACCCCTGTCCTGGGTGAAGACTGTCTGACTGCCCAGTACCCCTGTCCCGGGTGAAGACTGTCTGACTGCCCAGTGCCCCTGTCCCGGGTGAAGACTGTCTGACTGCCCTGTGCCCCTGTCCTGGGTGATGACTGTCTGACTGCCCAGTACCCCTGTCCTGGGTGAAGATTGACTGTCCTGGGAGAAGACTGTCTGACTGCCCAGTGCCCCTGTCCCGGGTGAAGACTGTCTGACTGCCCAGTGCCCCTGTCCCGGGTGAAGACTGTCTGACTGCCCAGTGCCACTGTCCTGGGTGAAGACTGTCTGACTGCCCAGTGCCCCTGTCCTGGGTGAAGACTGTCTGACTGCCGAGTGCCCCTGTCCCGGGTGAAGACTGTCTGACTGCCCGGTGCCCCTGCCCTGGGTGAAGACTGTCTGACTGCCCAGTGCCCCTGTCCTGGGTGAAGACTGACTGCCCAGTGCCCCTGTCCTGGGTGAAGATTGACTGTCCCGGGTGAAGACTGTCTGACTGCCCAGTGCCCCTGTCCTGGGTGAAGACTGTCTGACTGCCCAGTGCCCCTGTCCTGGGTGAAGATTGACTGTCCCGGGTGAAGACTGTCTGACTGCCCTGTGCCCCTGTCCCGGGTGAAGACTGTCTGACTGCCCAGTGCCCCTGTCCTGGGTGAAGACTGTCTGACTGCCCAGTGCCCCTGTCCTGGGTGAAGACTGTCTGACTGCCCAGTGCCCCTGTCCTGGGTGAAGATTGACTGTCCCGGGTGAAGACTGTCTGACAGCCCAGTGCCCCTGTCCTGGGTGAAGACTGTCTGACTGCCCAGTGCCCCTGTCCTGGGTGAAGATTGACTGTCCCGGGTGAAGACCGTCTGACTGCCCAGTGCCCCTGTCCCGGGTGAAGACTGTCTGACTGCCCAGTGCCCCTGTCCTGGGTGAAGACTGTCTGACTGCCCAGTGCCCCTGTCCTGGGTGAAGACTGTCTGACTGCCCAGTGCCCCTGTCCTGGGTGAAGATTGACTGTCCCGGGTGAAGACTGTCTGACTGCCCAGTGCCCCTGTACTGGGTGAAGACTGTCTGACTGCCCAGTGCCCCTGTCCCGGGTGAAGACTGTCTGACTGCCCAGTGCCCCTGTCCTGGGTGAAGACTGTCAGACTGCCCTGTGCCCCTGTCCCGGGTGAAGACTGTCTGACTGCCCAGTGCCCCTGTCCCGGGTGAAGACCGTCTGACTGCCCAGTGCCCCTGTCCTGGGTGAAGATTGACTGTCCCGGGTGAAGACTGTCTGACTGCCCAGTGCCCCTGTCCCGGGTGAAGACTGTCTGACTGCCCAGTGCCCCTGTCCCGGGTAAAGACTGTCTGACTGCCCTGTGCCCCTGTCCTGGGTGAAGACTGTCAGACTGCCCAGTGCCCCTGTCCTGGGTGAAGACTGACTGCCCTGTGCCCCTGTCCTGGGTGAAGACTGTCTGACTGCCCAGTGCCCCTGTCCTGGGTGAAGACTGTCTGACTGCCCAGTGCCCCTGTCCTGGGTGAAGATTGACTGCCCTGTGCCCCTGTCCCGGGTGAAGACTGTCTGACTGCCCAGTGCCCCTGTCCTGGGTGAAGACTGTCTGACTGCCCAGTGCCCCTGTCCCGGGTGAAGACTGTCTGACTGCCCAGTGCCCCTGTCCTGGGTGAAGATTGACTGCCCTGTGCCCCTGTCCCGGGTGAAGACTGTCTGACTGCCCAGTGCCCCTGTCCTGGGTGAAGACTGTCTGACTGCCCAGTGCCCCTGTCCTGGGTGAAGACTGTCTGACTGCCCAGTGCCCCTGTCCTGGGTGAAGATTGACTGTCCTGGGTGAAGACTGTCTGACTGCCCTGTGCCCCTGTCCTGGGTGAAGAATGACTGCCCAGTGCCCCTGTCCTGGGTGAAGATTGACTGCCCTGTGCCCCTGTCCCGGGTGAAGACTGTCTGACTGCCCAGTGCCCCTGTCCTGAGTGAAGATTGACTGTCCTGGGTGAAGACTGTCTGACTGCCCTGTGCCCCTGTCCTGGGTGAAGATTGACTGCCCAGTGCCCCTGTCCTGGGTGAAGATTGACTGCCCTGTGCCCCTGTCCCGGGTGAAGACTGTCTGACTGCCCAGTGCCCCTGTACCGGGTGAAGATTGACTGTCCCGGGTGAAGTCTGTCTGACTGACCAGTGCCCCTGCCCTGGGTGAAGACTGTCTGACTGCCCAGTGCCCCTGTCCCGGGTAAAGACTGTCTGACTGCCCAGTGCCCCTGTCCTGGGTGAAGACTGTCTGACTGCCCAGTGCCCCTGTCCTGGGTGAAGACTGTCTGACTGCCCAGTGCCCCTGTCCTGAGTGAAGATTGACTGTCCCGGGTGAAGACTGTCTGACTGCCCAGTACCCCTGCCCTGGGTGAAGATTGACTGTCCTGGGTGAAGACTGTCTGACTGCCCTGTGCCCCTGTCCCGGGTGAAGACCGTCTGACTGCCCAGTGCCCCTGTCCCGGGTGAAGACTGTCTGACTGCCCAGTGCCCCTGTCCCGGGTGAAGACTGTCTGACTGCCCAGTGCCCCTGTCCTGGGTGAAGACTGTCTGACTGCCCAGTGCCCCTGTCCTGGGTGAAGATTGACTGTCCCGGGTGAAGACTGTCTGACTGCCCAGTGCCCCTGTCCTGGGTGAAGACTGTCTGACTGCCCAGTGCCCCTGTCCTGGGTGAAGATTGACTGTCCCGGGTGAAGACTGTCTGACTGCCCAGTGCCCCTGTCCTGGGTGAAGACTGTCTGACTGCCCAGTGCCCCTGTCCCGGGTGAAGACTGTCTGACTGCCCAGTACCCCTGTCCCGGGTGAAGACTGTCTGACTGCCCAGTGCCCCTGTCCTGGGTGAAGACTGTCTGACTGCCCAGTGCCCCTGTCCCGGGTGAAGATTGACTGTCCCGGGTGAAGACTGTCTGACTGCCCAGTGCCCCTGTCCTGGGTGAAGATTGACTGTCCCGGGTGAAGACTGTCTGACTGCCCAGTGCCCCTGTCCCGGGTGAAGACTGTCTGACTGCCCAGTACCCCTGTCCCGGGTGAAGACTGTCTGACTGCCCAGTGCCCCTGTCCTGGGTGAAGACTGTCTGACTGCCCAGTGCCCCTGTCCTGGGTGAAGATTGACTGTCCCGGGTGAAGACTGTCTGACTGCCCAGTGCCCCTGTCGCGGGTGAAGACTGTCTGACTGCCCAGTGCCCCTGTCCTGGGTGAAGACTGTCTGACTGCCCAGTGCCCCTGTCCCGGGTGAAGATTGACTGTCCTGGGTGAAGACTGTCTGACTGCCCAGTGCCCCTGTCCTGGGTGAAGATTGACTGTCCCGGGTGAAGACTGTCTGACTGCCCACTGCCCCTGCCCTGGGTGAAGACTGTCTGACTGCCCAGTGCCCCTGTCCCGGGTGAAGACTGTCTGACTGCCCAGTGCCCCTGTCCTGGGTGAAGATTGACTGCCCTGTGCCCCTGTCCCGGGTGAAGACTGTCTGACTGCCCTGTGCCCCTGTCCCGGGTGAAGACTGTCTGACTGCCCAGTGCCCCTGTCCCGGGTGAAGACTGTCTGACTGCCCAGTACCCCTGTCCTGGGTGAAGACTATCTGACTGCCCAGTGCCCCTGTCCCGGGTGAAGACTGTCTGACTGCCCAGTACCCCTGTCCCGGGTGAAGACTGTCTGACTGCCCAGTGCCCCTGTCCCGGATGAAGACTGTCTGATTGCCCTGTGCCCCTGTCCTGGGTGAAGACTGTCTGACTGCCCAGTACCCCTGTCCTGGGTGAAGATTGACTGTCCTGGGAGAAGACTGTCTGACTGCCCAGTGCCCCTGTCCCGGGTGAAGACTGTCTGACTGCCCAGTGCCCCTGTCCCGGGTGAAGACTGTCTGACTGCCCAGTGCCACTGTCCTGGGTGAAGACTGTCTGACTGCCCAGTGCCCCTGTCCCGGGTGAAGACTGTCTGACTGCCCGGTGCCCCTGCCCTGGGTGAAGACTGTCTGACTGCCCAGTGCCCCTGTCCTGGGTGAAGACTGACTGCCCAGTGCCCCTGTCCTGGGTGAAGATTGACTGTCCCGGGTGAAGACTGTCTGACTGCCCAGTGCCCCTGTCCTGGGTGAAGACTGTCTGACTGCCCAGTGCCCCTGTCCTGGGTGAAGATTGACTGTCCCGGGTGAAGACTGTCTGACTGCCCTGTGCCCCTGTCCCGGGTGAAGACTGTCTGACTGCCCAGTGCCCCTGTCCTGGGTGAAGACTGTCTGACTGCCCAGTGCCCCTGTCCTGGGTGAAGACTGTCTGACTGCCCAGTGCCCCTGTCCTGGGTGAAGATTGACTGTCCCGGGTGAAGACTGTCTGACAGCCCAGTGCCCCTGTCCTGGGTGAAGACTGTCTGACTGCCCAGTGCCCCTGTCCTGGGTGAAGATTGACTGTCCCGGGTGAAGACCGTCTGACTGCCCAGTGCCCCTGTCCCGGGTGAAGACTGTCTGACTGCCCAGTGCCCCTGTCCTGGGTGAAGATTGACTGTCCCGGGTGAAGACCGTCTGACTGCCCAGTGCCCCTGTCCCGGGTGAAGACTGTCTGACTGCCCAGTGCCCCTGTCCTGGGTGAAGACTGTCTGACTGCCCAGTGCCCCTGTCCTGGGTGAAGACTGTCTGACTGCCCAGTGCCCCTGTCCTGGGTGAAGATTGACTGTCCCGGGTGAAGACTGTCTGACTGCCCAGTGCCCCTGTCCTGGGTGAAGACTGTCTGACTGCCCAGTGCCCCTGTCCCGGGTGAAGACTGTCTGACTGCCCAGTGCCCCTGTCCTGGGTGAAGACTGTCAGACTGCCCTGTGCCCCTGTCCCGGGTGAAGACTGTCTGACTGCCCAGTGCCCCTGTCCCGGGTGAAGACCGTCTGACTGCCCAGTGCCCCTGTCCTGGGTGAAGATTGACTGTCCCGGGTGAAGACTGTCTGACTGCCCAGTGCCCCTGTCCCGGGTGAAGACTGTCTGACTGCCCAGTGCCCCTGTCCCGGGTAAAGACTGTCTGACTGCCCTGTGCCCCTGTCCTGGGTGAAGACTGTCTGACTGCCCAGTGCCCCTGTCCTGGGTGAAGACTGACTGCCCTGTGCCCCTGTCCTGGGTGAAGACTGTCTGACTGCCCAGTGCCCCTGTCCTGGGTGAAGACTGTCTGACTGCCCAGTGCCCCTGTCCTGGGTGAAGATTGACTGCCCTGTGCCCCTGTCCCGGGTGAAGACTGTCTGACTGCCCAGTGCCCCTGTCCTGGGTGAAGACTGTCTGACTGCCCAGTGCCCCTGTCCCGGGTGAAGACTGTCTGACTGCCCAGTGCCCCTGTCCTGGGTGAAGATTGACTGCCCTGTGCCCCTGTCCCGGGTGAAGACTGTCTGACTGCCCAGTGCCCCTGTCCTGGGTGAAGACTGTCTGACTGCCCAGTGCCCCTGTCCTGGGTGAAGACTGTCTGACTGCCCAGTGCCCCTGTCCTGGGTGAAGATTGACTGTCCTGGGTGAAGACTGTCTGACTGCCCTGTGCCCCTGTCCTGGGTGAAGATTGACTGCCCAGTGCCCCTGTCCTGGGTGAAGATTGACTGCCCTGTGCCCCTGTCCCGGGTGAAGACTGTCTGACTGCCCAGTGCCCCTGTCCTGAGTGAAGATTGACTGTCCTGGGTGAAGACTGTCTGACTGCCCTGTGCCCCTGTCCTGGGTGAAGATTGACTGCCCAGTGCCCCTGTCCTGGGTGAAGATTGACTGCCCTGTGCCCCTGTCCCGGGTGAAGACTGTCTGACTGCCCAGTGCCCCTGTACCGGGTGAAGATTGACTGTCCCGGGTGAAGTCTGTCTGACTGACCAGTGCCCCTGCCCTGGGTGAAGACTGTCTGACTGCCCAGTGCCCCTGTCCCGGGTAAAGACTGTCTGACTGCCCAGTGCCCCTGTCCTGGGTGAAGACTGTCTGACTGCCCAGTGCCCCTGTCCTGGGTGAAGACTGTCTGACTGCCCAGTGCCCCTGTCCTGAGTGAAGATTGACTGTCCTGGGTGAAGACTGTCTGACTGCCCAGTGCCCCTGTCCCGGGTGAAGATTGACTGCCCAGTGCCCCTGTCCTGGGTGAAGATTGACTGCCCAGTGCCCCTGTCTTGGGTGAAGATTGACTGCCCTGTGCCCCTGTCCCGGGTGAAGACTGTCTGACTGCCCTGTGCCCCTGTCCCGGGTGAAGACTGTCTGACTGCCCAGTCCCCCTGTCCTGGGTGAAGACTGTCTGACTGCCCGGTGCCCCTGTCCCGGGTGAAGACCGTCTGACTGCCCTGTGCCCCTGCCCTGGGTGAAGACTGTCTGACTGACCGGTGCCCCTGTCCCGGGTGAAGACCGTCTGACTGCCCAGTGCCCCTGTCCCGGGTGAAGACCGTCTGACTGCCCAGTGCCCCTGTCCTGGGTGAAGATTGACTGCCCAGTGCCCCCGTCCTGGGTGAAGACTGTCTGACTGCCCAGTGCCCCTGTCCTGGGTGAAGACTGTCTGACTGCCCTGTGCCCCTGTCCTGGGTGAAGATTGACTGCCCAGTGCCCCTGTCCTGGGTGAAGATTGACTGCCCAGTGCCCCTGTCCCGGGTGAAGACTGTCTGACTGCCCAGTGCCCCTGTCCCGGGTGAAGACTGTCTGACTGCCCTGTGCCCCTGTCCCGGGTGAAGACTGTCTGACTGCCCAGTGCCCCTGTCCTGGGTGAAGACTGTCTGACTGCCCGGTGCCCCTGTCCCGGGTGAAGACCGTCTGACTGCCCGGTGCCCCTGTCCCGGGTGAAGACCGTCTGACTGCCCAGTGCCCCTGTCCCGGGTGAAGACCGTCTGACTGCCCAGTGCCCCTGTCCTGGGTGAAGATTGACTGCCCAGTGCCCCTGTCCTGGGTGAAGACTGTCTGACTGCCCAGTGCCCCTGTCCTGGGTGAAGACTGTCTGACTGCCCAGTGCCCCTGTCCCGGGTAAAGACCGTCTGACTGCCCAGTGCCCCTGTCCCGGGTGAAGACTGTCTGACTGCCCAGTGCCCCTGTCCCGGGTGAAGACCGTCTGACTGCCCAGTGCCCCTGTCCCGGGTGAAGACTGTCTGACTGCCCAGTGCCCCTGTCCTGGGTGAAGACTGTCTGACTGCCCAGTGCCCCTGTCCCGGGTGAAGACTGTCTGACTGCCCAGTGTCCCTGCCCTGGGTGAAGACTGTCTGACTGCCCAGTGCCCCTGCCCTGGGTGAAGACTGACTGACTGCCCAGTGCCCCTGCCCTGGGTGAAGACCGTCTGACTGCCCAGTGCCCCTGCCCTGGGTGAAAGCTGTCTGACTGCCCAGTGTCCCTGTCCTGGGTGAAGACCGTCTGACTGCCCAGTGCCCCTGCACTGGGTGAAGACTGTCTGACTGCCCAGTGCCCCTGTCCTGGGTGAAGACTGTCTGACTGCCCAGTGCCCCTGTCCCGGGTGAAGATTGACTGTCCCGGGTGAAGACCGTCTGACTGCCCAGTGCCCCTGTCCCGGGTGAAGACCGTCTGACTGCCCAGTGCCCCTGTCCTGGGTAAAGACTGACTGCCCTGTGCCCCTGTCCTGGGTGAAGACTGTCTGACTGCCCAGTGCCCCTGTCCTGGGTGAAGACTGTCTGACTGCCCAGTGCCCCTGTCCTGGGTGAAGACTGTCTGACTGCCCAGTGCCCCTGTCCTGGGTGAAGATTGACTGTCCCGGGTGAAGACCGTCTGACTGCCCAGTGCCCCTGTCCCGGGTGAAGACCGTCTGACTGCCCAGTGCCCCTGTCCTGGGTAAAGACTGACTGCCCTGTGCCCCTGTCCTGGGTGAAGACTGTCTGACTGCCCAGTGCCCCTGTCCTGGGTAACGACTGTCTGACTGCCCAGTGCCCCTGTCCTGGTTGAAGATTGACTGACTGCCCAGTGCCCATGTCCTGGGTGAAGATTGACTGTCCCGGGTGAAGACTGTCTGACTGCCCAGTGCCCCTGTCCCGGGTGAAGACTGTCTGACTGCCCTGTGCCCCTGTCCTGGGTGAAGATTGACTGTCCCGGGTGAAGACTGTCTGACTGCCCAGTGCCCCTGTCCCGGGTGAAGACTGTCTGACTGCCCAGTGCCCCTGTCCCGGGTGAAGACTGTCTGACTGCCCAGTGCCCCTGTCCTGGGTGAAGACTGTCTGACTGCCCTGTGCCCCTGTCCTGGGTGAAGACTGTCTGACTGCCCAGTGCCCCTGTCCCGGGTGAAGACTGTCTGACTGCCCAGTGCCCCTGTCCTGGGTGAAGATTGACTGTCCTGGGTGAAGACTGTCTGACTGCCCAGTGCCCCTGTCCTGGGTGAAGACTGTCTGACTGCCCAGTGCCCCTGTCCTGGGTGAAGATTGACTGTCCCAGGTGAAGACTGTCTGACTGACCAGTGCCCCTGCCCTGGGTGAAGACTGTCTGACTGCCCAGTGCCCCTGTCCCGGGTAAAGACTGTCTGACTGCCTAGTGCCCCTGTCCTGGGTGAAGACTGTCTGACTGCCCAGTGCCCCTGTCCTGGGTGAAGATTGACTGTCCTGGGTGAAGACTGTCTGACTGCCCTGTGCCCCTGTCCTGGGTGAAGACTGTCTGACTGCCCTGTGCCCCTGTCCTGGGTGAAGATTGACTGCCCTGTGCCCCTGTCCCGGGTGAAGACTGTCTGACTGACCAGTGCCCCTGCCCTGGGTGAAGACTGTCTGACTGCCCAGTGCCCCTGTCCCGGGTAAAGACTGTCTGACTGCCCAGTGCCCCTGTCCTGGGTGAAGACTGTCTGACTGCCCAGTGCCCCTGTCCTGGGTGAAGACTGTCTGACTGCCCAGTGCCCCTGTCCTGAGTGAAGATTGACTGTCCTGGGTGAAGACTGTCTGACTGCCCTGTGCCCCTGTCCTGGGTGAAGATTGACTGCCCAGTGCCCCTGTCCTGGGTGAAGACTGACTGCCCTGTGCCCCTGTCCTGGGTGAAGACTGTCTGACTGCCCTGTGCCCCTGTCCTGGGTGAAGACTGTCTGACTGCCCGGTGCCCCTGTCCCGGGTGAAGACCGTCTGACTGCCCAGTGCCCCTGTCCCGGGTGAAGACCGTCTGACTGCCCAGTGCCCGTGTCCTGGGTGAAGATTGACTGCCCAGTGCCCCTGTCCTGGGTGAAGACTGTCTGACTGCCCAGTGCCCCTGTCCTGGGTGAAGACTGTCTGACTGCCCTGTGCACCTGTCCCGGGTGAAGACTGTCTGACTGCCCAGTGCCCCTGTCCCGGGTGAAGACTGTTTGACTGCCCAGTGCCCCTGTCCTGGGTGAAGACTGTCTGACTGCCCTGTGCCCCTGTCCTGGGTGAAGACTGTCTGACTGCCCAGTGCCCCTGTCCCGGGTGAAGACTGTCTGACTGCCCAGTGCCCCTGTCCTGGGTGAAGATTGACTGTCCTGGGTGAAGACTGTCTGACTGCCCAGTGCCCCTGTCCCAGGTGAAGACTGTCTGACTGACCAGTGCCCCTGCTCTGGGTGAAGACTGTCTGACTGCCCAGTGCCCCTGTCCCGGGTAAAGACTGTCTGACTGCCTAGTGCCCCTGTCCTGGGTGAAGACTGTCTGACTGCCCAGTGCCCCTGTCCTGGGTGAAGATTGACTGTCCTGGGTGAAGACTGTCTGACTGCCCTGTGCCACTGTCCTGGGTGAAGACTGTCTGACTGCCCTGTGCCCCTGTCCTGGGTGAAGATTGACTGCCCAGTGCCCCTGTCCTGGGTGAAGATTGACTGCCCTGTGCCCCTGTCCTGGGTGAAGACTGTCTGACTGACCAGTGCCCCTGCCCTGGGTGAAGACTGTCTGACTGCCCAGTGCCCCTGTCCCGGGTAAAGACTGTCTGACTGCCCAGTGCCCCTGTCCTGGGTGAAGACTGTCTGACTGCCCAGTGCCCCTGTCCTGGGTGAAGACTGTCTGACTGCCCAGTGCCCCTGTCCTGAGTGAAGATTGACTGTCCTGGGTGAAGACTGTCTGACTGCCCTGTGCCCCTGTCCTGGGTGAAGATTGACTGCCCAGTGCCCCTGTCCTGGGTGAAGACTGTCTGACTGCCCAGTGCCCCTGTCCTGGGTGAAGATTGACTGCCCTGTGCCCCTGTCCCGGGTGAAGACTGTCTGACTGCCCAGTGCCCCTGTCCTGGGTGAAGACTGTCTGACTGCCCTGTGCTCCTGTCCTGGGTGAAGACTGTCTGACTGCCCGGTGCCCCTGTCCCGGGTGAAGACCGTCTGACTGCCCAGTGCCCCTGTCCCGGGTGAAGACCGTCTGACTGCCCAGTGCCCCTGTCCTGGGTGAAGATTGACTGCCCAGTGCCCCTGTCCTGGGTGAAGACTGTCTGACTGCCCAGTGCCCCTGTCCTGGGTGAAGACTGTCTGACTGCCCTGTGCCCCTGTCCCGGGTGAAGATTGACTGCCCAGTGCCCCTGTCCTGGGTGAAGATTGACTGCCCTGTGCCCCTGTCCCGGGTGAAGACTGTCTGACTGCCCTGTGCCCCTGTCCCGGGTGAAGACTGTCTGACTGCCCAGTGCCCCTGTCCTGGGTGAAGACTGTCTGACTGCCCGGTGCCCCTGTCCTGGGTGAAGACTGTCTGACTGCCCAGTGCCCCTGTCCCGGGTAAAGACCGTCTGACTGCCCAGTGCCCCTGTCCCGGGTGAAGACTGTCTGACTGCCCAGTGCCCCTGTCCCGGGTAAAGACCGTCTGACTGCCCAGTGCCCCTGTCCCGGGTGAAGACTGTCTGACTGCCCAGTGCCCCTATCCTGGGTGAAGATTGACTGTCCTGGGAGAAGACTGTCTGACTGCCCAGTGCCCCTGTCCTGGGTGAAGACTGTCTGACTGCCCAGTGCCCCTATCCTGGGTGAAGATTGACTGTCCTGGGTGAAGACTGTCTGACTGCCCAGTGCCCCGGTCCCGGGTGAAGACTGTATGACTGCCCAGTGTCCCTGCCCTGGGTGAAGACTGTCTGACTGCCCAGTGCCCCTGCCCTGGGTGAAGACTGACTGACTGCCCAGTGCCCCTGTCCCGGGTGAAGACTGTCTGACTGCCCAGTGCCCCTGCCCTGGGTGAAGACGGTCTGACTGCCCAGTGCTCCTGCCCTGGGTGAAGACCGTCTGACTGCCCAGTGCCCCTGCCCTGGGTGAAGACCGTCTGACTGCCCAGTGCCCCTGCCCTGGGTGAAAACTGTCTGACTGCCCAGTGCCCCTGCCCTGGGTGAAGACCGTCTGACTGCCCAGTGCCCCTGCCCTGGGTGAAGACTGTCTGACTGCCCAGTGCCCCTGCCCTGGGTGAAAACTGTCTGACTGCCCAGTGCCCCTGCCCTGGGCGAAGATTGACTGTCCTGGGTGAAGACCGTCTGACTGCCCAGTGCCCCTGTCCCGGGTGAAGACTGTCTGACTGCCCAGTGCCCCTGTCCCGGGTGAAGACTGTCTGACTGCCCAGTGCCCCTGTCCTGGGTGAAGACTGTCTGACTGCCCAGTGCCCCTGTCCCGGATGAAGACTGTCTGACTGCCCAGTGCCCCTGTCCTGGGTAAAGACTGTCTGACTGCCCAGTGCCCCTGTCCTGGGTGAAGATTGACTGTCCCGGGTGAAGACCGTCTGACTGCCCAGTGCCCCTGTCCCGGGTGAAGACCGTCTGACTGCCCAGTGCCCCTGTCCTGGGTGAAGACTGTCTGACTGCCCAGTGCCTCTGTCCTGGGTGAAGATTGACTGTCCTGGGTGAAGACTGTCTGACTGACCAGTGCCCCTGCCCTGGGTGAAGACTGTCTGACTGCCCAGTGCCCCTGCCCTGGGTGAAGATTGACTGTGCTGGGTGAAGACTGTCTGACTGCCCAGTACCCCTGCCCTGGGTGTAGATTGACTGTCCCGGGTGAAGACTGTCTGACTGCCCAGTGCCCCTGTCCTGGGTGAAGATTGACTGTCCCGGGTGAAGACTGTCTGACTGCCCAGTACCCCTGCCCTGGGTGAAGATTGACTGTCCCGGGTGAAGACTGTCTGACTGCCCAGTGCCCCTGCCCTGGGTGAAGATTGACTGACTGCCCAGTGCCCCTGTCCTGGGTGAAGATTGACTGTCCCGGGTGAAGACCGTCTGACTGCCCAGTGCCCCTGTCCCGGGTGAAGACCGTCTGACTGCCCAGTGCCCCTGTCCTGGGTGAAGACTGTCTGACTGCCCAGTGCCCCTGTCCTGGGTGAAGATTGACTGTCCTGGGTGAAGACTGTCTGACTGACCAGTGCCCCTGCCCTGGGTGAAGACTGTCTGACTGCCCAGTGCCCCTGTCCTGGGTGAAGATTGACTGTCCTGGGTGAAGACTGTCTGACTGACCAGTGCCCCTGCCCTGGGTGAAGACTGTCTGACTGCCCAGTGCCCCTGCCCTGGGTGAAGATTGACTGACTGCCCAGTGCCCTTGTCCTGGGTGAAGATTGACTGTCCCGGGTGAAGATCGTCTGACTGCCCAGTGCCCCTGTCCCGGGTGAAGACCGTCTGACTGCCCAGTGCCCCTGTCCTGGGTGAAGACTGTCTGACTGCCCAGTGCCCCTGTCCTGGGTGAAGATTGACTGTCCTGGGTGAAGACTGTCTGACTGACCAGTGCCCCTGCCCTGGGTGAAGACTGTCTGACTGCCCAGTGCCCCTGTCCCGGGTGAAGACCGTCTGACTGCCCAGTGCCCCTGTCCTGGGTGAAGACTGTCTGACTGCCCAGTGCCCCTGTCCTGGGTGAAGATTGACTGTCCTGGGTGAAGACTGTCTGACTGCCCAGTGCCCCTGTCCTGGGTGAAGACTGTCTGACTGCCCAGTGCCCCTGTCCTGGGTGAAGATTGACTGTCCTGGGTGAAGACTGTCTGACTGCCCAGTGCCCCTGTCCCGGGTGAAGACCGTCTGACTGCCCAGTGCCCCTGTCCTGGGTGAAGACTGTCTGACTGCCCAGTGCCCCTGTCCTGGGTGAAGATTGACTGTCCTGGGTGAAGACTGTCTGACTGCCCAGTGCCCCTGTCCTGGGTGAAGACTGTCTGACTGCCCAGTGCCCCTGTCCTGGGTGAAGATTGACTGTCCTGGGTGAAGACTGTCTGACTGACCAGTGCCCCTGCCCTGGGTGAAGACCGTCTGACTGCCCAGTGCCCCTGTCCTGGGTAAAGACTGACTGCCCTGTGCCCCTGTCCTGGGTGAAGACTGTCTGACTGCCCAGTACCCCTGTCCTGGGTAAAGACTGTCTGACTGCCCAGTGCCCCTGTCCTGGGTGAAGACTGTCTGACTGCCCAGTGCCCCTGTCCTGGGTGAAGATTGACTGTCCTGGGTGAAGACTGTCTGACTGACCAGTGCCCCTGCCCTGGGTGAAGACTGTCTGACTGCCCAGTGCCCCTGCCCTGGGTGAAGATTGACTGTCCTGGGTGAAGACTGTCTGACTGCCCAGTGCCCCTGTCCTGGGTGAAGACTGTCTGACTGCCCTGTGCCCCTGTCCTGGGTGAAGATTGACTGCCCAGTGCCCCTGTCCTGGGTGAAGATTGACTGCCCTGTGCCCCTGTCCTGGGTGAAGACTGTCTGACTGACCAGTGCCCCTGCCCTGGGTGAAGACTGTCTGACTGCCCAGTGCCCCTGTCCCGGGTAAAGACTGTCTGACTGCCCAGTGCCCCTGTCCTGGGTGAAGACTGTCTGACTGCCCAGTGCCCCTGTCCTGGGTGAAGACTGTCTGACTGCCCAGTGCCCCTGTCCTGAGTGAAGATTGACTGTCCTGGGTGAAGACTGTCTGACTGCCCTGTGCCCCTGTCCTGGGTGAAGATTGACTGCCCAGTGCCCCTGTCCTGGGTGAAGACTGTCTGACTGCCCAGTGCCCCTGTCCTGGGTGAAGATTGACTGCCCTGTGCCCCTGTCCCGGGTGAAGACTGTCTGACTGCCCAGTGCCCCTGTCCTGGGTGAAGACTGTCTGACTGCCCTGTGCTCCTGTCCTGGGTGAAGACTGTCTGACTGCCCGGTGCCCCTGTCCCGGGTGAAGACCGTCTGACTGCCCAGTGCCCCTGTCCCGGGTGAAGACCGTCTGACTGCCCAGTGCCCCTGTCCTGGGTGAAGATTGACTGCCCAGTGCCCCTGTCCTGGGTGAAGACTGTCTGACTGCCCAGTGCCCCTGTCCTGGGTGAAGACTGTCTGACTGCCCTGTGCCCCTGTCCCGGGTGAAGATTGACTGCCCAGTGCCCCTGTCCTGGGTGAAGATTGACTGCCCTGTGCCCCTGTCCCGGGTGAAGACTGTCTGACTGCCCTGTGCCCCTGTCCCGGGTGAAGACTGTCTGACTGCCCAGTGCCCCTGTCCTGGGTGAAGACTGTCTGACTGCCCGGTGCCCCTGTCCCGGGTGAAGACTGTCTGACTGCCCAGTGCCCCTGTCCCGGGTGAAGACCGTCTGACTGCCCAGTGCCCCTGTCCTGGGTGAAGATTGACTGCCCAGTGCCCCTGTCCTGGGTGAAGACTGTCTGACTGCCCAGTGCCCCTGTCCCGGGTAAAGACCGTCTGACTGCCCAGTGCCCCTGTCCCGGGTGAAGACTGTCTGACTGCCCAGTGCCCCTGTCCCGGGTAAAGACCGTCTGACTGCCTAGTGCCCCTGTCCCGGGTGAAGACTGTCTGACTGCCCAGTGCCCCTATCCTGGGTGAAGATTGACTGTCCTGGGAGAAGACTGTCTGACTGCCCAGTGCCCCTGTCCCGGGTGAAGACTGTCTGACTGCCCAGTGCCCCTGACCCGGGTGAAGACTGTCTGACTGCCCAGTGCCCCTGCCCTGGGTGAAGACTGTCTGACTGCCCAGTGCTCCTGCCCTGGGTGAAGACCGTCTGACTGCCCAGTGCCCCTGCCCTGGGTGAAGACCGTCTGACTGCCCAGTGCCCCTGCCCTGGGTGAAAACTGTCTGACTGCCCAGTGCCCCTGCCCTGGGTGAAGACCGTCTGACTGCCCAGTGCCCCTGCCCTGGGTGAAGACTGTCTGACTGCCCAGTGCCCCTGTCCTGGGTGAAGATTGACTGTCCTGGGTGAAGACTGTCTGACTGCCCAGTGCCCCTGTCCTGGGTGAAGATTGACTGTCCTGGGTGAAGACTGTCTGACTGCCCAGTGCCCCTGTCCCGGGTGAAGACCGTCTGACTGCCCAGTGCCCCTGTCCTGGGTGAAGACTGTCTGACTGCCCAGTGCCCCTGTCCTGGGTGAAGATTGACTGTCCTGGGTGAAGACTGTCTGACTGCCCAGTGCCCCTGTCCTGGGTGAAGACTGTCTGACTGCCCAGTGCCCCTGTCCTGGGTGAAGATTGACTGTCCTGGGTGAAGACTGTCTGACTGACCAGTGCCCCTGCCCTGGGTGAAGACCGTCTGACTGCCCAGTGCCCCTGTCCTGGGTAAAGACTGACTGCCCTGTGCCCCTGTCCTGGGTGAAGACTGTCTGACTGCCCAGTACCCCTGTCCTGGGTAAAGACTGTCTGACTGCCCAGTGCCCCTGTCCTGGGTGAAGACTGTCTGACTGCCCAGTGCCCCTGTCCTGGGTGAAGATTGACTGTCCTGGGTGAAGACTGTCTGACTGACCAGTGCCCCTGCCCTGGGTGAAGACTGTCTGACTGCCCAGTGCCCCTGCCCTGGGTGAAGATTGACTGTCCTGGGTGAAGACTGTCTGACTGCCCAGTGCCCCTGTCCTGGGTGAAGACTGTCTGACTGCCCTGTGCCCCTGTCCTGGGTGAAGATTGACTGCCCAGTGCCCCTGTCCTGGGTGAAGATTGACTGCCCTGTGCCCCTGTCCTGGGTGAAGACTGTCTGACTGACCAGTGCCCCTGCCCTGGGTGAAGACTGTCTGACTGCCCAGTGCCCCTGTCCCGGGTAAAGACTGTCTGACTGCCCAGTGCCCCTGTCCTGGGTGAAGACTGTCTGACTGCCCAGTGCCCCTGTCCTGGGTGAAGACTGTCTGACTGCCCAGTGCCCCTGTCCTGAGTGAAGATTGACTGTCCTGGGTGAAGACTGTCTGACTGCCCTGTGCCCCTGTCCTGGGTGAAGATTGACTGCCCAGTGCCCCTGTCCTGGGTGAAGACTGTCTGACTGCCCAGTGCCCCTGTCCTGGGTGAAGATTGACTGCCCTGTGCCCCTGTCCCGGGTGAAGACTGTCTGACTGCCCAGTGCCCCTGTCCTGGGTGAAGACTGTCTGACTGCCCTGTGCTCCTGTCCTGGGTGAAGACTGTCTGACTGCCCGGTGCCCCTGTCCCGGGTGAAGACCGTCTGACTGCCCAGTGCCCCTGTCCCGGGTGAAGACCGTCTGACTGCCCAGTGCCCCTGTCCTGGGTGAAGATTGACTGCCCAGTGCCCCTGTCCTGGGTGAAGACTGTCTGACTGCCCAGTGCCCCTGTCCTGGGTGAAGACTGTCTGACTGCCCTGTGCCCCTGTCCCGGGTGAAGATTGACTGCCCAGTGCCCCTGTCCTGGGTGAAGATTGACTGCCCTGTGCCCCTGTCCCGGGTGAAGACTGTCTGACTGCCCTGTGCCCCTGTCCCGGGTGAAGACTGTCTGACTGCCCAGTGCCCCTGTCCTGGGTGAAGACTGTCTGACTGCCCGGTGCCCCTGTCCCGGGTGAAGACTGTCTGACTGCCCAGTGCCCCTGTCCCGGGTGAAGACCGTCTGACTGCCCAGTGCCCCTGTCCTGGGTGAAGATTGACTGCCCAGTGCCCCTGTCCTGGGTGAAGACTGTCTGACTGCCCAGTGCCCCTGTCCTGGGTGAAGACTGTCTGACTGCCCAGTGCCCCTGTCCCGGGTAAAGACCGTCTGACTGCCCAGTGCCCCTGTCCCGGGTGAAGACTGTCTGACTGCCCAGTGCCCCTGTCCCGGGTAAAGACCGTCTGACTGCCTAGTGCCCCTGTCCCGGGTGAAGACTGTCTGACTGCCCAGTGCCCCTATCCTGGGTGAAGATTGACTGTCCTGGGAGAAGACTGTCTGACTGCCCAGTGCCCCTGTCCCGGGTGAAGACTGTCTGACTGCCCAGTGCCCCTGTCCCGGGTGAAGACTGTCTGACTGCCCAGTGCCCCTGCCCTGGGTGAAGACTGTCTGACTGCCCAGTGCTCCTGCCCTGGGTGAAGACCGTCTGACTGCCCAGTGCCCCTGCCCTGGGTGAAGACCGTCTGACTGCCCAGTGCCCCTGCCCTGGGTGAAAACTGTCTGACTGCCCAGTGCCCCTGCCCTGGGTGAAGACCGTCTGACTGCCCAGTGCCCCTGCCCTGGGTGAAGACTGTCTGACTGCCCAGTGCCCCTGCCCTGGGTGAAAACTGTCTGACTGCCCAGTGCCCCTGCCCTGGGCGAAGATTGACTGTCCTGGGTGAAGACCGTCTGACTGCCCAGTGCCCCTGTCCCGGGTGAAGACTGTCTGACTGCCCAGTGCCCCTGTCCTGGGTGAAGACTGTCTGACTGCCCAGTGCCCCTGTCCCGGATGAAGACTGTCTGACTGCCCAGTGCCCCTGTCCTGGGTGAAGACTGTCTGACTGCCCAGTGCCTCTGTCCTGGGTGAAGATTGACTGTCCCGGGTGAAGACCGTCTGACTGCCCAGTGCCCCTGTCCCGGGTGAAGACCGTCTGACTGCCCAGTGCCCCTGTCCTGGGTGAAGACTGTCTGACTGCCCAGTGCCTCTGTCCTGGGTGAAGATTGACTGTCCTGGGTGAAGACTGTCTGACTGACCAGTGCCCCTGCCCTGGGTGAAGACTGTCTGACTGCCCAGTGCCCCTGCCCTGGGTGAAGATTGACTGTCCTGGGTGAAGACTGTCTGACTGCCCAGTACCCCTGCCCTGGGTGAAGATTGACTGTCCCGGGTGAAGACTGTCTGACTGCCCAGTGCCCCTGTCCTGGGTGAAGATTGACTGTCCCGGGTGAAGACTGTCTGACTGCCCAGTACCCCTGCCCTGGGTGAAGATTGACTGTCCCGGGTGAAGACTGTCTGACTGCCCAGTGCCCCTGCCCTGGGTGAAGATTGACTGACTGCCCAGTGCCCCTGTCCTGGGTGAAGATTGACTGTCCCGGGTGAAGACCGTCTGACTGCCCAGTGCCCCTGTCCCGGGTGAAGACCGTCTGACTGCCCAGTGCCCCTGTCCTGGGTGAAGACTGTCTGACTGCCCAGTGCCCCTGTCCTGGGTGAAGATTGACTGTCCTGGGTGAAGACTGTCTGACTGACCAGTGCCCCTGCCCTGGGTGAAGACTGTCTGACTGCCCAGTGCCCCTGTCCTGGGTGAAGATTGACTGTCCTGGGTGAAGACTGTCTGACTGACCAGTGCCCCTGCCCTGGGTGAAGACTGTCTGACTGCCCAGTGCCCCTGCCCTGGGTGAAGATTGACTGACTGCCCAGTGCCCCTGTCCTGGGTGAAGATTGACTGTCCCGGGTGAAGACCGTCTGACTGCCCAGTGCCCCTGTCCCGGGTGAAGACCGTCTGACTGCCCAGTGCCCCTGTCCTGGGTGAAGACTGTCTGACTGCCCAGTGCCCCTGTCCTGGGTGAAGATTGACTGTCCTGGGTGAAGACTGTCTGACTGACCAGTGCCCCTGCCCTGGGTGAAGACTGTCTGACTGCCCAGTGCCCCTGTCCCGGGTGAAGACCGTCTGACTGCCCAGTGCCCCTGTCCTGGGTGAAGACTGTCTGACTGCCCAGTGCCCCTGTCCTGGGTGAAGATTGACTGTCCTGGGTGAAGACTGTCTGACTGACCAGTGCCCCTGCCCTGGGTGAAGACCGTCTGACTGCCCAGTGCCCCTGTCCTGGGTAAAGACTGACTGCCCTGTGCCCCTGTCCTGGGTGAAGACTGTCTGACTGCCCAGTACCCCTTTCCTGGGTAAAGACTGTCTGACTGCCCAGTGTCCCTGTCCTGGGTGAAGACTGTCTGACTGCCCAGTGCCCCTGTCCTGGGTGAAGATTGACTGTCCTGGGTGAAGACTGTCTGACTGACCAGTGCCCCTGCCCTGGGTGAAGACTGTCTGACTGCCCAGTGCCCCTGCCCTGGGTGAAGATTGACTGTCCTGGGTGAAGACTGTCTGACTGCCCAGTACCCCTGCCCTGGGTGAAGATTGACTGTCCCGGGTGAAGACTGTCTGACTGCCCAGTGCCCCTGTCCCGGGTGAAGACCGTCTGACTGCCCAGTGCCCCTGTCCTGGGTGAAGACTGTCTGACTGCCCAGTGCCCCTGTCCTGGGTGAAGATTGACTGTCCTGGGTGAAGACTGTCTGACTGACCAGTGCCCCTGCCCTGGGTGAAGACTGTCTGACTGCCCAGTGCCCCTGCCCTGGGCGAAGATTGACTGTCCTGGGTGAAGACCGTCTGACTGCCCAGTGCCCCTGTCCCGGGTGAAGACTGTCTGACTGCCCAGTGCCCCTGTCCCGGGTGAAGACTGTCTGACTGCCCAGTGCCCCTGTCCTGGGTGAAGACTGTCTGACTGCCCAGTGCCCCTGTCCCGGATGAAGACTGTCTGACTGCCCAGTGCCCCTGTCCTGGGTGAAGACTGTCTGACTGCCCAGTGCCCCTGTCCTGGGTGAAGATTGACTGTCCCGGGTGAAGACCGTCTGACTGCCCAGTGCCCCTGTCCCGGGTGAAGACCGTCTGACTGCCCAGTGCCCCTGTCCTGGGTGAAGACTGTCTGACTGCCCAGTGTCCCTGTCCTGGGTGAAGATTGACTGTCCTGGGTGAAGACTGTCTGACTGACCAGTGCCCCTGCCCTGGGTGAAGACTGTCTGACTGCCCAGTGCCCCTGTCCCGGGTGAAGACCGTCTGACTGCCCAGTGCCCCTGTCCTGGGTGAAGACTGTCTGACTGCCCAGTGCCCCTGTCCTGGGTGAAGATTGACTGTCCTGGGTGAAGACTGTCTGACTGACCAGTGCCCCTGCCCTGGGTGAAGACCGTCTGACTGCCCAGTGCCCCTGTCCTGGGTAAAGACTGACTGCCCTGTGCCCCTGTCCTGGGTGAAGACTGTCTGACTGCCCAGTGCCCCTGTCCTGGGTGAAGATTGACTGTCCTGGGTGAAGACTGTCTGACTGACCAGTGCCCCTGCCCTGGGTGAAGACTGTCTGACTGCCCAGTGCCCCTGCCCTGGGTGAAGATTGACTGTCCTGGGTGAAGACTGTCTGACTGCCCAGTACCCCTGCCCTGGGTGAAGATTGACTGTCCCGGGTGAAGACTGTCTGACTGCCCAGTGCCCCTGTCCTGGGTGAAGATTGACTGTCCCGGGTGAAGACCGTCTGACTGCCCAGTGCCCCTGTCCCGGGTGAAGACCGTCTGACTGCCCAGTGCCCCTGTCCTGGGTGAAGACTGTCTGACTGCCCAGTGCCCCTGTCCTGGGTGAAGATTGACTGTCCTGGGTGAAGACTGTCTGACTGACCAGTGCCCCTGCCCTGGGTGAAGACTGTCTGACTGCCCAGTGCCCCTGCCCTGGGTGAAGATTGACTGTCCTGGGTGAAGACTGTCTGACTGCCCAGTACCCCTGCCCTGGGTGAAGATTGACTGTCCCGGGTGAAGACTGTCTGACTGCCCAGTGCCCCTGTCCTGGGTGAAGATTGACTGTCCCGGGTGAAGACTGTCTGACTGCCCAGTGCCCCTGTCCTGGGTGAAGACTGTCTGACTGCCCAGTGCCCCTGTCCTGGGTGAAGACCGTCTGACTGCCCAGTGCCCCTGTCCCGGGTGAAGACCGTCTGACTGCCCAGTGCCCCTGTCCTGGGTGAAGACCGTCTGACTGCCCAGTGCCCCTGCCCTGGGTGAAGACTGTCTGACTGCCCAGTGCCCCTGTCCTGGGAGAAGACTGTCTGACTGCCCAGTGCCCCTGTCCTGGGTGAAGACTGTCTGACTGCCCAGTGCCCCTGTCCCGGGTGAAGACTGTCTGACTGCCCAGTGTCCCTGCCCTGGGTGAAGACTGTCTGAGTGCCCAGTGCCCATGCCCTGGGTGAAGACTGACTGACTGCCCAGTGCCCCTGTCCCGGGTGAAGACTGTCTGACTGCCCAGTGCCCCTGCCCTGGGTGAAGACTGTCTGACTGCCCATTGCTCCTGCCCTGGGTGAAGACCGTCTGACTGCCCAGTGCCCCTGCCCTGGGTGAAGACCGTCTGACTGCCCAGTGCCCCTGCCCTGGGTGAAAACTGTCTGACTGCCCAGTGCCCCTGCCCTGGGTGAAGACCGTCTGACTGCCCAGTGCCCCTGCCCTGGGTGAAGACTGTCTGACTGCCCAGTGCCCCTGCCCTGGGTGAAAACTGTCTGACTGCCCAGTGCCCCTGCCCTGGGCGAAGATTGACTGTCCTGGGTGAAGACCGTCTGACTGCCCAGTGCCCCTGTCCCGGGTGAAGACTGTCTGACTGCCCAGTGCCCCTGTCCTGGGTGAAGACTGTCTGACTGCCCAGTGCCCCTGTCCCGGATGAAGACTGTCTGACTGCCCAGTGCCCCTGTCCTGGGTGAAGACTGTCTGACTGCCCAGTGCCCCTGTCCTGGGTGAAGATTGACTGTCCCGGGTGAAGACCGTCTGACTGCCCAGTGCCCCTGTCCCGGGTGAAGACCGTCTGACTGCCCAGTGCCCCTGTCCTGGGTGAAGACTGTCTGACTGCCCAGTGCCTCTGTCCTGGGTGAAGATTGACTGTCCTGGGTGAAGACTGTCTGACTGACCAGTGCCCCTGCCCTGGGTGAAGACTGTCTGACTGCCCAGTGCCCCTGCCCTGGGTGAAGATTGACTGTCCTGGGTGAAGACTGTCTGACTGCCCAGTACCCCTGCCCTGGGTGAAGATTGACTGTCCCGGGTGAAGACTGTCTGACTGCCCAGTGCCCCTGTCCTGGGTGAAGATTGACTGTCCCGGGTGAAGACTGTCTGACTGCCCAGTACCCCTGCCCTGGGTGAAGATTGACTGTCCCGGGTGAAGACTGTCTGACTGCCCAGTGCCCCTGCCCTGGGTGAAGATTGACTGACTGCCCAGTGCCCCTGTCCTGGGTGAAGATTGACTGTCCCGGGTGAAGACCGTCTGACTGCCCAGTGCCCCTGTCCAGGGTGAAGACCGTCTGACTGCCCAGTGCCCCTGTCCTGGGTGAAGACTGTCTGACTGCCCAGTGCCCCTGTCCTGGGTGAAGATTGACTGTCCTGGGTGAAGACTGTCTGACTGACCAGTGCCCCTGCCCTGGGTGAAGACTGTCTGACTGCCCAGTGCCACTGTCCTGGGTGAAGATTGACTGTCCTGGGTGAAGACTGTCTGACTGACCAGTGCCCCTGCCCTGGGTGAAGACTGTCTGACTGCCCAGTGCCCCTGTCCTGGGTGAAGATTGACTGTCCCGGGTGAAGACCGTCTGACTGCCCAGTGCCCCTGTCCCGGGTGAAGACCGTCTGACTGCCCAGTGCCCCTGTCCTGGGTGAAGACTGTCTGACTGCCCAGTGCCACTGTCCTGGGTGAAGATTGACTGTCCTGGGTGAAGACCGTCTGACTGCCCAGTGCCCCTGTCCCGGGTGAAGACCGTCTGACTGCCCAGTGCCCCTGTCCTGGGTGAAGACTGTCTGACTGCCCAGTGCCACTGTCCTGGGTGAAGATTGACTGTCCTGGGTGAAGACTGTCTGACTGACCAGTGCCCCTGCCCTGGGTGAAGACTGTCTGACTGCCCAGTGCCCCTGTCCTGGGTGAAGATTGACTGTCCTGGGTGAAGACTGTCTGACTGACCAGTGCCCCTGCCCTGGGTGAAGACTGTCTGACTGCCCAGTGCCCCTGCCCTGGGTGAAGATTGACTGACTGCCCAGTGCCCCTGTCCTGGGTGAAGATTGACTGTCCCGGGTGAAGACCGTCTGACTGCCCAGTGCCCCTGTCCCGGGTGAAGACCGTCTGACTGCCCAGTGCCCCTGTCCCGGGTGAAGACTGTCTGACTGCCCAGTGCCCCTGCCCTGGGTGAAGACTGTCTGACTGCCCAGTGCCCCTGTCCTGGGTGAAGACTGTCTGACTGCCCAGTGCCCCTGTCCTGGGTGAAGATTGACTGTCCTGGGTGACGACTGTCTGACTGACCAGTGCCCCTGCCCTGGGTGAAGACTGTCTGACTGCCCAGTGCCCCTGTCCCGGGTGAAGACCGTCTGACTGCCCAGTGCCCCTGTCCTGGGTGAAGACTGTCTGACTGCCCAGTGCCCCTGTCCTGGGTGAAGATTGACTGTCCTGGGTGAAGACTGTCTGACTGACCAGTGCCCCTGCCCTGGGTGAAGACCGTCTGACTGCCCAGTGCCCCTGTCCTGGGTAAAGACTGACTGCCCTGTGCCCCTGTCCTGGGTGAAGACTGTCTGACTGCCCAGTACCCCTGTCCTGGGTAAAGACTGTCTGACTGCCCAGTGCCCCTGTCCTGGGTGAAGACTGTCTGACTGCCCAGTGCCCCTGTCCTGGGTGAAGATTGACTGTCCTGGGTGAAGACTGTCTGACTGACCAGTGCCCCTGCCCTGGGTGAAGACTGTCTGACTGCCCAGTGCCCCTGCCCTGGGTGAAGATTGACTGTCCTGGGTGAAGACTGTCTGACTGCCCAGTACCCCTGCCCTGGGTGAAGATTGACTGTCCCGGGTGAAGACTGTCTGACTGCCCAGTGCCCCTGTCCTGGGTGAAGATTGACTGTCCCGGGTGAAGACCGTCTGACTGCCCAGTGCCCCTGTCCCGGGTGAAGACCGTCTGACTGCCCAGTGCCCCTGTCCTGGGTGAAGACTGTCTGACTGCCCAGTGCCCCTGTCCTGGGTGAAGATTGACTGTCCTGGGTGAAGACTGTCTGACTGACCAGTGCCCCTGCCCTGGGTGAAGACTGTCTGACTGCCCAGTGCCCCTGCCCTGGGCGAAGATTGACTGTCCTGGGTGAAGACCGTCTGACTGCCCAGTGCCCCTGTCCCGGGTGAAGACTGTCTGACTGCCCAGTGCCCCTGTCCCGGGTGAAGACTGTCTGACTGCCCAGTGCCCCTGTCCTGGGTGAAGACTGTCTGACTGCCCAGTGCCCCTGTCCCGGATGAAGACTGTCTGATTGCCCAGTGCCCCTGTCCTGGGTGAAGACTGTCTGACTGCCCAGTGCCCCTGTCCTGGGTGAAGATTGACTGTCCCGGGTGAAGACCGTCTGACTGCCCAGTGCCCCTGTCCCGGGTGAAGACCGTCTGACTGCCCAGTGCCCCTGTCCTGGGTGAAGACTGTCTGACTGCCCAGTGCCCCTGTCCTGGGTGAAGATTGACTGTCCTGGGTGAAGACTGTCTGACTGACCAGTGCCCCTGCCCTGGGTGAAGACTGTCTGACTGCCCAGTGCCCCTGTCCCGGGTGAAGACCGTCTGACTGCCCAGTGCCCCTGTCCTGGGTGAAGACTGTCTGACTGCCCAGTGCCCCTGTCCTGGGTGAAGATTGACTGTCCTGGGTGAAGACTGTCTGACTGACCAGTGCCCCTGCCCTGGGTGAAGACCGTCTGACTGCCCAGTGCCCCTGTCCTGGGTAAAGACTGACTGCCCTGTGCCCCTGTCCTGGGTGAAGACTGTCTGACTGCCCAGTGCCCCTGTCCTGGGTAAAGACTGTCTGACTGCCCAGTGCCCCTGTCCTGGGTGAAGACTGTCTGACTGCCCAGTGCCCCTGTCCTGGGTGAAGATTGACTGTCCTGGGTGAAGACTGTCTGACTGACCAGTGCCCCTGCCCTGGGTGAAGACTGTCTGACTGCCCAGTGCCCCTGCCCTGGGTGAAGATTGACTGTCCCGGGTGAAGACTGTCTGACTGCCCAGTGCCCCTGTCCTGGGTGAAGATTGACTGTCCCGGGTGAAGACCGTCTGACTGCCCAGTGCCCCTGTCCCGGGTGAAGACCGTCTGACTGCCCAGTGCCCCTGTCCTGGGTGAAGACTGTCTGACTGCCCAGTGCCCCTGTCCTGGGTGAAGATTGACTGTCCTGGGTGAAGACTGTCTGACTGACCAGTGCCCCTGCCCTGGGTGAAGACTGTCTGACTGCCCAGTGCCCCTGCCCTGGGTGAAGATTGACTGTCCTGGGTGAAGACTGTCTGACTGCCCAGTACCCCTGCCCTGGGTGAAGATTGACTGTCCCGGGTGAAGACTGTCTGACTGCCCAGTGCCCCTGTCCTGGGTGAAGATTGACTGTCCCGGGTGAAGACTGTCTGACTGCCCAGTGCCCCTGTCCTGGGTGAAGACCGTCTGACTGCCCAGTGCCCCTGTCCCGGGTGAAGACCGTCTGACTGCCCAGTGCCCCTGTCCCGGGTGAAGACCGTCTGACTGCCCAGTGCCCCTGCCCTGGGTGAAGACTGTCTGACTGCCCAGTGCCCCTGCCCTGGGTGAAAACTGTCTGACTGCCCAGTGCCCCTGCCCTGGGCGAAGATTGACTGTCCTGGGTGATGACCGTGACTGCCCAGTGCCCCTGTCCCGGGTGAAGACTGTCTGACTGCCCAGTGCCCCTGTCCCGGGTGAAGACTGTCTGACTGCCCAGTGCCCCTGTCCTGGGTGAAGACTGTCTGACTGCCCAGTGCCCCTGTCCCGGATGAAGACTGTCTGACTGCCCAGTGCCCCTGTCCTGGGTGAAGACTGTCTGACTGCCCAGTGCCCCTGTCCCGGGTGAAGATTGACTGTCCCGGGTGAAGACCGTCTGACTGCCCAGTGCCCCTGTCCTGGGTGAAGATTGACTGTCCCGGGTGAAGACCGTCTGACTGCCCAGTGCCCCTGTCCCGGGTGAAGACCGTCTGACTGCCCAGTGCCCCTGTCCTGGGTGAAGACTGTCTGACTGCCCAGTGCCCCTGTCCTGGGTGAAGATTGACTGTCCTGGGTGAAGACTGTCTGACTGACCAGTGCCCCTGCCCTGGGTGAAGACTGTCTGACTGCCCAGTGCCCCTGCCCTGGGTGAAGATTGACTGTCCTGGGTGAAGACTGTCTGACTGCCCAGTACCCCTGCCCTGGGTGAAGATTGACTGTCCCGGGTGAAGACTGTCTGACTGCCCAGTGCCCCTGTCCTGGGTGAAGATTGACTGTCCCGGGTGAAGACTGTCTGACTGCCCAGTACCCCTGTCCTGGGTGAAGATTGACTGACTGCCCAGTGCCCCTGTCCTGGGTGAAGATTGACTGTCCTGGGTGAAGACCGTCTGACTGCCCAGTGCCCCTGTCCCGGGTGAAGATTGACTGTCCCGGGTGAAGACTGTCTGACTGCCCAGTACCCCTGTCCTGGGTGAAGATTGACTGACTGCCCAGTGCCCCTGTCCTGGGTGAAGATTGACTGTCCTGGGTGAAGACCGTCTGACTGCCCAGTGCCCCTGTCCCGGGTGAAGACTGTCTGACTGCCCAGTGCCCCTGTCCTGGGTGAAGACTGTCTGACTGCCCAGTGCCCCTGCCCTGGGTGAAGATTGACTGACTGCCCAGTGCCCCTGTCCTGGGTGAAGATTGACTGTCCTGGGTGAAGACCGTCTGACTGCCCAGTGCCCCTGTCCCGGGTGAAGACTGTCTGACTGCCCAGTGCCCCTGTCCTGGGTGAAGACTGTCTGACTGCCCAGTGCCCCTGTCCCGGATGAAGACTGTCTGACTGCCCAGTGCCCCTGTCCTGGGTGAAGACTGTCTGACTGCCCAGTGCCTCTGTCCTGGGTGAAGATTGACTGTCCTGGGTGAAGACTGTCTGACTGACCAGTGCCCCTGCCCTGGGTGAAGACTGTCTGACTGCCCAGTGCCTCTGTCCTGGGTGAAGATTGACTGTCCTGGGTGAAGACTGTCTGACTGACCAGTGCCCCTGCCCTGGGTGAAGACTGTCTGACTGCCCAGTGCCTCTGTCCTGGGTGAAGATTGACTGTCCCGGGTGAAGACCATCTGACTGCCCAGTGCCCCTGTCCCGGGTGAAGACCGTCTGACTGCCCAGTGCCCCTGTCCTGGGTGAAGACTGTCTGACTGCCCAGTGCCTCTGTCCTGGGTGAAGATTGACTGTCCTGGGTGAAGACTGTCTGACTGACCAGTGCCCCTGCCCTGGGTGAAGACTGTCTGACTGCCCAGTGCCCCTGCCCTGGGTGAAGATTGACTGTCCTGGGTGAAGACTGTCTGACTGCCCAGTACCCCTGCCCTGGGTGAAGATTGACTGTCCCGGGTGAAGACTGTCTGACTGCCCAGTGCCCCTGTCCTGGGTGAAGATTGACTGTCCCGGGTGAAGACTGTCTGACTGCCCAGTACCCCTGCCCTGGGTGAAGATTGACTGTCCCGGGTGAAGACTGTCTGACTGCCCAGTGCCCCTGCCCTGGGTGAAGATTGACTGACTGCCCAGTGCCCCTGTCCTGGGTGAAGATTGACTGTCCCGGGTGAAGACCGTCTGACTGCCCAGTGCCCCTGTCCAGGGTGAAGACCGTCTGACTGCCCAGTGCCCCTGTCCTGGGTGAAGACTGTCTGACTGCCCAGTGCCCCTGTCCTGGGTGAAGATTGACTGTCCTGGGTGAAGACTGTCTGACTGACCAGTGCCCCTGCCCTGGGTGAAGACTGTCTGACTGCCCAGTGCCACTGTCCTGGGTGAAGATTGACTGTCCTGGGTGAAGACTGTCTGACTGACCAGTGCCCCTGCCCTGGGTGAAGACTGTCTGACTGCCCAGTGCCCCTGTCCTGGGTGAAGATTGACTGTCCCGGGTGAAGACCGTCTGACTGCCCAGTGCCCCTGTCCCGGGTGAAGACCGTCTGACTGCCCAGTGCCCCTGTCCTGGGTGAAGACTGTCTGACTGCCCAGTGCCACTGTCCTGGGTGAAGATTGACTGTCCTGGGTGAAGACCGTCTGACTGCCCAGTGCCCCTGTCCCGGGTGAAGACCGTCTGACTGCCCAGTGCCCCTGTCCTGGGTGAAGACTGTCTGACTGCCCAGTGCCACTGTCCTGGGTGAAGATTGACTGTCCTGGGTGAAGACTGTCTGACTGACCAGTGCCCCTGCCCTGGGTGAAGACTGTCTGACTGCCCAGTGCCCCTGTCCTGGGTGAAGATTGACTGTCCTGGGTGAAGACTGTCTGACTGACCAGTGCCCCTGCCCTGGGTGAAGACTGTCTGACTGCCCAGTGCCCCTGCCCTGGGTGAAGATTGACTGACTGCCCAGTGCCCCTGTCCTGGGTGAAGATTGACTGTCCCGGGTGAAGACCGTCTGACTGCCCAGTGCCCCTGTCCCGGGTGAAGACCGTCTGACTGCCCAGTGCCCCTGTCCCGGGTGAAGACTGTCTGACTGCCCAGTGCCCCTGCCCTGGGTGAAGACTGTCTGACTGCCCAGTGCCCCTGTCCTGGGTGAAGACTGTCTGACTGCCCAGTGCCCCTGTCCTGGGTGAAGATTGACTGTCCTGGGTGACGACTGTCTGACTGACCAGTGCCCCTGCCCTGGGTGAAGACTGTCTGACTGCCCAGTGCCCCTGTCCCGGGTGAAGACCGTCTGACTGCCCAGTGCCCCTGTCCTGGGTGAAGACTGTCTGACTGCCCAGTGCCCCTGTCCTGGGTGAAGATTGACTGTCCTGGGTGAAGACTGTCTGACTGACCAGTGCCCCTGCCCTGGGTGAAGACCGTCTGACTGCCCAGTGCCCCTGTCCTGGGTAAAGACTGACTGCCCTGTGCCCCTGTCCTGGGTGAAGACTGTCTGACTGCCCAGTACCCCTGTCCTGGGTAAAGACTGTCTGACTGCCCAGTGCCCCTGTCCTGGGTGAAGACTGTCTGACTGCCCAGTGCCCCTGTCCTGGGTGAAGATTGACTGTCCTGGGTGAAGACTGTCTGACTGACCAGTGCCCCTGCCCTGGGTGAAGACTGTCTGACTGCCCAGTGCCCCTGCCCTGGGTGAAGATTGACTGTCCTGGGTGAAGACTGTCTGACTGCCCAGTACCCCTGCCCTGGGTGAAGATTGACTGTCCCGGGTGAAGACTGTCTGACTGCCCTGTGCCCCTGTCCTGGGTGAAGATTGACTGTCCCGGGTGAAGACCGTCTGACTGCCCAGTGCCCCTGTCCCGGGTGAAGACCGTCTGACTGCCCAGTGCCCCTGTCCTGGGTGAAGACTGTCTGACTGCCCAGTGCCCCTGTCCTGGGTGAAGATTGACTGTCCTGGGTGAAGACTGTCTGACTGACCAGTGCCCCTGCCCTGGGTGAAGACTGTCTGACTGCCCAGTGCCCCTGCCCTGGGCGAAGATTGACTGTCCTGGGTGAAGACCGTCTGACTGCCCAGTGCCCCTGTCCCGGGTGAAGACTGTCTGACTGCCCAGTGCCCCTGTCCCGGGTGAAGACTGTCTGACTGCCCAGTGCCCCTGTCCTGGGTGAAGACTGTCTGACTGCCCAGTGCCCCTGTCCCGGATGAAGACTGTCTGATTGCCCAGTGCCCCTGTCCTGGGTGAAGACTGTCTGACTGCCCAGTGCCCCTGTCCTGGGTGAAGATTGACTGTCCCGGGTGAAGACCGTCTGACTGCCCAGTGCCCCTGTCCCGGGTGAAGACCGTCTGACTGCCCAGTGCCCCTGTCCTGGGTGAAGACTGTCTGACTGCCCAGTGCCCCTGTCCTGGGTGAAGATTGACTGTCCTGGGTGAAGACTGTCTGACTGACCAGTGCCCCTGCCCTGGGTGAAGACTGTCTGACTGCCCAGTGCCCCTGTCCCGGGTGAAGACCGTCTGACTGCCCAGTGCCCCTGTCCTGGGTGAAGACTGTCTGACTGCCCAGTGCCCCTGTCCTGGGTGAAGATTGACTGTCCTGGGTGAAGACTGTCTGACTGACCAGTGCCCCTGCCCTGGGTGAAGACTGTCTGACTGCCCAGTGCCCCTGTCCTGGGTAAAGACTGACTGCCCTGTGCCCCTGTCCTGGGTGAAGACTGTCTGACTGCCCAGTGCCCCTGTCCTGGGTAAAGACTGTCTGACTGCCCAGTGCCCCTGTCCTGGGTGAAGACTGTCTGACTGCCCAGTGCCCCTGTCCTGGGTGAAGATTGACTGTCCTGGGTGAAGACTGTCTGACTGACCAGTGCCCCTGCCCTGGGTGAAGACTGTCTGACTGCCCAGTGCCCCTGCCCTGGGTGAAGATTGACTGTCCCGGGTGAAGACTGTCTGACTGCCCAGTGCCCCTGTCCTGGGTGAAGATTGACTGTCCCGGGTGAAGACCGTCTGACTGCCCAGTGCCCCTGTCCCGGGTGAAGACCGTCTGACTGCCCAGTGCCCCTGTCCTGGGTGAAGACTGTCTGACTGCCCAGTGCCCCTGTCCTGGGTGAAGATTGACTGTCCTGGGTGAAGACTGTCTGACTGACCAGTGCCCCTGCCCTGGGTGAAGACTGTCTGACTGCCCAGTGCCCCTGCCCTGGGTGAAGATTGACTGTCCTGGGTGAAGACTGTCTGACTGCCCAGTACCCCTGCCCTGGGTGAAGATTGACTGTCCCGGGTGAAGACTGTCTGACTGCCCAGTGCCCCTGTCCTGGGTGAAGATTGACTGTCCCGGGTGAAGACTGTCTGACTGCCCAGTGCCCCTGTCCTGGGTGAAGACCGTCTGACTGCCCAGTGCCCCTGTCCCGGGTGAAGACCGTCTGACTGCCCAGTGCCCCTGTCCCGGGTGAAGACCGTCTGACTGCCCAGTGCCCCTGCCCTGGGTGAAGACTGTCTGACTGCCCAGTGCCCCTGCCCTGGGTGAAAACTGTCTGACTGCCCAGTGCCCCTGCCCTGGGCGAAGATTGACTGTCCTGGGTGATGACCGTCTGACTGCCCAGTGCCCCTGTCCCGGGTGAAGACTGTCTGACTGCCCAGTGCCCCTGTCCCGGGTGAAGACTGTCTGACTGCCCAGTGCCCCTGTCCTGGGTGAAGACTGTCTGACTGCCCAGTGCCCCTGTCCCGGATGAAGACTGTCTGACTGCCCAGTGCCCCTGTCCTGGGTGAAGACTGTCTGACTGCCCAGTGCCCCTGTCCCGGGTGAAGATTGACTGTCCCGGGTGAAGACCGTCTGACTGCCCAGTGCCCCTGTCCTGGGTGAAGATTGACTGTCCCGGGTGAAGACCGTCTGACTGCCCAGTGCCCCTGTCCCGGGTGAAGACCGTCTGACTGCCCAGTGCCCCTGTCCTGGG